>NC_090319.1:204211804-204563359 GCF_040869045.1 Eurosta solidaginis
GAAGAATATAAATCCTTTACAGACAGCCGCCTAGCTGCCCTCCCTATCCCGACTGATGCCCGCCAAGGGGAGCGTGCCTTCCGTAAGGTCATTAAATCCGCCTCGGCACATTTCAGTCCCGCCGGGAGAATTCCCGAAATCCGGCCCACTTCCCGGCGGAGGCCGCAAACTTAGCGAGAGAACGTGACCTTATAAGACAGCTTGACCCAGGCGACCCCCAAATAAGGGATATAAACCAACGCATCAGATTGCTTGTAGATGAACACAAGCGAGCGAAATGGGAGGAGCGCCTAAGAGGTTGTAACCTCTCTACCGGTGTGGGTAAACTTTGGTCCACCGTAAAGCCCCTATCGAATCCGACTAAGCACAAAGACAAAGTTTCCATCGCCTTTGGCGACAAAGTGCTGTCGGACGCAAAAAATGAGCGAGCGCTTTCTGCCGACAATATATAATGCATCCTACGGTCGACAAAGATAGACGGAGAGCCAATAGACGCGCACATAAACACAAATTCAGCGCGTCACCAATCACCATCACCTCTAAAGAGGTTGAGGACGCCATTGGTCGTGCTAAACCATCCAAAGCAGTGGGCCCAGACGGCATAGCCATGCCGATGCTTAAAAACCTGGGGAAAGAGGGGTTCAAATATTTATCACAGGTCTTCAATCTGTCTCTTTCCACCTTTGTCATACCTGAGAAATGGAAAATGGCCAAGGTGGTCCCGCTACTAAAGCCTGGGAAACCAGCTAACATAGGTGAGTCGTATCGTCCGATATCTCTCCTATCGCCAGTGACAAAGACGCTTGAAGCCATTCTGCTCCCTTATTTCCAAGCAAATTTGCAGCTAGCCCCTCATCAGCATGGCTTCGGAAAACTCCATAGCACTACCACCGCGCTGAATGCCATTAGCACCCAGATAAATTGCGGTTTAAATCAATACCCCCACCATAGAACAGTACTCGTAGCGCTAGACCTATCAAAAGCCTTCGATACGGTCAACCATGGCTCGTTACTGCAGGACCTGGAAGGGTCTACCCTTCCCCCATGTCTAAAAAGGTGGACCGCAAATTATCTGGGTGGTCGGCAGGCATTGGTGCAATTTAGAAACGAAACTTCAAAACCAAGGAGAATTAAATAGGGGGTGCCACAGGGTGGTGTCCTATCCCCACTTTTGTTTAATTTCTACATATCTAAGCTACCTTCACCACCGGAAGGAGTCACAATCGTTTCCTACGCCGATGACTGCACAATAATGGCCACAGGCCCAGGCCCAAAGATTGATGCGCTATGCAATAAAATAAACGGCTACCTCCCTGATCTCTCCAGTTTTTTCGCCTCGCGAAACCTGGTATTATCACCGACTAAATCTTCCGCGACCTTATTTACAACATGGACGCCCCAAATGTCGACCATTTTGAACATCCACGTCGATGGCACTACGCTACCGACTGTCCGATACCCCAAAATCTTGGGTGTGACGTTTGATCAGGATCTACATTTTGGTGAGCACGCAGCCGCAATTGTTCCGAGAATTCAGAGCCGTAATAAAATCCTCAAATCCCTCGCTGGCAGTACTTGGGGAAAAGGTAAAGAAACGCTCATGACTACATACAAAGCAATTAGCCAGCCGATTACGTTCTACGCGTCACCCATATGGTCGCCAAGCCTAAAAATCACCCACTGGAAGAAACTACAGGCCTGCCAAAATACTGCTCTCAGAATCGCCACGGGCTGTCTTCTTATGTCCCCAGAACACCATCTGCATAATGAGGCGAGAATACTCCCCATCAGGGAGTGAAATGAGATGCTGACCAAACAGTTCCTGTTGAATGCCCAGAAACCTGGGCATCATCTCCGTAAGCATTTTGAGGAAATACGGCACCTGAGAACCCAGCCGTATGAAGTGAAAAAACACAAGCCGTAGCCGTGACACAAATATGGCCCTACGAGTTGGCACAGCAGTCACCTACGTAGTAGTAGCAGGTAGCGCACCAGAAGATGGAGCTACTGCAAGAGAAGGGGCAGTTAACGCGCTGGTTGGCCTAGCGTTGTTGTTCGAATCAGTCAGTGACGTTTGGTTGCCTCCAGCCACAATTGTTGCCAAATTGTCGTTTGCTGTGGTTGTAGGAGGTAGAGTAATGGGTGGAGGCGAAGGTAAGTAAGTCGTGAGGGCAGTCGCTACAGAGGTACCACTACTAGTTGGAACGGTGTTAACATGGTTAGAAATCACCGTAGCATTGCTAGAAAGCTCGGAAGACAGTTTAGGGGATTTATGAGGTCCCATTAAAGTAGCATACACTATAGCAAACAACAATATTATATATGAAATAATTTATACCTCATTTATTGGCAATTTAATACCGCAAAAAAAAATTTAAAACTGCGTCCGGTTCCGAGAAACGGGAGTGTCTGCTAGCTTAAGACTCAAGCCAGCAGACTCTTCGTGAAAACACGACCTACAGCTTCCGAACGACTTGGATAATTGATATTGCATTTATTGGCAATTTAATAACGCAAACAAAAATTTAAAGCTACGTCCGGTTCCGAGAAACGGGAGTGTCTGATAGCTTAAGACTCAAGCCAGCAGACACTTCGAGAAAACACGACCTACGACTTCCGAACGACTTGGATAATTGATATTACATTTATTGGCAATTTAATACCGCAAAAAAAATTTAAAGCTGCGTGCGGTTCCGAGAAACGGGAGTGTCTGCTAGCTTAAGACTCAAGCCAGCAGACACTTCGTGAAAACACTACCTACAGCTTCCGACCGACTTGGATAATTGATATTACATTTATTGGCAATTTAATACCGCAAAAAAAAATTTAAAGCTGCGTCCGGTTCCGAGAAACGGGAGTGTCTGCTAGCTTAAGGCACAAGCCAGCAGACACTTCGTGAAAATACGACCTACAGCTTCCGAACGACTTGGATAATTGATATTACATTTATTGGCAATTTAATACCACAAAAAAAAAAAAAGTAAAGCTGCGTCCGGTTCCGAGAAACAGGAGTGTGTGCTAGCTTAAGACTCAAGCCAGCAGACACTTAGTGAAAACACGACCTACGACTTCCGAACGACTTGGATAATTGATGTTACATTTATTGGCAATTTAATACCACAAAAAAATTTAACGCTGCGTCCGGTTCCGGTTCCTACAGCTTCCGAACGACTTGGATAATTGATATTACATTTATTGGCAATGTAATACCGCAAAAACAAATTTAAAGCTGCGTCCGGTTCCGAGAAACGGGAGTGTCTGCCAGCTTAAGACTCAAGCCAGCAGACACTTCGTGAAAACACGACCTACAGCTTCCGAACGGCTTGGATAATTGATATTACATTTATTGGCAATTTAATACCGCAAAAAAAATTTAAAGCTGCGTCCGGTTCCGAGAAACGGGAGTGTCTGCTAGCGTAAGCCTCAAGCCAGCAGACACTTCGTGAAAACACGACCTACAGTTTCCGAACGACTTGGATAATTGATGTTACATTTATTGGCAATTTAATACCGCAAAAAAAATGTAAAGCTGCGTCCGGTTCCGAGAAACTGGAGTGTCTGCTAGCTTAAGACTCAAGCCAGCAGACACTTCGTGAAAACACGACCTACGACTTCCGAACGATTTGGATAATTGATATTACATTTATTGGCAATTTAATACCGCAAAAAAAATTCAAATCTGCGTCCGGTTCCGAGAAACGGGAGTGTCTGCTAGCTTAAGACTCAACCCAACAGACACTTCAATAAAACACGACCTACGATTTCCAAACGACTTGGATAATTGATATTACATTAATTGGCAATTTAATACCGCAAAAAAAATTTAAAGCTGCGTCCGGTTCCGAGAAACGGGAGTGTCTACTAGCTTAAGACTCAAGCCAGCAGACACTTCAAGAAAACACGACCTACGATTTCCAAACGACTTGGATAATTGATATTACATTAATTGGCAATTTAATACCGCAAAAAAAATTTAAAGCTGCGTCCGGTTCCGAGAAACGGAAGTGTCTGCTAGCTTAAGACTCAAGCCAGCAGACACTTCGAGAAAACACGACCTACGACTTCCGAACTGCTTGGATAATTGATATTACATTTATTGGCAATTTAATACAGCAAAAAAAATTTAAAGCCGCGTCCGGTTCCGAGAAACAGAAGTGTCTGCTAGCTTAAGACTCAAGCCAGCAGACACTTCGTGAAAACACGACCTACGACTTCCGAACGACTTGGATAATTGATACTACATTTATTGGCAATTTAATACCGCAAAAAAAAAATGTAAAGCTGCGTCCGGTTCCGAGAAACTGGAGTGTCTGCTAGCTTAAGACTCAAGCCAGCAGACACTTCGTGAAAACACGACCTACGACTTCCGAACGACTTGGATAATTGATATTACATTTATTGGCAATTTAATACCGCAAAAAAAATTCAAAGCTGCGTCCGGTTCCGAGAAACGGGAGTGTCTGCTAGCTTTAGACTCAAGCCAACAGACACTTCAAGAAAACACGACCTACGATTTCCAAACGACTGGGATAATTGATATTACATTAATTGGCAATTTAATACCGGAAAAAAAATTTAAAGCTGCGCCCGGTTCCGAGAAACGGGAGTGTCTGCTAGCTTAAGACTCAAGCCAGCAGACACTTCGAGAAAACACGACCTACGACTTCCAAACGACTTGGATAATTGATATTACATTTGTTGGCAATTTAATACCGCAAAAAAAAATTTTAAGCTGCGTCCGGTTCCGAGAAACGGGAGTGTCTGCTAGCTTAAGACTCAAGCCAGCAGACTCTTCGTGAAAACACGACCTACAGCTTCCGAACGACTTGGATAATTGATATTGCATTTATTGGCAATTTAATAACGCAAACAAAAATTTAAAGCTACGTCCGGTTCCGAGAAACGGGAGTGTCTGATAGCTTAAGACTCAAGCCAGCAGACACTTCGAGAAAACACGACCTACGATTTCCGAACGACTTGGATAATTGATATTACATTTATTGGCAATTTAATACCGCAAAAAAAATTTAAAGCTGCGTGCGGTTCCGAGAAACGGGAGTGTCTGCTAGCTTAAGACTCAAGCCAGCAGACACTTCGTGAAAACACTACCTACAGCTTCCGACCGACTTGGATAATTGATATTACATTTATTGGCAATTTAATACCGCAAAAAAAAATTTAAAGCTGCGTCCGGTTCCGAGAAACGGGAGTGTCTGCTAGCTTAAGGCACAAGCCAGCAGACACTTCGTGAAAATACGACCTACAGCTTCCGAACGACTTGGATAATTGATATTACATTTATTGGCAATTTAATACCACAAAAAAAAAAAATGTAAAGCTGCGTCCGGTTCCGAGAAACAGGAGTGTGTGCTAGCTTAAGACTCAAGCCAGCAGACACTTAGTGAAAACACGACCTACGACTTCCGAACGACTTGGATAATTGATGTTACATTTATTGGCAATTTAATACCACAAAAAAATTTAACGCTGCGTCCGGTTCCGGTTCCTACAGCTTCCGAACGACTTGGATAATTGATATTACATTTATTGGCAATGTAATACCGCAAAAACAAATTTAAAGCTGCGTCCGGTTCCGAGAAACGGGAGTGTCTGCCAGCTTAAGACTCAAGCCAGCAGACACTTCGTGAAAACACGACCTACAGCTTCCGAACGGCTTGGATAATTGATATTACATTTATTGGCAATTTAATACCGCAAAAAAAATTTAAAGCTGCGTCCGGTTCCGAGAAACGGGAGTGTCTGCTAGCGTAAGCCTCAAGCCAGCAGACACTTCGTGAAAACACGACCTACAGTTTCCGAACGACTTGGATAATTGATGTTACATTTATTGGCAATTTAATACCGCAAAAAAAATGTAAAGCTGCGTCCGGTTCCGAGAAACGGGAGTGTCTGCTAGCTTAAGACTCAAGCCAGCAGACACTTCGTGAAAACACAACCTACGACTTCCGAACTCCTTGGATAATTGATATTACATTTATTGGCAATTTTATACCGGAAAAAAATTTAAAGCTGCGTCCGGTTCCGAGAAACGGGAGTGTTTGCTAGCTTAAGACTCAAGCCAGCAGACACTGCGTGAAAACACGACCAACGACTTTCGAACGACTTGGATAATTGATATTACATTTATTGGCAATTTAATACCGCAAAAAAAATTTAAAGCCGCGTCCGGTTCCGAGAAACGCGAGTGTCTGCTAGCTTAAGACTCAAGCCAGCAGACACTTCGAGAAAACACGACCTACGACTTCCGAACGACTTGGATAATTGATATTACATTTATTGGCAATTTAATACCGCAAAAAAAATTTAAAGCTGCGTCCGGTTCCGAGAAACGGGAGTGTCTGCTAGCTTAAGACTCAAGCCAGCAGACACTTCGTGAAAACACGACCTACGGCTTCCGAACGACTTGGATAATTGATATTACATTTATTGGCAATTTACTACCGCAAAAAAAAATGTAAAGCTGCGTCCGGTTCCGAGAAACGGGAGTGTCTGCTAGCTTAAGACTCAAGCCAGCAGACACTTTGTGAAAACACGACCTACGACTTCCGAACGACTTGGATAATTGATATTACATTTATTGGCAATTTAATACCGCAAAAAAAAATTAGAGCTGCGTCCGGTTCCGAGAAATGGGAGTGTCTGCTAGCTTAAGACTCAAGCCAGCAGACACTTCGAGAAAACACGACCTACGACTTCCGAACTGCTTGGATAATTGATATTACATTTATTGGCAATTTAATACCGCAAAAAAAAAATGTAAAGCTGCGTCCGGTTCCGAGAAACGGGAGTGTCTGCTAGCTTAAGACTCAAGCCAGCAGACACTTCGTGAAAACACGACCTACGGCTTTCGAACGACTTGGATAATTGATATTACATTTATTGGCAATTTAATACCGCAAAAAAAAACGTAAAGCTGCGTCCGGTTCCGAGTAACGGGAGTGTCTGCTAGCTTAAGACTCAAGCCAGCAGACACTTCGTGAAAACACGACCTACAGCTTCCGAACGACTTGGATGATTGATATTACTTTTATTGGCAATTTAATACAGCAAAAAAAATTTAAAGCTGCGTCCGGTTCCGAGAAACGGGAGTGTCTGCTAGCTTAAGACTCAAGCTTAAGACTCAAGCCAGCAGACACTTCGTGAAAACACAACCTACAGCTTCCGAACGAGTTGGATAATTGATATTACATTTATTGGCAATTTAATAACGCAAAAAAAAAAATGTAAAGCAGCGTCCGGTTCCGAGAAACGGGAGTGTCTGCTAGCTTAAGACTCAAGCCAGCAGACACTTCGTGACAAGACGACGTACAGCTCCCTAATGACTACAATAATGTATACCTTATTGATTGCCTGAATGTTTCGTTGTCCAGAAAAATATTTTCACTATACCAAAAGGAAAAATTAAATTTTATATTTTACCGACCCTAATAAATATAAATTATAACTTTCGAAAATCAGTGAGTTGCATGTTACTGATTACTCAAAACTTAGCAACACTTAACTTGACTTAGAAGTCTGTTGAATTTTGATTTTCTATGTAAGTTTTAAGTGACGTTTACATTTTGAGATGCCATTTGTTTGTTTCCATTTGATTTTGACATACAAATTGACATTTATTGATTATGATGCCAGAGTGTATGCGCTAAGTGGAGTATAATCGGTGCTAAATTGCCAAGTTTACGCCAAGTCAAGTCAAGTCTATGCTAGCTAAGTATCAGTAATGGGCCCTTAAGTCTGAAGCCAGCAGACGCTTCGCGAAAACACGTATGAACATACATACATACATATGTACACATGTACGACTTGGATAATTGATGTTACATTTATTGGCAATTTAATACCGCAAAAAAAAAATTTAAAGCTGCGTCCGGTTCCGAGAAACGGGAGTGTCTGCTAGCTTAAGACTCAAGCCAGCAGACACTTCGTGGAAACACGACCTACAGCTTCCGAACGACTTGGATGATTGATATTACTTTTATTGGCAACTTAATACCGCAAAAAAAATTTTAAGCTGCCTCCGGTTCCGAGAAATGGGAGTGTCTGCTAGCTTAAGACTCAAGCCAGCAGACGCTTCGAGAAAACACGACCTACGACTTCCGAACTGCTTGGATAATTGATATTACATTTATTGGCAATTTAATACCGCAAAAAAAAAAATGTAAAGCTGCGTCTGGTTCCGAGAAACGGGAGTGTCTGCTAGCTTAAGACTCAAGCCAGCCGGCACTTTGTGAAAACACGACCTACGACTTCCGAACGACTTGGATAATTGATATTACATTTATGGGCAATTTAGTACCGCAAAAAAAAATTTTAAGCTGCGTCTGGTTCCGAGAAACGGGAGTGTCTGCTAGCTTAAGACTCAAGCCAGCAGACACTTTGTGAAAACACGACCTACGACTTCCGAACGACTTGGATAATTGATATTACATTTATTGGCAATTTAATACCGCAAAAAAAAATTTAAAGCTGCGTCCGGTTTCGAGAAACTGGAGTGTCTGCTAGCTTAAGACTCAAGCCAGCAGACACTTCGTGAAAACACGCCCTACGACTTCCGAACGACTTGGATAATTGATATTACATTTATTGGCAATTTAATACCGCAAACAAAATTTAAAGCTGCTTCCGGTTCCGAGAAACGGGAGTGTCTGCTAGCTTAAGACTCAAGCCAACAGACACTTCAAGAAAACACGACCTACGACTTCCAAACGACTTGGATAATTGATATTACATTAATTGGCAATTTAATACCGCAAAAAAAATTTAAAGCTGCGTCCGGTTCCGAGAAACGGGATAATTGCTATTACATTTATTGGCAATTTAATACCGCAAAAAAAATGTAAAGCTGCGTCCGGTTCCGAGAAACGGGAGTGTCTGCTAGCTTAAGACTCAAGCCAGCAGACACTTCGTGAAAACACGACCTACAGCTTCCGAACGACTTGGATGATTGATATTACTTTTATTGGCAAATTAATACCGCAAAAAAAATTTAAAGCTGCCTCCGGTTCCGAGAAACGGGAGTGTCTGCTAGCTTAAGGCTCAAGCCAGCAGACACTTCGTGAAAACACGACCTACAGCTTCCGAACGACTTGGGTAATTGATATTACATTTATTGGCAATTTAATACCGCAAAAAAAATTTAAAGCTGCCTCCGGTTCCGAGAAACGGGAGTGTCTGCTAGCTTAAGACTCAAGCCAGCAGACACTTCGTGAAAACACGACCTACAGCTTCCGAACGACTTGGATGATTGATATTACTTTTATTGGCAATTTAATACCGCAAAAAAAATTTAAAGCTGCCTCCGGTTCCGAGAAATGGGAGTATCTGCTAGCTTAAGACTCAAGCCAGCAGACACTTCGAGAAAACACGACCTACGACTTCCGAACTGCTTGGATAATTGATATTACATTTATTGGCAATTTAATACCGCAAAAAAAAATTTAAAGCTGCGCCCGGTTCTGAGAAACGGGAGTGTCTGCTAGCTTAAGACTCAAGCCAGCAGACACTTCGAGAAAACACGACCTACGACTTCCGAACTGCTTGGATAATTGATATTGCATTTATTGGCAATTTAATACCGCAAAAAAAATTTAAAGCTGCGTCCGGTTCCGAGAAACGGGAGTATCTGCTAGCTTAAGACTCAAGCCAGCAGACACTTCGTGACAACGCGACGTACAGCTCCCTAACGACTATAATAATGTATACCTTATTGATTGCCTGAATGTTTCGTTGTCCTGAAAAATATTTTCACTATACCAAAAGGAAAAATTAAATTTTATATTTTGCCGCCCTAATAAATATAAATTATAACTTTCTAAAATCAGTGAGTTGCATGTTACTGATTACTCAAAACTTAGCAACACTTAACTTGACTTAGAAGTCTGTTGAATTTTGATTTTCTATGTAAGTTCTAAGTGACGTTTACATTTTGAGATGCCATTTGTTTGTTTCCATTTCATTTTGACATACAAATTGACATTTATTGATTATGATTCCAGAGTGTATGCGCTAAGTGGTGTATAATCGGTGCTAAATTGCCAAGTTTACGCCAAGTCAAGTCAAGTCTATGCTAGCTAAGTATCAGTAATGGGCCCTTAAGTCTGAAGCCAGCAGACGCTTCTCGAAAACACGTATGAACATACATACATACATATGTACACATGTAAAATGTAATGTTAGTTCGCATACAGTGATTTAAGTAATGCGTAAATTTAATTGCATCAATATGTTGATTGTTTTTGTGTTGATGATGTTTGCAACTATAACGGTTTATAAAATACATGTCGTCTTCTTTCTTTCGAAAATCAGAGAAAAGTTTGTGCATATTTCGTATTTGTATTTTCCCGCTTGCGCGCAGGATTTCTGATAACGGGTACATATGTATGTACATATGTGCTTTAGGGTGTGCCGAGAAAAACAAATTTTGAATTTCTATTCTCTCAAATGTTTCTATTTTATTAAAAAAAAAAAAACCCTCACCAAAGATGGGTCCTATAACTCCACTCTACAGGGTACGATATTTTTATTTTATTTTCCCATTTCGTTAACATGGGAAAATTATTTTTTGTCCTAACTAGAATTAATTCAACTTTTTACGAAAATCTCTTATGTGCCGTTTTGCTAGTTTTGAGGTCTTGTACAGGTTACAAAAAGTTTTTATGATTTTTTTCTAATTATATCATTTGAAAACACTTTTAAGTTATTGAAACCTTAATTACGAATTTATGTTAGTATCATATTGTTTTAGTTATGGCTATGTGAATTTATGCTTTATCATTTCAATACACTTTTTAAGTGTGAAATAACTGTTTACACAATTTCGTCAAAGAACACAACTTCAAATGGCCACGACTTTTGGAAAAAAAATCTTAATTAAGATCGCAATATATTAAAGAGTGTTTATAAATGATATGATTAGAGAAAAAAATTATAAAAATTGTTTGTAGCCTGTACAAGACCTTAAAACTAGGCGGGAAATCCGTTTTTCGGGTACCACTTAGGGTGTAGCAATATGGACCAAACTTTGTTGAGGGTTTTATTTTTACATCAAATAGAAACATTTCAGAGGATAGAATTTGGGCAAAATTTTTTTCGAACCACCCTAATATGCACTTTTTCATATGTACCCGTTAGCGCAGAAATCCTGCGCGCATGCTATTTGAAACATATCGAAATACAAACTTTTATCGCATTTTCGAAAAATAGTAGAGCGGGATGTATTTTAGAAACCGTTATAGTAGCAAACATATCAGTTTGTGCTAACACATACACAATCAACATATTCATGCAACTAAATGTACTCATTACTCAAATCATTTGTAGTAAGTATGCTCGCTACCCTGAACGTATGTTCCAGCGTTGCCACTCGCGCAATTTTTTTTGTTCCAAAAGTGTATCATTCCTGAAAAAATGTATCAATTCGTTTTAATAGATTGATACATAGTTTTTGAGTCATTTCGTCTGAATTTTGTATAATGTGTGAAACAAAATTCTGAAATTAATAATATTTAAAACAAAACATCACGGCACTATTTTGGCTAAACGGATCACACAACTGAATTTTATAAAATTTTACCAACGCTCAGTTTTAAATAAATGTCGCTGTTATAAAGGTTTTTCTATTTATCGAAACACGCTTATTTAAACGGAATTATTGTTTATACGTTTTTTAACAAACACTACTTATTTTAAACAAAACTAATACCAACAAAATAATTATGTAGAAGAAATACGTTTTATCTATATATATAATATAGATATTAAGGAAAAAATAAATATCATTCTAAAATTTGATTTACTATAAAACTGCATATTCAAACATTTTTTAGAAATCTTACTGAAAATTTGTAGTTCCCATGACAGGGACAGAGCTTCAATCTTCCAAAATAAAATGTATACATTTTAGATTTTTTGTATCCTTGTATCCACTCATTAAAAATGTATTCAAATGTATACAAATGTATCCAAACGGCAACCCTGGCATGCACATAGTACATATCTGTTTTCATATGTACGCACTAGGGTAGATCTCCTGCTATTTCATGATATTAGAAAATATTGTTTAGGGCAACGAAAAATTTAGCCTGTCAAAATTGCAGGTTTTAATTTTAATGTTAAGAGTTGCATCATGCGAATCTAGTTTTCTCTTACAAATTACATGGGGAATTTTTATTCGATGTGTACATACGCTTTAATGACGTTTACTAAATGATCCGGTCTTATAGCGTTTTCTTTTCTGGCAAAAGTGTTATGATTTTTGTACGCGGCGCAAGAGTTGTAAATATATTTTGTTCTATTCTAAAAATCAGGTAACGCCTTTACGGGGTATTTCGTTCTTTTGTATAATTGTTGCCTGCTCGCAACGCAAAAGCGTTACACTTTTACCCCGCAAAAAATGGCGGTGTGGCAGTACAACCCTGTTAAACCAGCTGATCGTGGCAATTTATTTTCATAAATTCACAAACTTTTAGCGACGAAAATTGAAATGAAGGAAATAATTCTGTGTGCGTTTTTGAAAATCAGCTAATACACGGGGTAGCCAGTTATGTTCTTTGCATGCACTATAAATGTTGAAAATTTTCTGGGGTAGGAGTAACTCTATTAAGGCTTTACCATTTACTTAGGAAAACATTTATTTCAGAAAAGGAAACTCTATTATTCTCCTGGAATATAGGGCAAAAGTGCGTAAGTTAGTCTTAAATTTTTTTTTTAAATCAACATGGCTTCTCAGCTGCTTGAAACTCACACTTTGTCTTACTCAAATTTAATTGGCTTCAACACTGCATAACCAGAAATCTTCTTAAGAGCCTAAGTCAATGGTTCAAAGTTTAGGTAAAATATGCAGATCTTTGCATTTGGGGTTGACACCCAGAATATCTTACAAACTATTCGTCTTAGTGAAATATCTCTTTGGACCTTTTTTGTAGGTCGTTCAATTTTTTATATGAATGGGTATTGCTCATCATATAAGACCCAGTCGTTAAAGCGCAGGTACACTTCAAATAGAAAATCAAAACATTCCCATATAATTCTGTATGGAGAAACTAAAATCGCGATGAGGTACTTCTTAACATAAAAATTAAAAGCTGCAATTTTTAAGGACCATCTTTTTCGTTGTTCTCAACAACATTTTTACTATACCAAAAGAACATAAATTATGAAATACATCTTGCTCTTCTTTACTCTTCATATACATCTATATTTGTGGTTAAAAAAACGCTTAGATAATGTTTAGGAGGTCCATCTAGCGGCAATTATTGAAGACTCGCAGCAGTGGTAAATAACTTGCTACAAAACGGGTTGTTCTGAATAGCGGAGGCACGCACCTCTGTTGGTCATGTATAACCTATAGCTGAATCGGTTACAATTAATAGTGGACACACACCCTTTTCAGTCATAGAAGTGGAGAATGACGCAGAGATAAAACGGAGAGACACATTTCAGTTGCAACTGAGTATAATGCATACTGCAATTTAGCAGTACTAATTTTAGGCGCAAAAATTTCATAATAGATAAAAGTACACCTAAAGCAGTCCATATAATGTTTGAGTGCATATGTATATATAAAAATACAGCTATAATGTGAAAATCATACCATTTAGAATTTCACTGCTATTTTCGTGTTCACAACTGTACATACATACATGTTAGCGCATAGGGTATAACATATAGCTGAATCGGTTGCGATGAATTGTGGACACACATAGAATACATAGAATTAGTGTAGAGGGTGAAACAAAGACACATATTTCAGTTACATTTGAGTATAATGCGTGTTGAAATTTAGTAGGACAAATTTTATGCGCAGCAATTTCAGAGGTGTATTTAAAGTTTGTCGCTTAGCAGTCCATATAAAGTTTAAGCGTAAACGTCTATAGAAGTAAAAAAAAAACACAGCTATTGTTATATATCTAGAACTAAACTACATTTCTCTTTAAATTGAATAAACTAGTCTACAGTGAACCACCAAGAGGCGTAGTTTTATTGCGCTATTTTTCGTTTAATTTAGAGCACAGCTCAGTCCCTGTTTCGAATTTTTTCCGCGGTAAGAAAAAAGCTTCTTCACCCTACAGTCACAGTTAGAACATACCAATAATAGCATGTTCCAAACAAATCTTCAACCTGGCTGTCATTTTCATCCTTATATTCAGAACTCGAAATTTCTTCCTCCACAAGTAGTCGGATTTGCTCTTGATTCATTTTGATAATTACAGGTACCTTCAAAATAATAAAATGCACAGCAATGAAGAAAAAACACAAAAAAAATTTACCTGCACAAAAAGTTACACATATACCCGTGCCGGTCTCACAGACCAATTATTATCAAATACACCTGTATGCCCGTCTCGCACAAACACTAAAACAAAGCCTGTAAAAAAAGCGGCAGCTAACAGAAAATTCAAATTTCTAGGGTTGCTGGAAAAAATAGTATTTACGTAAAAGCGTTTTGTTGGTCTCACAGACCAACGCGCGGGTATAGGAAGGTTAAAAGATACCAGATTTCCTGGAATATTTTCACAATTTAAGTCAATACCTAAATACATATGTATATCAAGAATTCCTTCAAAAAAAGTTTATTTCAAAGATCTGCATGTGTTCAAATTCGATGGTTAAGCAAACTTGCCCACATTCAAAATTCTATATATTTGGTTCCACTCATCGTTTTTTTTTTTATTTTGAAGGTAACGACATTTACTTTATAACTGCGTTAAAGAAAGATTTTATTTTATAAAATCGAAATAGTAAATAAAAATTATACTTTTTAAACAAATATTACATACTCTATTCCCCTTTTTATTTTATTCTGTTAGTTCAAAAAATATTAACTAATTTCTCACGGCCATCTATTATATAGTGTTTGAGCGACTATCGTAGCCGCCAACAACTAACTCCTTTATTTGTATAAAAACTCGCCTTACGAATAAGAAAGTTACAAAAAGACAGAATTATTTATACGCTTCAATATGTATTATTACATACTCTCTATTTAGTCTAAACCTTATTGAATTACTCATGAATTATTTAGAATACGTTAAACCATTCTACGTAACACTCATGTAAACTAAGATTGAACACTCGTCAAAGTTTGTTGTATAACATTTATATGAGTTGACAGAGGTGAATATATGTATGCACATATGTTAGTTGATATTTCTCGTCATATTATTTTATTATTATTCGAAATATTCAACCAACTCGTGTGTGAAAAGAAATACATAATTATAAACAAAGGAAAAGTCTCTCTCTGTATTATTAACCAGTTAAATTGTGCATAAATAACGAAAAAGTAAAGTGCTCACGCAGCCCGTTGATTAAAGCGTTTTTTTTCGGTGTTCAGCATCGGTACGATTTGCCTTTACATTCCCTCAGTACATCCCGGTTTAATACATTATCCACCAAAGGATCTAGTGCCACCGCCACCGCCACCGTCATCATCAAAGCACCACCATCATCATCATAGCATCACCACATCAAACCGCGGTATATGACCAGGCAAGGGACCACAACCCTAAACATATAGAATAGGATATAATATATTGTAGAAAAAACTTTAACACCGTTCGGGTATAACCGAACATTATATACTCATCGTGAGCTTCAATTATATATTTCATTTCAGATAAATTACTTTTCTACATAACACGTGGCAGCGCCCGTTTAAAAGAATGTCTCTCCATTTCCTCTTACAATAAAATTTGATAAGTGAAATATCATTGTTTCAAAACTTTTTTTGTTGCTAAGTTATAACTTATTATTCTAGTCTACGACCCTCTTAAATTTATTTTATATCTAAGTTGGCGTGGTCTTTAACCGATCCCGTCCATTTCTACTAGAAATATATTCTGCTATAAGGAAAATATGCGTACACAATTTCATTACGATATGTTAATTTTTCTTCGAGTTATGGCTCCCGTAACATAGAAAATTGCTTTGTCATAAAAGGGGCGGTGCCACACCAATTTTCAAAAATTTTAGTGTTTTCCAATGTAATGTTATAACTCAATTTAGAAAGTAAAATTCTATTGACACAAAGCTCTTTTTCGCTAAGATATAGCTTATTATTTTCGTCTACGACCCTTTCAAAAATCTTTTATACAAAAGTGGGCGTGGTCTTTAACCGAACTCGTCCATTTTTCCTAGAAATATTTCCTGCTATAGGAACAATTTGTGTACCCAATTTTATTACGAACCGTTAATTTTTCTTCGAGTTATGGCTCCCGAAACATAGAAAATTGCTTAGTCATAAAAGAGGCGGTTCCACGCCCATTTTTTTAAATTTGAAGTTTTCCTTTTTGTTGTTATAAATCCACTTGGGAAATTAAATACCATTGATATAAAGCTCTTTTTTGCAAAGATATAGCTTATTTTATTCGTCCACGACCCTTTCAAAAATCTTTTATATAAAGGTGGGCGTGGTCCTTAACCGATTTCATTAATTTTTCTTCAAAGCATTCCATATAGTAAAGGCAACCTCTCTGCCGAATTTAGTTAGGATGGGTTTAACGATTTTTGATTTATAGTTAATAATATTTGTAAAATTGATTTTATCACAAGTGGGCGGTGCCACGCCCATTTAAAAAATTTTTCCAAATTTTGATCAAGAGTCTCAATATCAGTCCGCAAGTCAAATTTCAACATTCTAGGTGTATTATTTACTAAATTGGCAGGTTTTTTGTGTTTTCCAAAATTTTATATATATAACAAGTGGGCGTGGTTATCATCCGATTTCGCTCATTTTCAATACCAATCTATTCTGGGTCGAGATAAGCTAGTGTACCAAATTTGGTGAAGATATCTCAATATTTACTAAAGTTATCGTGCTAACAGACGGACGGACGGACATGGCTCAATCAAATTTTTTTTCGATACTCCTGATTTTGATATATGGAAGTCTATATCTACATATCTCGGTTCCTTTATACCTATACAACCAACCGTTATCCAATCAAAGTTAATATACTCTGTGTGCAAAGCACGCTGACTATAAAAATATGGAGTATAAGAGTTGCTTTGCATATAATTTTTTACCGTCATTTAAACATTCACTTCATCTTATTTTGTTGATTTGATAACTTAAAATGAGCACCATGACAATTGCAGGCAATTTATCCTAGTGCTATTAACGACATCATAATTTGTATGTACAGGCGGGAATAAGAGTAAATGTCAATGAAAGTGGAAACAATTCCTATATTTTTATTCGCAATATGAGTATTAAAATAAAAAGAGAATAATAAAAGGATTCTCACATGTGGTGGAAATTGTTACTTTTGTTAAAGATATTCACGCCACCATGGTGGAGGAAGCAGCTGAGTCTTCTTAGAGGGCAGGTAAAAGAGATTTTTAAGCTGGCAAAAGCTGCGGAAAGCGAGGAATTCTGGGACGAATACAGAGATCTCTTTAGGATGTATAAACGCAGGTTTCATGGAAGAATTTCTGTGCCGACATAGAAAGCTCCAGCGAGACGGCAATACTGCGAAAAGTCCTATCTTAAGGAAATGCAGTCCAGGGGCTGATAAAAAAGGACGACGGCGAATGGTCACACAATAGTGAGTAGTCTCTTGAGGCACTACTTAACACACACTTCCCATCAGGAGATGATGCGGAAGAGTTATATAACCACGTCTACAGTCCTAATACGGAGTGATAAAATACATACGCATAAAGTAAAATGATGGGGAATAACCTAATGGTACACGTTATATTTGCATTGTGTTTTCGTATCTTCTTTCTGTTCTAACCATGTTAATGTTATATTGCGAATTCGACAACAACTTCTCATGCGCATCAGTGGCACAGAGGCTTAGGTCTTCGACTACCATGCAAAAGTCGTCGGTTCAATGCCAAATCGCGGATTTAAATTAATTTTTTTTAATTTAATTTTGGAAGGCGAGGTTTATAAATTTATTGTTAAAAATACTGTGAAAAAAATATAAAAAAAATTAAATGAAAAACCTATATCTGGCAATGAACCGACGATGAGAAAATATCGCAAAATTAGCAAAATATCATTAATATAGCTATTGAATAGAAGGAAACTACAAAGCAAACTGCAAAAGGATTTGTACCGTTACATTATTTGCAATCATTTTACCATATAGATTTTTGCATGATTTGCTTATTCTATTTATCACAGTTCGCCTACATTATTGCAATTACATTGTTTGAATATCCTTTTAAAGTGAATATTGCGCTTATTATTATTTAAATTAAAAAGAAAAAATTGAAGTTGTTGTTATCAAATCATATAAAGGCAACGACAAAATATTTCTGAATGGTTTTGATTACCACCTCCATTCAAAAAATTAGAAAAAAGAAATTCGTTGGTCGTGCTCGCAAAGGAAATCCCTGCTGTGCAAAGTTTATGTTATAACAAAATTAAGCAATGGTGAATATGTTGTTCACCGGGGTCCTACCACGCATAATCACGATCCAAAGGCCCGTCATTTGGTAATCTCTAACTCCAATAATAAAGTGAAAGATCTGTGATCATCATCTCCTCTGGCACCTTCCCAAATTATAAGAGAAGCCATTGTAGAATGTCGAATGTCGCGTGTACCTGCCTTCGAAACGCGCACAAAATTCCAAAATAAGTCGTATTCGAAAAACAACAAACACTAGCAAACCAGAAACCCTACAGGACATAAACATACCAGAGGACTTGAAATACTTTGAGTGATTGGGATAAAAAATGTTTATAAAAAAAATAAATGTAAGGCGCGATAACCCCCGAAGAGATCTAAGGCCGAGCTTC
This sequence comes from Eurosta solidaginis, assembly GCF_040869045.1. Lineage (NCBI taxonomy): Eukaryota > Metazoa > Arthropoda > Insecta > Diptera > Tephritidae > Eurosta > Eurosta solidaginis. The sequence goes on from NC_090319.1 coordinate 204,230,577, forward strand.
TCTTCTAATTTGCGTCGTGCTCCTCTTGATTTTCCCTACAAATTGGCGGGACGGGACCTAAATGTTTTATGCCGACTCCGAACGGCATCTGCTTTTCCCGAGAAGATGAGCAAAGCAGTCACTGCCTGTGGCGCTGGTTGATCGTAGCAGTCCTTTCGGACAAATGACTACTGAATGGTGGAGATCTGTGGAAAGGGAGCTTATTAGCTTAATGCTTAAGATGATGCGGGAACAACCAAGTAAGCCCCTTCCAACCTCTGATTCGGGGGGATGGTATAATGGTGTGAAGATGATAGCGTGCGACAACATCGCGAGCTTGCAAGGCACGAACGCGCGGTTTGAGCTGGTGGATAAAGCGCAAATCCCCACGGTAGCAAACGTTAAGGTATGGCTACCATGCGTGATGAAGTCGGAGGATACACTGCGACTTCTGCAGAATCAGACCACGAACATACCGACACAGGATTGAAAGGTACTTACTGTATCTCGGCTACCGAGGATGGTCAGTTCTACATCTTCCAAATAAACAAGCAGGCGGAGGATATTTTGTACACGCAGCTTGGCAAAATGTCCTTTGGCACTGGCAAAATTTATATGCGACTCAGGAAAAGAAGTCCCGAGGATAAAAACCCTAACACGCTAGAGGTGGGCGAAGTCGAAAAGACCTCAAAAGCCTAAGGGAAAAAAGACAGGTGGAGGTCCCCGACGTCACCACGAACGTGCTAGAAGAGGACCAACCGCTAAATGGTGCTGTGACTCGCACAGAGGAACACCCGGTACAACAGTCACGAGAGGCTGATGGGGGCCTCGAATACCCTAAACCAAAAGGGCAAGGGGAGGACGACGACGTCAATACGAAGGTGCTGGAGGGGGACAAACAGCCCAATGGTGCTGCGAGCCCTACAGATAAACCTCCAACACAGTAAAGTGGCGTCGAGAGGACTCCTCCTAATCCTTGAGGAGGGTTCGTTTGACGTGGCGCTGATCCAGGAGCCGTGGCTCTCATCGAGAGGAAAGATTCCTGGACTTAGCGCGCGCGGGTTTGGCGTTTACTACGCGCAAACGGAAGGACGGGTGCGAGCTGTAGTAATGGTAAGGAAACAGCTGCATTCATATATGCTGCCTAATTACACCACTGAGGATCTTGTAGCGGTGGCCGTTGAGCAAAAGAAGAAGCAGGCATTTATCCTGGCGTCCTGATACATGGCCCATGCTGCGGAGGTTCAACCGATGGAGTGCAAAAGGCTAGTACAGGAGGAAGGGCGCAAAGGGCGGTTGGTCATAGGCGCAGATACAAATGCGCACCACAATGCGTGGGGAGGAGCAGATACGAACGAGAGAGGCGAATCTCTGTTTCGTTACATCCTGCAAACCAATTTGCAGATAGCCAACAGGGGAAATGTCCCTACATACATTGGTCCAACATCCAGCAATGTTCTGGATATTATATTGAGCTCCGAGCGTGATATATCAAGGTATGATTGGATGGTTCTTGATAGACCATACTTCTGCGACCATGCGTATATCAGCTTCAGCATCCCCCTAAAGAGGGTAGAGAAAGGAGGAACCATTAGAAACCCTAGGTCAACGAACTGGACTAAATTCCAGAAACATGTAGAAACATAAATGGGACAACCCAAAGAGGTGGCTAATGAAGAGGAACTGGAGGAGTCGAATGAATTCCTAACGCTTCCCAAGGCAGTCGGTTCTATGTACCGGAGCGACTCGGGATTTTTCCCGACCAAGGACTGTCATTTCAGTGTGACCCCATTTAATTTGTTTCGTCCCTCCCACAAATTGTCATCCTCCCAGCAGCTCCTTGCAGCAGGACTGCTACATATTCTCTTACTCCGGGAAGGTATCGAACCCAATCCGGGTCCGTCTCCTGACCCCGGTCCTGAGAAATGGTTTTGCAGCACTTGCCAGAAAAGAATCTTTTTAGGACGGTCATACTCTGTTCAGTGTGTCTCGTGCAAGGGATGGTTGCATCGGACAGGTTGTTCTGGGCTTGATCCCAAAACCCGACGTCCACGTAACTTTTATAAATCTTTTGTGGCTCCTTGCTGCTCACGCCCAAGGGCGTCCCGTAGTCTACGCCTAAGCGTATCCCCACTACCTCCCAGCAGCTTCGCTGCTCAGCAAGCCACAACAAGTACCCGCTGCTGCTCGCGCCCCACGGCGCCAACTACTCAAACAGCTGATACCACTCATAACTACTACCTTCGTAGTAGAGCTGGTAGCAATGCTGAGCATCAGCCCCTGCCCCCGTCTTCTTCTCCCCCCCTCTTTTCTGGCAGCAATCGTGCAGGTCAGGGAAACATACTCTTAGTCCCTGCCTCCGTTTGCACCGTCTGCCAGCACAGAATATATAGGTTTGCGACATCCGCTCAATGCAGCTCCTGCCTTGGGTGGTGCCACTTTCCTAGATGTTCTGGTATCCGCGACGGCAACCCCCGACGGGTTTCATCGCGCCATGTTGCCAGGTCGCAAACCCAAATCATCCGGGTACCCCAATGCTTGCCCAAGGGCGCCCAGTCCCAAGGCCACAACAGCAATTGCGTCCTGGCCTTCCACAACCTAGGCGTAGTCACCCCTCACTTACCCCTAGAGTGGCGGCGTCACCCCTCATGCACTTCAGAATTCTGCAGTTCAACTGTAATTGACTAACTGGGAAGATTACGGAGATAGTCGATTTCATGAAGCGGCACAACATCCGCATTGTGCGATTCAAGAGACTAAACTCACAGCAAGATCTGCATTGCAGACCTGCTCTGGTTATAATGTCCACAGGAAAGACCGCGAAAGCGGAAATGGAAGCGGCTCGCGTTTATTATACACCACTCTGTGCAATATCATATATTTGATCCTGGCATCGACCGCAGTGACAATGTCTTAGAACGTCAAGGCCTATCTGTCCGGTCAGGCGATTCAAATCTAGAAATCATCAACATCTACATCCCTCCTGTCACCTGTTGCCCCAGTGGATACCGCCCTAATATCGAGGCCTTACGCACTGGCAACAATCGCATTATCTTAGACGATTTCAATGCCCTATGGCATTCAAGCTTGCGGGCGGACAGTAGGAGTGAGATGTTGGCGGATCAAATAGACGAAACGACGTTCTGCACAATAAACGGAGACGCCCCCACACGTATGGTAGGAAGCTGTCATAGCTCGCCAGATATCTCAATCGTGAGCGCAGAACTCGTAAACTGCGTCAACTGGCAGCCGATGGTAACATTGGCATCCGACCACCTGCCCATACTTATTTCGTTCGAGCGTACCGCCGACTTCATCGTCACCGAAAAACGCACTTTCATAAACTTCAAAAAAGGAAAGTGGGAAGAATATAAATCTGCAACAGACAGCAGCTTTGCTGCCCTCCCTATCCCGACTGATGCCCGCCAAGGGGAGCGTGCCTTCCGTAAGGTCATTGAATCTGCCTCGGCACATTTCATTCCCGCCGGGAGAATTCCCGAAATCCGGCCCCACTTCCCGGTGGAGGCCGCGAGCTTAGCGAGGGAACGCGACCTTATAAGACAGCGTGATCCAGGCGAGCCCCAAATAAGGGATATAAACCAACGCATCAGATTGCTTGTGGACGAACACAAGCGGGCGAAATGGGAAGAGCACCTAAGAGGTTGTAACCTCTCTACCGGTGTAGGTAAACTTTGGTCCACCGTAAAGTCCCTATCGAATCCGACTAAGCACAAAGACAAAGTTTCCATCGCCTTTGGCGATAAGGTGCTGTCGGGTGCGAAAAAATGCGCGAGCGCTTTCTGCCGACAATATATAATGCATCCTACTGTCGACAAAGATAGACGATGAGCCAATAGACACGCACATAAACACAAACTCAGCGCGTCACCAATTACCATCACCGCTAGAGAGGTTGAGCACGCCATTGGTCGCGCTAAACCATCCAAAGCAGTGGGCCCAGACGGCATAGCCATGCCGATGCTTAAAAACCTAGGGAAAGAGGGTTTCAAATATTTAGCGCATGTCTTCAACCTGTCTCTTTCCACCTTTGTCATACCCGAGAAATGGAAAATGGCCAAGGTGGTCCCGCTACTAAAGCCTGGGAAACCAGCTAACGTAGGTGAGTCATATCGTCCGATATCTCTCCTATCGCCAGTGGCAAAGACGCTTGAAGCAATTTTGCTCCCTTATTTCAAAGCACATTTGCAGCTAGCCCCTCATCAGCATGGCTTCAGAAAACTCCATAGCACTACCTCCGCGCTAAATGTCATTAGCACCCAGATAAATTGCGGTTTGAATCAATATCCCCACCATAGAACAGTACTCGTAGCGTTAGACCTATCAAAAGCTTTTGATACGGTCAACCATGGCTCGTTACTGCAAGACCTGGAAGGGTCCACCCTTCCCCCATGTCTTAAAAGGTGGACCGCAAATTATCTGGGTGGTCGGCAGGCATCGGTGCAATTCAGAAACGAAACATCAAAACAAAGGAGAATTAAACAAGGGGTGCCACAGGGTGGTGTCCTATCCCCGCTTTTGTTTAATTTCTACATATCTAAGCTACCTTCACCACCGGAAGGAGTCACAATCGTTTCCTACGCCGATGACTGCACAATAATGGCCACAGGCCCAGGCCCAAAGATCGATGAGCTATGCAATAAAATAAACGGCTATCTCCCTGATCTCTCCACTTTTTTCGCCTCGCGAAACCTGGCATTGTCACCGACTAAATCTTCCGCGACCTTATTTACAACATGGACGCCCCAAATGTCGACCATATTGAACATCCACGTCGATGGCACTACGCTACCGACTGGTCCTACACCCCAAAATCTTGGGTGTGACGTTTGATCAGGATCTACATTTTGGTTCGCACGCAACCGCAATTGTTCCAAGAATTCAGAGCCGTAATAAAATCCTCAAATCCCTTGCTGGCAGTACCTGGGGAAAAGATAAAGAAACGCTCTTGACCACATACAAAGCAATTAGCCAGCCTATTACGTGCTACGGGTCACCCATATGGTCGCCAAGCCTAAAAACCACCCACTGGAAGAAACTACAGGCCTGCCAAAATACTGCTCTCAGAATCGCCACGGGCTGTATTCTTATGTCCCCAGAACACCATCTGCATAATGAGGCGAGAACACTCCCCATCAGGGAGAGAAATGAGATGCTGACCAAACAGTTTCTGTTGAATACCCAGAAACCTGGGCATCCCAACAGACATCTGATTGACGAACCAGCACCGCCTAGGGGCCTAAGGAGTCATCTCCGTAAGCATTTTGAGGAAATACGGCACCTGAGAACCCAGCCGTATGAAGCGGAAAAACACAAGCAGGTCCTTGGTGAACTCCATAGACAGGCGTCGGACCTTTATGTCGGGAATTGCCCGGTGAAACCAGTACTTGAAGAAAAATATCCAGAACTTGCAGAAGAGGAACGCATACTCCCCAGGGAAACGCGTGTCACTCTTGCTCAACTTCGTTCTGGATACTGTAAGAGGTTTAACACTTACCTATCCAGAATCAACCCCGACATACAAAATGTATGCCCTGCTTGCAATGTGTCCCCACATGACACCAACCATCTCTTTAATTGTAATGTGGAACCAACGCCTCTAACACCCCTTTCCTTATGGTCCACCCCTGTTGAAACGGCAAGTTTCCTTGGACTCCCGTTAGAGGATATTGATGACAATTTGTGATCGGTCGCGGCTATTAGGTGGGGCGAGCATTGCTACAACAACAACAACAACAATGAATTCCTAACAAGGACGCTTATGACTGCGTATAACAAAGCTTGCCCTCTAAGAAGATCCAGAGGAAAAGCAAAGCCGCCATGGTGGAGCAGCGAGCTGAGTATTCTAAGAAGACAAGAAAAAGAAATGTTTAAGCTCACAAAGACCGCGGAAAGCAAAGCGTGTCGGGACGAGTACAGGGATCTACTGAGGATCTACAAGCGTGAAATTACCAGGGCGAAGATTAACTCATGGAAAAGTTTCTGTACGGACATCGAGTGGTCCAGCGAAACAGCACGGTTGAAAAAAGTCCTAGCAAAGGGAAACATAGTCCAGGGACTAATAAAGAAAGAAACCGGGCAATGCTCACGTAATAGTGAGGAATCCCTTGAGGTGCTCCTCGATACACATTTCCCATCGGGAGACGGTTAAGAAGAGCCAGCAGACATCACTCACACTTCGATCACGGAGCTAGTAGTGTCGGGCTTGGTGACCGATACCAAGATCGAGTGGGCAGTGAAGACGTTTTCTAAGTTTAAATCGCCGGGCCCAGATGGTATAATCCCGGCCATGCTACAAGTCTCAAGTAGGGCGGTCGTGGAATGGCTTAAAATAATATTCGATGGGTGCATACGACTGAATCATGTACCGCACTCTTGGAGAACTGCTCGTGTAGCTTTTCTACCAAAGACCGGGAAGATCGGTCATGTGTATCCCAAAGACTATAGACCCATTAGCTTAACATCATTTCTGCTCAAAACCTTTGAGAGGCTGATAGATGTGTACATAAAGTCCAACGTGGATGAAAAGCTGCTCTCCACAACACAGCATGCGTACTCCAAAGGCAAGTTAGTAGACACTGCATTGCATAGGGTGGTAACAAGCATAGAGCAATCCCTGGAATATAAGGAGTATGCTCTAGGAGTCTTCTTGGATATTGCCGGGGCTTTCAATAATGTTGCAAAATGGGCGATTATGGATGGTCTTAATTACATTAAAGTACATCCTGCCTTAATCAGATGGATCGGCTGCATGTTAAATTGCAGAAAGATTACATCACAATGGGGATTGTACGAGGTCACGAAATCAGTGGATAGGGGTACGCCACAGGGACGGGTGCTATCACCTCTCCTGTGGACGCTGGTCATCAACCAACTGCTCAGGCAATTCGACGAGGGACCCGTAAAACTTACGGCTTACGCAGATGACGTTAGAAATTTTACAAAAACAAATCTACCTACACACAAATTAGCAGAGGCAAAATGTCTCAGTTGTGTTGTTAGTGTAGAAATAAGATAAACTGAATTAAGCAAGGAGACAAATACAAGCAGTATAGCTAGTAGTTAAGGCAACTGCAGTTTCACAGTGTGATTCGCGGTTCGAATCTCGGTGAAACCTTTGATAACATTACGAAATTGCCTGACGATGAATTCGTGGCAGTTTTCGAAATAGTACTATCGCAATATGCCAGTAAATGTTTTTTTCTTTCTTTTCAGTTTCTCTTAGAAAAACATAATAATTGAATAGTCAATTATTATAAGCCAGTGTTAAGCTCATGAATTCTCAATAATAATAGGTATAAATTGAACACACCATTAAAACAAACAAACATAAATATGTAAAACTGAGCCCGAGTTTACAAAGCTTCTCATTCGCAACGAAAAAGAAACTTTACAAAAACAAATCTACCTACATACAAATTAATAGAGGCATAATGTCTCAGTTGTGTTGCTAGTGTAGAAATGAGATAAACTGAATTAAGCAAGGAAACAAATACAAGCAGGATAGCCTAGTGGTTAAGGCAACCACAGTTTCACCGTGTGATTCGTGGTTCGAATCTCGGTGCAACCTTTGATAACATTACGAAATTGCCTGAAGATGAATTCGTGGCAGTTTTCGAAATAGTACTATCGCAATATGCCAATAAATGTTTCTTTCTGTCTTTTCAGTTGCTCTTAGAAAAACATAATAATTGAATATTCAACTATTATAAGGCGGTGTTAAGCTCATGAATTCTTAATAATAAGTATAAAATGAACACAACATTAAAACAAACAAACATAAATATGTAAAACTGAGCCCGAGTTTACAAAGCTTCTCATTTGCAACGAAAAAGAAACTTTACAAAACCAACTCTACCTACACACAAACTAATAGAGGCAGAATGTCTCAGTTGTGTTGTTAGTTTAGAAATAAGATAAACTGAATTAAGCAGGGCGACAAATACAAGCAGGATAGCCTAGTTGTTAAGGCAACTACAGTTTCACCATGTGATTCGTGGTTCGAATCTCGGTGAAACCTTTGATAACATTACGAAATTGCCTGAAGATGAATTCGTGGCGGTTTTCGAAATAGTACTATCGCAATATGCCAGTAAATGTTTCTTTCTTTCTTTTCAGTTTCTCTTCGAAAAACATAATAATTGAATATTCAATTATTATAAGCCGGTGTTAAGCTCATGTATTCTTAATAATAAGTATTGTGTTTATCTGTTCGTTTATTATTCTACCGTCGAATGTTTTCTGTTTGCAGATTTCCATATTTTCGGGTACATTGCGACGGCGGCCTTTTGCTTGTATGTGAAGGACCCTAACTGTTTTATTGATGTTTGCTGGAAATGAATGTTCTTTCGACCATGTGTGTCGAGAAGTTAGACTCTGGTATAATGTTTGGATTCCGTGTTTTTTTGTTGTAATCTCTAATGTGTTCCCTGAATCTCGTTCTATTTGCCGTCCTATTTGTCCTATGTAACTTTATTGGCATCCGCAGGTAAGCTTGTATAAGCCGTGACTCCTAAACGGATCCTCTGAGTTAGTGTTTGTTCTTAGTTTTCGCCCTAGATTGTTCGAAGTTTTGAACGCTGTGTTAATGTTGTATTTTTCAAAGAACTTAGCAAAATTGTATGTTGCTTTTCGAGTATATGTCGTAGTCGTCCAGGTGTTATTACTTTCCTTTTCATTATGTCTTTTTGATTCTCCATGCGTCCTTCTGAGCTTATCTACTAGTGCTTTTTATATCCGTTGTTTGCAGCAGTGTTATATATTAGTTCAAGCTCTCTCTTATATGCTTCTTGTGTAAGAGGTGTTCTTTCAAGTCTATGTACCAAATGCCTCAATGCTGCCATTTTATGCTGTTGGGGGTGATTTGAGGTATTATGTATTAATTTGTCGGTGGCCGTTGGCTTTCTTTATATGTCGTAGTTAAATCTTTTGGAAACTTTATCAATATTTATCGCTAGAATAAGATAGCTGATTCCTCCGTCTCTTTCGGTTTCCATTGTGAATTTTATATTCCCGTGCTGCTTGCTGAGGTACTCCAGTACAAGCTCTTCGTTATTAGTAGTTAAAACGCATATTATGCCAACCACGTATTTAGCATAAAATGACACGCTTAATTCGAACTTCAGCTCCTGTATGTACCTTTCTTCCTGATTTTGCATGAACACTTTCATAAAAATGGCTGATGTTGGGCCTTTCCATTCCAAGACCGTTTATTTGTCTATATATTTTATTGTTGAATTTAAAATAGTTTTGACGTAAAGTGGTTCTTAGCGTATTTGTGATTTGTATACTTTTCACTTTGTTTTTTGTATTATGAATTATTGTTGAGCTAACTATATCCAAAGCATCCGATAGTGGCATTGAAGGGTATAAATCTTTTATGTCAAAAGATATCAACTTTCTGTTCTTTGTTAGCTCTACGGTCTCAAGTTTCTCTATTAGTTCTGCTGTGTTAACTATTGCATATTCGTTCTTTAGCTCCAGAGTATCTTTCAATATCGTTTTTAAATATTTGGACAGTTTGCAACATGATGCCAATTTAAAATTAATGATGAGCCTCATTGGGGTGTCTGGCTTGTGGATTTTTTGGTAGAGTAATCAGTGGAGGAGCCGAAGGGTTCATTTGGACCAATCTACGTGCCATGTTAGAATCTATTAAATTTGTTGCATTTTCTATAGAAAATTTGATTTGTTTCTGGTATTCATCCATGGGATCCTCTTTTGTTCTACGACATTTCATTTCCTCTATGAGTTCTTCGGTTTTGGCTATATATTCCTCTGTCCAGTAGCAGCAATGCTCCCTCACGATCTATTTTTTCATGCTTGTTTATTAATATTGGGTTAAAATTACTTAAAACTAATTTACATACATATTCCGTTAAACAATAGCTCTAATTACCAAATTAAATTGAAGTATGCTTTATGTTCTCTTAGATTTACATCACTATACCAGTATGGAAAATCCATGTTTGGATCTGTGAAAAAAACTAGCGCTCTGATGCGCTCGGACACTACACACGCACTTCTTTTCAACCTTTTTGTAACAATTGTTTCTTCGTTGAAATAATTCAGATTTGATTTAGTTTTCAAAGTATATTGTTTTCTTTATTTAAACCTTCTGTCCTCTTGCACTTTTAGCTCGTTACAACTTTTATTATTATGTTAAAACTGTATATACAGTACATTCTTTTCTAGTTCTTTTTTTTTAAATTTATTTATAACTTTCTAGTTTACTTTCTTGTATAGTTTACTTTTTAATTTTATAGCTTTCCACTACTTTTAATTACTTTTGCGTTTTTAAATTGCGCGTGTCAATCAGGTGCCGGTTCACTTAAAACTACCAACTGCCGCTAACGCACCTTTTATTTAGGTTGCTTAGCAATGAAATTCATGATGGAGTCGAATAACGGCAGAATAAACCAATCAGAAATTCTCCGCGTTATCCGACTCCAACATTTTCAGTGATGCCAAGTGCATCTGATGCCTGGTTGCATCTTGCACTTTTCGAAAGAGGGGAGTTGCCAGCTTCAATTTAATATGACACTACATCATCCCCCTTTGGCAAACAAGACTTTGGCAAGGTGATTATTTTTGCCACATTGTTCTTTAGGATTTGGCAATATATAATTTTTTGTAATGTTATGAATGAATGAGTTTGCTAGCATTAGGGTGTTCTAACCCGGGACTCATTCATTCACCACAGCGCAACTTTAAAAAAAGAGAATTAAAAATCGAATCTGCAAAGAAAATGAAATATGGAAAAAAGTTAGTTTTAAACATTTAATGATTTATAGTTTGAAGTGAACTGGTTATTTTTCTATTTTTATGGTAGAATCTACGTAAGTAAACGTATATTTATTTGTTACATTGAAAAAATGTGTTTTCTTTAGCTTTCGTTGGCGGATTCTTAAAACAGATTTATATCTAAAGATTATTTAGGAAAGTTTATAGGAATAAAAATACAGGCTATCAATTTAACTAATCTCTTGTACCCTATTTTTATGTACAATTTTTTCATTCTGATTATTTCTATCACAAATAGTTATATTTGGTCCATCAATATTTTTTACAATGTAGGAACCTTGTTTTTATGTTTATTTCTAGGTTCTGTTTCTACTAAAACTCTGTCATTAACTTTAATTTCTAAAGGCTTAGCCGTTTTGTCATATAAATCTTTATTTCTAATTTTATGTTTATTGATCAAATTTTTTGCCATTCTATGCGATTTTTGCATTCTAAACCTCAGCTCTTTTGTGTAATTTTCTACATTATAGATCGGATCAACTTGTTCTTTTTGCAATTCATGTGGCATTGTAGTTTTTTTTGCCAGATATTAATTCAAACGGTGTAAATTTATTATCAAAACCCGAACTACTTTCAGTATTGTGTAAAAATGTGAAGTATTTTAAATATGTATCCCAATCTGAGTACGTTTCGTTTAGATATGCACGTAAGTATTCGTTAAAGACTCTATGATTTCTTTCAACAGTACCAATAGTTTCCTGGTGGTGTAATATTTGGGGATAATGAGAATAACGTTATTAAGGTTGCAGTGCCCAGTTAGCGGCACCAGATAGAATTTACTGCCATTGAAGCGGCAGCAGATTGAATTAATCTCTTTATTCAAAAGTTGTTTTATTTTATACAAAATTCCTTTGAGCTAAAATACTTACCTACACTAATACTTACAAACTAAGTATAACACACATATACATTCCATTCAGTTCCCTGGGAACTGCATTCTAAGCATAAATAAAATTGGCTGTGGAATCTGCAACACAAGCATAAATGAATCATGTTAATAATTTGTTTACAATCCATTAATCATCACAGGTCATAACATCACATACAGTCTATCAACATCAAACAGTCCACATACAGTCCATTACAGTCAACAGCGTATCATACATTTTCAATATCGCAGTACACTCTTCAAGTTCACATACAATATCCCATCAGACAAATTATCACATCAACACAGCGCCGATCAAGGACTCGCTTAAAGAAATTAAGTTACGTGGTTGCTTGGTTGCACAAACTTTTTTTCTGTTTACGTGATTCACGTAAAAAAGTGCAGTCAGTGATTGATACAAGGCCACACAACGCTTTTTGACGATCGGGTAATTCCCCCCACCAGTGGTAAGGGTTACCCGACACCGCTCAAGGCAGACAGTCAGTGAATTTTTTTCACACACTCATCACTGCACTGTGTTGTACCCCCTCGTCGTCACATACGTTGACAAAAACTTGCTGCAGGAACCGTATGTTCACTTGGTTGATAGCCTTAGCTTATCTATCACGGAATTCACTTTGTTAATCAGTTGCGAACTTGCGTTGGGTGGCTAGTGGCTTATCACAATTGCTCACAAACACAATTGATACTGATCGCTTTATATTAATTGCCTGTATTTTTTCAGCGTTTTTATAATAAATAATTAAAAGTGTAATTTTCCACATTAAGTTGGATAAACAAATTTATTTTCTTATTTGTATTGGGAAAGATACCCTGGTTGGCTACTCGGGAATACACATCAGCGTTCACATCACACTTTTTGCATACACATTAAATCCTCGTCAGGATTTCTATCTGTGTTTCACATCACTAGGTATACACATTAAATCCTCGTCGGGATTTCTATCTGTGGTTCAAATTTCTAGGTTAAACACATTAAATTCACATTAGGATTTTCGATTTGTGTTTCAAATCTCGAGGTTGACACACTGTATCCACATCGGGATTACTATCTGCGTTTTAAAACCTTTTTTAGACACGCCAAATATTTCTATCTGTGTCCAACACACTTGTTAAGGCCCATTAAATATTTGCAGACGATTCTCCTCTCTGCATCGCACATCACTGTACGCACATTAAATCCTCGTCAGGATTTCTATCTGTGTTTTAATATCACCGGATACACATTAAATCCTCTGCAGGATTTCTATCTGTGCTGCATATCACTACATACACAATAAATCCTCCTCAGGATATCAATCTGTATTTTATATCACTTTATACATACTAAATCCTCGTCAGGATTTCTATCTGTGGTTTACATAATCATCTTATTTTTACTTATCGCACTAAATTCACAGAAGGATTTCTATCTGTGTTAACACATTCAGTCAGATCAGAATTTCAATCCGTGTATTTTTAAAGATTCTACTTAGACACAAGTCAATCTCAGCAAGATTGATAGCTGTACCAATAAAAAAAAAACACTTATAGTTTTTGCTGCAGTTGCATATACACCAACGCCACTAAGACGTTCACCTCCAAGCTCGACAACTTTAAAGAAAAAAGATATTCAAATTAATAATATCAATGGAGACTTATATTAGATTGCCTGATTCCATAGTCGAGTTTGAACACCCCGACCGAATCCCGGAAGAAGCGCACCCTTGCACTACTGCAAGAGGAACTCAGGGCACTATGGAAGAAGGCCAAGTCTACGTATGAAAGTCTTCTCAGCAATCCTGAGCTGTCCAAAGAAGAACTCAGCTCGCTAAGGAGAAAGAATAAAAGTTGCTTCGCATGCTACCTGCAATGCATGTCTGCTGTGGCGGCTGAAGTCGAAGCTATCACCCAACAGCCGGCAAAAGATGAAGCAAAGGATGAAGACTCTTCCCGCCGTGGACATAAAATGTGGCTTCCGCCTTGCGATAGGGATGTATTTAAAGGCGACTACCTTTCCTGGCCGGCCTTTAGAGACATGTTCACGGCCATTTACATTCTCAATACGGATCTGAAAGATGTCGAGAAATTATACTATCTCAACAAAAAGCGCAAGGGGAGGCAAAAGAAATAGTAGGCAGGTGCTCGTTAACAAACGAGGGTTTGCAACCGCCTGGAAAAACTTAAGCGACAGATATGAAAATAAACGTATCCTAGTAAACACCCAACTTAAACTTTTATTTAACCTGACGGCAGTCGAACAGCAGTGTGGAACATCAATTAAAAAATTGCAACGGGAAATAAACAATTGCATTTCTGCGCTGCAATGTCATAATATTGACATCACAAATTGGAATGCAATCATAACATACTTGTGTTCAACAAAACTCCCCGAATCTACCCTGGGTCTTTGGGAACAAACCGTGGAAAGAAAAATTGATATACCGAAATGGGAGGATATGGACAAATTCCTGTCCAATCGCTTCCAAATATTAGAAACAGTTTCTGAACTCAGGGGTAACAAAACTACAAAAGCTCCGAAAAATCAAAATTCAAGGGAAAATTCCACAAAACTTGGGGTTTACCAAGCCAGCGTACCAAAATCGGCGTGTAAGATGTGCAACAGTACGGAGCAAAAATTACGAAATTGCCAAAAATTCCGTAGGTTGTCCACGTCAGGAAAAATCGAATTTGTAAAAAACAATAGTTACTGTCTGAATTGCCTGTAGGGTGGACACACCGTGACACGATGCACTAGCCAATTCAATAGCAGCACATGCCATGCAAGGCACAACACCTTGCTCCATCTTCTGACAGCACAACCAAAGACAACTCCTCAAAGGTGGACTCAAAACGCCACCGACAACACACCTTCAACCTCACAGCAGGCATGGGCAAGGCTGGAGTCTGAAAACAACGTCACTTCGTGTCATGCTAATACAACTAAACTGGTGTTATTAGGAACAGCGCGGGTTAATATACACTACAACGGATTTAAATTTTCCGCCAGAGCGCTGATAGACTCTGGGTCCTAGTGCTCCTTCATAACAGAGAGACTCAAGAAGAGAATAAACCTGCCATCCAAACGTTTGCATGTGCAAATGTCGGGAATAAACAATACGCCATCGGCGCAGGTAACAGAATCGTGTTTGATTAACTTAGGTTCGCTTACAGACCCCTTAGTAAGCATCGATACAGTGGTCCTAGTCCAGCCTCAATTAACAGGGGACCTTCCGACTTGCCAAGTTAGCGCAACGACTCGGCAAGCGTTCCTTGATCTGATTCTGGCGGATAAGAGGTTCTTCATTAATTAACCAGTCGACCTCATACTTCGAGGCGACATTTATCCTTTTTTACCGAAATTAGCCTAGACAAACAACTAACCGCTTTCTGGGAACTTGAAAACGTACCTAAGAAAAGGGCACTTAACGAAGGTAATGCCTATTGCGAGGAACTTTTCAGAGCTACAACAGAAAGAAACTCCGATGGCAAATATATTGTCGCCCTTCGATTTAAACATCATTTTCCTAACAACATCTCCTTAGGGCCTTCCCTAAACGGCGTCTGCTCTCAATTGTACCGGAGTGAGCCAAGACACCGGCCCTACAGAGAGAGTACAATAGGGTACTAGCGGAATATGAGACATTGGGACATATGTTAAAAGTTCCAAAAATCATACCACCCCACTTGACCGATTGCTACTTCTTGCCCCATCATGCGGTTATAAAAGAAGAAAGCACCGCGACAAAAGTTCGTGTGGTATTCAACGCTTCGTGTCTCACAGCCAATGACACAAGTCTAAACGATGTACTTTATACAGGCCCAGTAATTAAGGCCGACTTAACGGTCCTACTCCCTCGATGGAGATTCTTTAAATATGTTTTTAATAGCGACATCGAAAAGATGTACCGGAAGATATGCGTAAAGCCGAACCAAACACAATTCCAAAGAATAGTTTTTCGCAACAATCCAAGTGACCCTATCAGCGTCTACGAATTAAAGACAGCCTTTGGAGTTAATTGTGCTCCTTATCTGCCGATAAGGACACTGCACCAACTACCAGACGATGTTGAAACTTCCTCACCAATTGCCGCAAATATTTTACGGACAGGTATGTACGTCGATGACGTTCTTGCCGGAGGGCATAACATCGATTCCACACTCAAAGCTCGCGATGAAATCACAGATGCTTTACAGTCCGCAGGTTTTTCCCTTCTCAAATGGACGTACAATTGCTAAAGAATACTGAAAGCAATACCCAAACCTCATCTGCTCAATACAGACTTTTTGGAATTCGAGGACGCGAGCATGGTAAAAACCCTAGGCATCCGTTGGAACGCGCATTCCGACTACTTTTATTTCACAGCGAAACCAATCGAAAACCAGAACATCTTAACAAAGAGGGCAATCCTATCTGCCATAGCCAAACTCTTCGACCTTTTAGGCTGGCTCGCCCCAGTTATCATCGTAGCTAAGATATTAATGCAGAACATTTGGCTGGAGGGGACGGATTGGGATGAACCGGTATCCACAATCACTATAGATCGGTGGCAAACCTTTATGCAGGAGAACCCCGCCATTAACCGGATTTGTATACCTCGGTGGGTGCACTTCACCCAAACCAACGATATAGAAATTCACGGCTTCTGTGACGCGTCCGAAAAAGCCTACGCGGCTACGGCTTACTTGCGAGCTAAGATCAACGATAGGATCTACGTTAGTCTACTCATGGCAAAAACGAGGGTGGCACCAGTAAAAACAATTTCATTACCAAGATTGGAGTTATGCGGTGCCGTCTTGCTGGCTGAGACTTTGGAAACTATGATGGAGAACCTGAACTTAAGCACATTTAACATTCACCTATGGACAGATTCCACCATCGTCCTAGCATGGATTCGAAACCCCCCTTGTTCTTGGTCCACATTTGTAGCTCACAGGGTGACAAAATCGTAGAGAAGGTAGGACTAAAGCTTGACATCATGTCGAGTCCGCATCAAATCCAGCGGACTTAGCCAGCAGAGGACTTCCAGCCACAGACCTAGTTGACACCTCTTTCTGGTGGCAGGGACCTTCTTGGCTGCAAGAAGGCAAAGCGAAATGGCCATCTCAAGGCGAACAGGAGCACCACACAAACATCGAAGAAAAACGAGTACAAGTGCATGCAGCAACAAACATTAACAATAGCGAGGATATTCTTGATCGGTTTTCCGTTGCGGGTAATCTCCTATATTATAAGATTCTCGAATAGAACTCATCCAAAAACTAAAGCGTCCTTTAAAGCAGAGTCGCACCAGATTTCGCCTGACGAAGAAATAAGCTCTCTGAGAACTAGGAAACCCATCGCGGCCAAAAGCGAGATCCTCTCTCTAGACCTGTTTATCGACAAAGATAATGTCTTTCGGGTGGAGGGTCTCTTAACGCATATAGGGACGTTCCCGTCGACGAGTGTCACCCGATAATCCTCCCTTACGCCTGCCGACTCACCCGTCTCCTAGTCCACTTTCTCCACACTATTTCCATACATGGCGGAAACCAACTCATGCTGCGGTTCCTACGCACGCAGTATTGGATACCTCGGGTCAAAAGCATGATCCGATCCATCATTCACAACTGCAAGGCCTGTACGCTATTCCGCAAACGTTCCCCGACGCAACTCATGAGAATTCTCCCTGCGGAACGCACTACCTTTTCTCGGGCATTTACCAACGCCGGGATGGATTTTGCCGGACCGTTTGACATCAAGTCTTACAGCGGACGAGGATGCCGCATTCTAAGGGTTACGTTTGCCTATTCGTCTGCTTTGCGACTAGACCTCAGCACCGCCGCGTGTCTAGCAGCGTTTAGTCGGTTTGTCGCCAGACGAGGATGCCCGAAAAACCTCTATTCCGACAACGGGACGAACTTTTTCGGTGCGTTGAAGGCTCTCCGCTCAGAGTTCAAGGCATTCCTCGTTGATGCGCGTTACGAAACCCTCTCTAAATATGCCCACCAAACCCTCACTTGGTATTTCATACCAACAGCTGCTCCTCATATGGGCGGGCTGTGGGAAGCGGGAGTCAAGGGTTTCAAAACTTATTTCAAAAAGATCGCATCGGATCATAAATTTACTCTCGAGGAGTTTAGCACCCTCCTGTGTAGGATTGAATCCTGTCTCAACTCCCGACCCTTAAGCCCAACTTCCAATGAGCCGCCCAACTTGGAAACACTTACCCCCGGACACTTCCTAGTCGGGGGCCATCTACCAGCGCCTCTCGAGATTGACGTTAGCGAGAATCGCGCATCACTCGTCATTCGATGGGAAAAACTTAAGGCGCTGCATCAAACCTTCTGCAAACGATGGAAGACTGAGTATCTCACCGAGTTGCAGAAACGCGTTAAGTGGTAGCATCCACAATCGAATCTCAAATAGGGGACCTCGCAGTCATTAAGGAGGACAACCTGCCTCCCAACGAATGGAGACTGGGTCGGATAGCCAACCTTTACTATGGTCCCGATAACCGAGTGCGAGTCGTCGAACTGAATACGGCAAGGGAACAAACCACCAGACCAATCACGTAGTTGGTCCTACAGTCACCCTCCAGAGAGGGTGAGGGAGACTCGTAACTCCCAGCCGTTATAACAACCGACCCTCCCCCCCCCCCCCCCCTATCTCAGACCTGCAGGCAGGGGCTCCCACCAACCCATCGCGTCACCCTAACAGCGCAACCCAGGAATAACCAAAAATTCCGACTCCACGTGGGAGGCTCCCGGTGAGGATCCTAAAATCTCCCTAAGCACTGTGTGCCACACCGCAATCCTCGGGCTCGCCACGTGAGCGGACCTATTCCAAACCAATTTTTAAATCAATTTTCAAACTACACAAAAGTCCTGACATCACGTGCGAGGCTACCACTGAGGATTCCAAACCGCCCCGGCACTCAGTGCAAACGTCGGAATCCTCGGACTCGTCACGTGATCGGAAACGTAGCAATCTAAACTAACTTCACAAGTATTCGCCGTGTGAGGCTTCCCTTGAGGATTCCCACCTCCCTAAGCACTGTGTGCCACACAGGAATCCCCAGGCTCACCACGGGAATCTACATTATTCTCTAAACCTCGTGCTCTTGGGTGACGGGGATGGAAGGAGTGCCTGCCGGGAGGCTGTCGAGGGAAAGGGAGAACCCAGCTCTCGTTCACCTCGAACGAGGCCAACGGAAGCCTAACGCAGATCCAATATCCGCCACAGCATACAATTATCCCCCCAAGGATAGGAAAGTGTAGCATTATGCGTCATGCCCACCTATGCAATACATTTGCGGCATTACGCATCATGAACTTCTATGCCAATACATTTTGTAATAGCATAATCATATTACAATATTATGCGACATAAATCACATTGATCTAAAACAGCGGTAAGCCAACATCAATGGAATGCCGAATATGAAACCCTTGTCAGTTCACACATTACAAATTTTGCTCAACCAAATTAAAGATTGTTTAAATTAGTTAAATATTGTATTTTATTTCTCATAAAATTAAATTAATTAATTAATTAATTTATAGCAAGTAAAAGCACAGTAGAATGCACATCTTTTAAAAAAAAGTTACATTCTGTTTCTGCGGTCAATACACTGCCGATCGTCAATGTTAGTTTGCCACCAAAATATTTACATACAACCAATAATGTGAATTAACCAAATATTCATATACAAACATTTTACATGAATAGCAATCTGCTGACTTTGCATACAAATCTACATGTATGCATACCATTTATACAAATCCACATATATGCATACTATTAATACAAATCTACATGTATGCATACCGTTTATACAAATCTACATATATGCATACTATTAATACAAATCTACATATATTTAGTTCGTAAGCATCAGAATAATTATGAATGTATAGGTTAAGAAATTATGTATAAAAGGGAAAGAATTTCTTTTAATAAAATCAATCATTATCCGACTTCCAAAGTCAGAGTTTCTTTTATTTACTATTAAACATTTCATGGCGATCCTGCCAGTTCGATCCCTAATAAGCATAAAAATTTGCTGAACAAGCAAATATTGCTAAGAAGATCTAAACTGACCAGAGATCCTGCCAAGTTTTTGTATTTAATAAAAATTAATGGCCACAAACTCGGGCCAAAAAGCAGGACATACTGGTGGAAGGAATTGAAGCTGCATTATTTGACAAACAAACCGAAGTTAACCAATGGAAAAATTCGAACTGGATAAACAACTTTTTCATCCAACTTTTTCATCGAAAAACTTTTTCGTCAAACCGCATAAAGAGTGGAATAGAAATGGTAATGGAGATGGACAAAGAACTTTTTCACCAAAATCGCATAAGGAAGTGGAATACCACATTAACATATCAGATTGGTAACAAAACCACAAGGATTTCCGTTTTGGATGAAGAAAACCACAATATAACAAGATGCAATTAAGTATATAAAATTAACATTAAGTCTTAGAAACAAATTGTGCGGCCTTTATGGACGCTAAACTATGAGCAAAAACGAAAGTTTTTGCTTAGGATTTGTTTTTCTCTCTCTAAGTAGGAATTGAAAATAATTAATAAGAAGAAAAGATTCGTTGTAAAGAAAATTTAATAAAATAGAAATAGAAAGAACATATGTGTTAAACGTTGAACAAATTTTTTTTTTATTTGAAAAAAAAAACATAATAATAAAGAAGCTCAGTTATCTCTCTAGTATGCAAGAAATAGAAACGGAAGAAGAATTTCACAGAATTTTTAAAAAGTGTGAATACACTATAAGAGAATTCATAAAAATTTCTGAGGAAGTTCTTAAAACCCGTAACACCACTAAACAAGGTCCGACACCAATTACTATAGAAGAGTATTGGTGACGGAACCAGTCTATAAAAACGGAAGAAATACCCGAAATACCTACCCCAAAAATTCGAAAAAGAAAACGGGGAGGTAAACAATTTAAAATAAAGAAAGAGATAGCTGAGACATTTAAACAATTAAATTTGACAACAAATACCAAGGATAGGTTAAAATTAAAAAAGAAAATTAGAGAACTGAGAAACAAAAAATAAATATAATTTTTTGAGTAAATTGGAATGCCAGCTAAATACTGGGAACACCCCATTGCATGGGAAGATAAAGTAATTATAGATAAGGGAAAGGTAGATTATGAAAAAGAGCTTCGATGGTTAAAACCATTTTGGAAGAAAATAGGTATGCAGAAGGAACCTACAATAGAATATGTGAAAAACCCTACAACAAGGGAAGAAGAAACAGCTAGAATGTTACGAATGGTCTTCCCAAATGAAAAATAAATTTTTAAAACAAAACAAAATTACAAGTTTTAGAATTAAAACATAATACTAAGTCATATATTGGTTGACGAATAAATAAATAAATAAAAATTTAATAAAAATTTTGTTCATTCATTTTTAAAAATGGCATGGTGGAAAACCATATTAAATGGTATACTAATAAGTATTGCAGGATACGAAGTTGGTAAGGAAAATACAGAAAACAATCTAGAAAATAAATTGGTCAAGTTCGAACCAAAAGCAATTATAGAAAATAAAGAAGAAATCTCCGATAAATGGTTAATTATTTTTGTTTGTGTAACTGCATTTTTGATTGTCGCAATTGCAATTATAATAAAAAATTATATAAAAAACAAATTGAGGTAATTGAAAAATGTACAAAGAGTTTAAAGGAAATTTCAAAGGGAAATGAATACATGGCAAGAAATCCATAATAAATTAACAGAAGAAAAATTAAAAGCCGATAAATCATACAAGTGCATAAACAAAAATATTACCATAAAAACAGAAACGATAGTAAAAAATTTGAACATAATTTTAGAAACATTAAATGTTATAAAAGAGTTGATCAGTAAAGTAAATCACATACTTACTAACCATCACAAAAAAGAGGCTCAACAAATTTTTTCAACAGTACGGGATAAATTAGTATTTTGATTAGCAAGATATAACATCGACATCCCCATACCAACTACTATAGAAATGAGTTTCCAAATTGACTTTAACTCCGTTCTAACCGAACCTTCAAGAAACCGTACCCCTTCACCATCATTGAGTCAAACTTCATCAGGGGAAGAACATAAACCACTACATATACCCCTCATAAACGTCAAAATGGCGCAAACAGTAGTATAATTTATCAAAACTGCCTCGTTAGTGCTACCAGAGTTCGATGGCAAGCCTGAAAATTTGCATAGTTTCTTAGATGCTCTTGATATTCTATATCAAATCAAGAACAATCACGAAGCTTTAGCGATAACCATGATAAAGACCAAGCTAAAAGGCACCGCAATAAATTTTATTAGCACCGAAACTACAATTGAGCAAATAAAATTAAAATTAAGAACAGCAATAAAAAGCGTATCAGTCGAATTTTTGACAGCAAAACTACTAAATATCCAACAGCACAGCAAAACTGTAAACCAGTATACTGCAGAAATAGAAAAGATAACTAGGTCATTTGAGGGAGCCTATATCTCGGACGGATTAAACCCAGACTTGGCAACGAGATATGCTACCCAAGCAGCAGTCAAAGCTATGTGTAAGAACTGCTCCAATGAAAAAATGAAAATGATTATGCAGGCGGGAACATTCACAACAATGAACGACGCAATCTCAAAGTTCACAAACAGCTGCGCGGAAATCACAGGCAGCTCGAACACACTTTTAAATATACGTCAACAAAACCAATACCGAAGTAATTTCCGTGGAGGTTACCAAGTTAACAGCTATGGAGGTTACCGAGGTAGGAGATTTATATTACAGCCAAGATATAACAATAACTTTAGAGCGAATACTAACAATAATAATAATCCCCAAGGGAGATTGCAAAACCAAAATAGATCCTATAATCAAACACGCAATGTACGTAGATAGGAAAATATTTGTACTAAATCTACACTTAAATAGTTATATATCTACAAAAATTTCTTTAAATAAGTCAATTTCAAATTTCGTAGTAGACACAGGAGCTGATATCTCCATTATTAAAAAGAATCAAATAATTAATCATACAAAAATAAATACAAAACAAATAACAGACTTAAAGGATATTGGTCAAGGTATAACCAGTACATTAGGCACAATCAAAGCTGATTTAAAAGGGGATTACCTTCTAGTTTATCATAAATTTCACGTAGTAGAAGACGACTTTCCAATACCGTGCGATGGAATAACATGTTGGATTTTATAAAGAAATATAATTGTATTCTAGATTATGGCAAAACAGAGGATAACCTAATCCTAAGACCATATGATTTTCCCCAAACCATCACAATGTATCTAACAAATTACCTAACTGCTAACACAATTACAATCCCTGCTAGATCTGAAGTCATTAGACAGGTAACAGTAAACACTGATAATAAATCCATATTCATACCCCATCAACAACTGGCTGAAGACATTTTTGTAGCAAACACAATCACAAATAAAGATCAAACTTTCGTCAGAATTTTTAACACCACACATAAAAATACAACTATTCAAAACTACAAAATACATACTGAAAACTTAGATGACTATAATTTAATTAAAACAAAAACACACAATAAACAGAGTAATGACACAGAAAAATTAAAAAGATTAACCAAAAATTTCCCAAAATTTGTCAATTCACAATTAACTTCATTATGCACAGAATTCAGACATTTTTGCACTAGAAACAGAACCAATTTCCACTAATAATTTTCATAAACAAAAACTACACATGAAAGATGACACACCAGTATACATAAAACACTATAGATTACCCGAGACACAAAAAAGAGAAATAAGTAAACAGGTTAATAAATTGATTGAAGATGGCATTATAGAACCTTCAATATCAGAATACAACAGTCCAATTTTACTGGTACCTAAAAAATCACTACCAGGTAATATAGAAAAGAAATGGAGACTGGTAGTTGACTACAGACAAGTAAACAAAAAACTAACAGCGGACAAATTCCCACTTCCAAGAATCGATGATATTTTAGACCAACTTGGAAGAGCAAAATATTTTTCATGCCTAGACCTTATGTCAGGTTTTCATCAAATAGAATTACACCCAGACTCTACAGATATAACCTTTTTCACAGCAGAAAATGGTACATTAGATTCAAAAGACAACCCTATGGATTAAAAGTAGCACCAAATTCATTCCAAAGAATGATGACACTGGCGTTTGCGGACCTCAAACCATCCCAAGCATTTCTCTATATGGATGATTTAGTTGTACTAGGGTGTTCAGAAAAACACATGCTGAAAAATTTAAAAGATGTTTCCTCGACTTGTAGGAAATACAATTTAAAATTACATCCAGATAAATGCCTATTTTTCAGTGAAGAAGTAATTTATTTAGGACATAAATACACAAGCAAGGGAATACTACCTGACCCAAACAAATTTAAAACAGTTCAAAACTACCCAACACCAAAAACAGCAGATGAAGTTCAAAGGTCCGTAGCGTTCTGCAACTATTACAGAAGATTAGTACCGAATTTCGCAGAGTACTCAAGAAAATTAACTAGGCTTTGCAAAAAGAATGTTTCCTTCGACTGGACAGAAGAATGTCAAAAAGCTTTCGTCTGCTTAAAGGAAGCATTAATCGGCCCACAACTTTTGCCATACCCCGACTTCAATGAAGGATTCTGCATAAAAACAGACGCTAGTGGGTATGCTTGCGGAGCAGTCCTTAGCCAAGGGCACGATGGCAAACAGTTACCAATTGCTTATGTCTCTCGATCATTCCCAAAAGGTGAAACAAACAAAGCTACAATAGAAAAACTATTAGCAGCAATCCATTGGGCCATAACCTTCTTCAGACCATACGTTTATGGCAGGAAATTCCTAATTAAAACCAACCATCGTCCTTTAACATACCTTTTCTCGATGAAAAGTCCTTCATCTAAGTTAGCAAGAGTAAGACTTGAGTTAGAAGAATACGATTTCGAAGTGGAATATATTGCTGGAAAAGAAGATCATGTAGCGGACGCATTGTCTCGCATTAACATTACAAATTTAAACGAAATGTCAGTGGAAGCATGCAAAATAATGAAACCCACAACCAGATCAGCAGCCACAGATATCAAAAATAATGTAAAAACTGAAGAAAGTCACACAGAGAAACCCAAAATATATGAAGCGCTAAATAAATTTGAAGTAATAAGACATGTCAGGCTCATTTTCAATCCTCCGAAATTATATTTCAAAAAGGGAAAGAAAATTTGTAGCACTATAAACACAAGCAATCTAATTGTATATGATAAAATTGACTTAGGACAATTTTTATCAGGCTCGAAAAGAAGCCGCCAATTTAGGACTTGAAAAGATACAGTTGTCCTTAGGGGACAAATTGTTTAAAAGTAATTATACTCGAGTAGGCAAATTTATTGAAAAGGAAATAGGGTTCTCAAAAAACTAAAATTGCACTAACCCCAGAAGTTATGTACGTGACTAATCCCGGGAAAATTAAAGAAATTCTGCAGAAATATCATGACGATCCTATTAGTGGTGGCCACCCAGGAATAAATCGTATGATAAAGAAAATCAAACAAAGCTATAGCTGGAAAAATATGCGAGGTGACATAAAGAAATACGCATCCACTGCAAGAAAAATAAAATAAATAAGCATATAAAGGAACCAATGACAATAACGGAGACACCTCCGAATCCTTTTGATATAGTACAGATCGATACGGTCGAACCATTACCGAAATCGATAAATGGAAACGAATACGCAGTGACCATCATGTGCGATCTCACCAAATATTTAGTAGCAATTCCAGTTCCGAGCAAACACGCGATAACAGTTGCTAAAGCTGTATTCAAACACTTCATTCTGATTTATGGTTGCATGAAAACAATCGTAACAGACATGGGAACTGAATACAAAAATTGCTTATTCGAAGAACTATGCAAACTGTTAAAAATTGAGCATAGAAGCTCAACACCATGCCATCATCAAACTTTGGGTACCGTAGAACGCAGCCATAGAACGTTCAACGAATATGTACGTTCATACATATCCAGTGACAAAGATGATTGGGATGAATACCTCAAGTATTTCGCGTACTGCTACAGCACGACCCCATAGACCGTACACGGGTATTGCCCTTACGAGCTTATATTTGCCAAAAATCCACCGACATACGAATTCCTATATGAGAATAAAATAAGCCCAGTGTATAATCACGAAGCATATGATAAGGAAGTTAAATATAGACTTCAAATAGCACAACAAAGAGCTAGAAAATTAGTGAAAGAAGCTAACGAAAAACAAAAAGTTAATTATGATAAAAGTAGCACCAGTAAGGAAATAAAAATAGGTGATCTAGTATTAGTTAGAGAAGAAGCTAGCCATAAGCTAGAAAGTAGATATAAAGGAAAGTATAAGGTAAAGAAAATTGACAAAAATAACAATTTTACTTTAATACCACATAGAGAAGAAACTAGTTATATGAACAATAAAGATAAGTAATTAATAATTCATAAGAATAGGCTTAAACACATTTGAAACACCTTTTAAAAATGTAAAGCAAATAATAATAAAATAAGCATTCCAATTTACTCGGTTATTTAATAAAAACTTCTAGAAACAAGAGGATTTTAGGTGGGTTGACACATTTAAAATCCGGCTGTAAAATAAGTAAAATATAGAATATAAGTAAAATAAATAAAATAAGTAAAATAAATAAAACAATTAAAAAATCGTTAAATTAAAAATTTTATAAAAAAAATGTGTACAAAAAACTGTTAAAAAAAAATATACAAAATGTAAAAATAATAAAAGTATCTTACTTACTTACTTAATTGGCGCTTAACCGTCTAAACGGTTATGGCCGTCCAAAAAGGCGCGCCAGTCGCTCCTTAGCTCCGCCAACCGGCGCCAATTGGTCACACCAAGGGAGTTTAAATCGTTTTCCACCTGGTCATTCCAACGGAGTGGGGGCCGCCCTCTACCTCTGCTTCCATAGGCGGGTTCCGATAGAAACACTTTATTGGCCGGAGCATCATCTTTCATTCGCATAACATGGCCTAGCCAGCGCAGCCGCTGCGTTTTAATTCGCTGGACTATGTTGATGTCTGCGTATAGCTCATCAATAAATCTTCTTCGGTACTCGCCATCGCCAACGCGTAGAGGTCCATAAATCTTTCGAACAACTTTTCTTTCGAACACTCCCAAAGCCGCTTCATCTGCTGTTGTCATGGTCCATGCTTCTGCCCCATATAGCAGGACGGGTACGATAAGGACTTGTAGAGTATGATTTTCGTTCGCCGAGAGAGGACTTTACTTTTCAATTGCCTACCTAGTCCAAAGTAGCATTTATTGGCAAGACTGATTCTTCGCTGGATTTCAGTGCTGATGTTGTTGCTAGTGTTGGTGCTGGTTCCCAAATAAACGAAGTCTTTTACTATTTCGAAATTATGGCTGCCAACAGTAGCGTGGTTGCCAAGGCGCATATGCGCTGACTCTTTGCTCGATGACAGCAGGTACTTCGTTTTGTCCTCATTCACCATCAAACCCATCTTTACCGCTTCTTTTTCCAGTTTGGAGTAAGCAGAGCTAACAGCGCGGGTGTTTAGGCCCATTATATCAATGTCATCAGCATATGCCAGTAATTGCACGCTTTTATAGTATATTGTTCCAGTGCGGTTAAGTTCTGCAGCTAGTATAATTTTCTCTAGCATCAAATTAAAGAAATCGCACGATAGGGGGTCACCCTTTCTGAAACCTCGTTTAGTTTCGAACGGCTCGGAGAGGTCCTTCCCAATTCTGACCGAGCTGATGGTGTTGCTCAACGTCATTTTGCACAGCCGTATAAGTTTTGCGGGGAAACCGAATTCAGACATATCGGCATATAGGCAGCTCCTTTTCGTGCTGTCGAAGGCGGCTTTAAAGTCGACGAAGAGGTGATGCGTGTCGATTCTCTTTTCACGGGTTTTTTCCAAGATTTGGCGCATTGTGAAAATCTGGTCGATGGTAGATTTACCAGGTCTGAAGCCGCACTGATAAGGTCCAATCAGCCGGTTCACGGTAGGCTTCAATCTTTCGCTCAATACACTTGAAAGGACCTTATATGCGATATTAAGAAGGCTGATTCCACGATAGTTGGTGCATTTTGCAGTATCCCTCTTCTTGTGGACTGGGCAAAGAACACTTAGATTCCAACCGTCGGACATGCTTTCGTCCGCCCATATTTTGCTAAGAAGCTGCTGCATGCGCCTTACCAACTCCTCGCCGCCGAACTTGAATAGCTCCGCAGGCAATCCATCAGCGCCCACGGCCTTGTTGTTTTTCAATCTGGTTATTGCTATTCTAACTTCGTCATAATCGGGCGGGGGGACATATATTCCATCATCATCGATTGCGGGATCGGGTTCTTCATCTCTGCGCGGTGAATTGCTGCCGCCATTTAGGAGAGCAGAGAAGTATTCCCTCCATAATCTAAGCACTCTCTGGACTTCAGTTACAAGGTCGCCGTTTTCATTCCTACAGGAGTTTGCCCCGGTCTTAAAACCTTCCGTCTGTCGCCGTATTTTTTGGTAGAATTTTCGGGCGTTATTCCTGGTGGCTAGCAGCTCAAGCTCCTCGCACTCACGCCTTTCTGCTTCTGCTTTTTTCTTCCTGAAAAGGCGTCTCGCTTCCCTTTTCAACTCACGATAGCGTTCACACACTCCTCTTGTCGCGCTCGCTTTTAACGTAGCCCTGTAGGCAGCGTCTTTTCTTTCGGTTGCAACGCGGCATTGTGCATCATACCAGTTGTTTTCTCGTGGCCGCCGGTAACCAATTTTTTCCTCGGCGGCAGTACGAAGTGCTTTGGAGATATACTCCCACTGCTCCTGTATTCCTTCAGGATGAGTTGTGCTCTCGGAGAGCAGGTGTGAGAGTCGAGTTGCGAAATCATTGGCAGTCTGTTGTGATTGAAGCTTTTCGACGTCTAGTTTTCCTTGTGTTTTTTGTTCCTTGGTTTTAGCCGCGTTGAGGCGGGTGCGTATTTTGGCTGCAACGAGATAATGGTCCGACTCAATGTTAGGTCCTCGGATCGTGCGCACATCTAAAACACTGGAGGCATATTTCGATAAGGAGACAGCCATGTAGCTTGATGTATCTTTTTATGCATGAACCTCGTGCTGGATATGACCATGTTTCGAGCACCGGCAAAGTCAATCAGCCTCAGTCCGTTAGGAGAAGTTTCATTGTGTAGGCTGAACTTTCCGACTGTAGGGCCAAAAACACCTTCTTTGCCCACCCTGGCCTTAAAGTCGCCAAGCACGACTTTTATATCATGACGGGGGCAGCGCTCGTATGTGCGTTCTAATTGTTCATAAAAAGTATCTTTCACCTCCTCGTCTTTCTCCTCTGTCGGCGCATGGGCGCAGATGAATGATATATTAAAAAATTTTGCTTTTATTCTGATAGCGGCGAGACGATCGTCCTCAGGCGTGAACGCCAGCACTTGGCGACAAAGTCTCTCTCCCACCACGAATCCGACGCCGAAACTGCGCTTATTCGCATGGCCACTCCAATATATGTCACAATTATTGATCTTCTTTCTTCCTTGCTTCGTCCAACGCATTTCTTGGATGGCGGTGATGTCAGATTTTGCTTTGACGAGGACATCAACCAGCCGGGCATCTGCACCAATCCCATTCAGGGAGCGGACGTTCCAGGTGCATGCCCTCAATTCATTGTCCTTCAAACGTTTGCCATGGTCGTCATCAATAGAGAGTGTATTTATCCGAGGCTTGTTGTTATATTTCATTGGAGTATGTTTTTACGTGGCGGGTCCCAAGCCCAGCGCACAACACGCTAAGCGGGGGTGAAAATATTACTTGGCACGTTTATATAGCGAGCCGCTTGCTCCAAGACAGACGCCCGCTTGCAGCCGCACCTAGAGGTGTACAGACGCTGCCGATGAGATATCCCCCGGCTAGGCCTTAAACCGATTATGTCAGAGTGGCCTAGCCAGGTTGTCGCCTTCTCACATTAGCTCATCGCTAAACGGGTGTTTAGCGGCTACCCAGAGGATACTTGGCCGCAATCGACCGGCAGTAGTGAGCTGCTTGAACCGCATGCAAAAGAATCGCCCTGGCCATTCCCAGGTGAATGGCGTTCAGAAGCTTTCCCCACTTTCGTGGATTTCTACACACGGCCCCACCCTCCAAATCGAAATAAAAGTATCAAGGTCAGCAAATTAGAAACAAAGTACACAAACTCTTTCACTATAATATCAAGTTACAGTAAAATACCAAAATAACTTAAAATTCGAACAAAGAGTCTTATACAATTGTTAACAAAACAATTATATAATCCTCTTTTTCTAAGGCGGATGGTGTAGCATTGTGCGTCATACCCACCTATGCAATACATGTGCGGCATTACGCATCATGAACTTCTATGCCAATACATTTTTGTAATAGCATAATCATATTACAATATTATGCGACATAAATTACATTGACCTAACACAGCTGTAAGCCAACATCAATGGAATGCCGAATATGAAACCCTTGTCAGTTCACACATTACAAATTTTGCTTAGTCACTCACTCTGGTCAATACACTGCCGATCGTCAATGTTCGTTTGCCACCAAAATATTTACATACAGCCAATAATGTGAATTAACCAAATATTCATATACAAAGATTTTACAAGAACAGCAATCTGCTGACTTTGCATACAAATCTACATGTATGCATACCATTTATACAAATCTACATATATACATACTATTAATAAAAATCTACATGTATGCATACCGTTTATACAAATCTACATATACGCATACTATTAATACAAATCTACATATCTTTAGTTCGTAAGCATTAGAATAATTATGAATGTATAGGTTAAGAAAGTATGTATGAAAGGGAAAGAATTTCTTTTAATAAAATCAATCATTATCCGACTTCCAAAGTCAGAGTTTCTTTTATTTACTATTAAACATTTCAAAAGTACTGGTTTTTAAATATGCTTCAAAGATCTTAAAGGTGAATAAATAGTATTTAATTTTTTCCATGAGCTCTCATTATAATATATCTCGTTACTATTAATATTGTTTTTTTTTTTTAGATACAAAGATACATTACTCATGTAGGAGTGTGAAAACTAGTGCTCTCAAGCCATGCGACTACTAAACGCACGTTCCATTGTTGATTCTTTAAATAATTGATAATCGAGCGCTATTCTTGAACTCAAGTCAGCGAACAATTGTAAAGCAGTGATGATCTTTGAGATAGTGGTTTTTGCTATAATTATCACCTAAAAAAAATCAGTCTGCCATCACTAATATGAAACTGATTTTCGTAAGCGAGCAAATGACTAGGAACACTATTCACATTTTTAACAACATTAGACATCGTTATATTTTTGAATCAATAGCTAGAACGATTTCGATTTTCAGTAAAGGTACTTTATCGATATTCCTTAATCTATGATCATCTATTGTGGCTCAGACCATGTTAACACATGCCCTAATCTTCAACAAAAAAACCAAAACCGTTATTCTAGATGTTTAGAGATGTCCCAGCCCTCGAAACTACGTTATGGTTTTAAAATCTGCTGCTCATCCATCTTGGTTTACACCGGTTTTGGTTTCTCTTGTATCTTGTCTTCCATCTAGGGATGAAGCCGCAAACTGTATCGGCATCTCTAGAACTTCCTCAGAATAACCGCTTATCGAAA
This sequence comes from Eurosta solidaginis, assembly GCF_040869045.1. NCBI lineage: Eukaryota > Metazoa > Arthropoda > Insecta > Diptera > Tephritidae > Eurosta > Eurosta solidaginis. The sequence goes on from NC_090319.1 coordinate 204,261,938, forward strand.
GGAAAATTTGTATGGAAATACGAGTTATTAATTTACCGATGAGGAGTTACGTATGGAAATTAAGATAATCTTGTTATATGTAAAAGAGTATTTTAAGTTTGTTGCCGACATTATTATTGAAGCCATCTGTTTTCAATTTAACGATGTTAACGACGTCGAAACTAAGTGAAAAGCACAATCGGTTCTGCAAGCGAAAAATCGTTGTTTCAACTTCCGCATCGTTAAAGGCTAGTGAATTCCCACCCAGTTGCCATATACTTCAAGTTATTCGAATATAACTCACCCAATTTTACTATTTACTAAAACGGCGCGCATACGATCAGCCAACGAGCCGTCTGGGTTGGAAGTGACCTTGATTGCAGGTTGCGCTTATTGGCGTTGAAATGGTAGAAAGGCTAAATATATTAAAACTACGTCTAGCAGATTCCAGTGCGCTTTGTAACAATCCCTTGTGTCTGTAAAGAGTAAAGTTTAAAATAAGATACACAAGATAGGTAAATTAGATCAAGACTGAGACTAAAGACTCACTTGTTTTAACCTACTCTACACCACCTGGTAAATACGAACGTTTATCGGCAAGGATTGTAAACGAACCAAAGCAAGCATTTGCTTGTTGTTGTACTTGCTTTAATAATTGCTTTCATAGCTTCTGTAGATACATGCACATAGTGTTGCTGTAATATATTGTGCATTATCGAGACAGATACGACTGAAGGACAGACAAACTTCCAATAAGTCAGGCAATTCCATGCAAACGCATAACTCCAGAGCGGGTAATATGCTGTTGTATCGTAGTTTACGTGCTATTGCCAATCAGAAACTATGGCTAAGATCGGCAATTCAATATCTTTCAACACAATAATATAAAACTCAATAGCTTCTTCTAGCCTAAGCGCCAGAAAATCAATGCTACCAGCATAAATGTAATGAATAACTTTTGATACATTTCTATGTTAATACCTAATATTTCAATTTCTTCTGTTTGTTCGCGCAATGGTCCATAGAACACGGCTTCAAAAACTGGACTAGCGGGGGCTAGTATTAGTTTGTGACATTTTAGTTGTTTTCCAACAATATGAAAAACGCAATCACAGACCTTTGTCAGAACGCAAAAGTTGTTCGAAACGGCGACTTAATTGTGCAGCCATTACAGCGCTATCCATATGCCGATGAGCTAATTGTACTGATGTCCGATGTGGCAGCTGGAGTTCAGTTAGTTAGGTTTTTGATTTTATTTTTATACAGTCAACATCCTATAGCTAAAACTAACCTAGGGATTTAGGTTCAAATAGTTTTTTGTTTTGGTGGCCAGCCAGATCTATAGCCCGTCCTCAGCGGTTGGTAGCCAAAATGCCATATTTGCGCATGCCGATGCAAGCATCATATATTTCGGAGTCAACTGAACACACTGGTCGGGTCCGGGATGATCTCTATTCAAGACGCATATCTTCCAGCCTGTGTCAGCACCCCACATGACACCAACCAGCTTTTCAATTGCTGCGGCAAAATGTTTTGGAAAAGTGCAAAAAGGGAACCGAAAAACTCGAAGGGATATTCAACTGCATTGGGGCATCGGGATACACCCACGAATGTACGCACTGCCAGCGCAGCAACGATCTCAACACTCACAACTTCAAATTATGTCTCACCCTATGCGAATCGTATACGTGCACCATTGGCTTCGAGACACGTATGCGCAAGGCAAATCCGCAGGCACATTGATTACAACCATGTCTGATACACATGATAGAGCAGATGCGAATCCCACAACAATAAGCAAACAAAAACAAAACTAACCAGCCGCCTACAGAAATAATGTTTAAACCATTGCCGCAGCTTAAATATGGCACACCTCTGATTGAGACTTCGACTAAACCTCAAAACACGATTGGCATGATTAGTGGTATTAAATCTAAGATCAGACCTCGGTCGGGCGTTCGCGACGGTACACGACCGAATCAGGACTAAACCTGGCTTTAATAGGAATGCCCTGGTGGTTGGGTACCCAGTGAATATGTGTAAAGGAGTACCATGAAATGCGTCCACCAGTCGTAAAATACATCCATTCGTACTTATTAATATTATTACCGTCTCTTAAAAAGATTAAACCAGTCCAATCACATCCCTTTTCTTGATATAGTTTGAAGGTAACTTAATTTAATGCTCTCAGAGTTGACACCAGCTGCAAAAATTAGTCCTTCTGGATCGTATGCAGCAACAGGGCGGCCGGGAAAATTCATTAAGCCCCGGCAATTGGGAGAACGTAAATCCCATAATCGTAAAGTTTCATACAAGGATCCGGAGGGAAAAGTATCTTCGACAGGCGAAATGTATAGGGATATTACTTTTAGGTATGACCAGGGGAGTATCGTAAGTACTTGTTAGCGTGAAGACTTACATAACGTATGATATCATCAACTTTGGTTGAGCTATGAATTGCAATGTTGTTGGCATGGGTGAATCGTATTAAATCAACGTAGCACCAGTAAGGAAATAAAAATAGGTGATCTAGTATTAGTTAGAGAAGAAGCTAGCCATAAGATAGACAGTAGATATAAAGGAAAGTATAAGGTAAAGAAAATTGACAAAAATAACAATTTTACTTTAATACCAAATAGAGAAGAAACTTGTTATAGGAACAATAAAGATAAGTAATTAATAATTCATAAGAATAGGCTTAAACACATTTGAAACACCTTTTAATAATGTAAAGCAAATAATCGTAAAATAAGCATTCCAATTTACTCGGTTATTTAATAAAAACTTCTAGAAACAAGAGGATTTTAGGTGGGTCGACACATTTAAAATCCGGCCGTAAAATAAGTTAAATATAGAAAATAAGTAAAATAAATAAAATAAGTAAAATAAATAAAACAATTAAAATAATCGTTAAATTAAAAATTTTATGAAAAAAAAAATTTGTACAAAAAACTGTTAAAAAAAATATATATAAAATGTAAAAATAATAAAAGTATCAAGGTCAGCAAATTAGAAACAAAGTACACAAACTCTTTCACTATAATATCAAGTTACAGTAAAATACCAAAGTCATTTAAAATTCGAACAAAGAGTCTTATACAATTGTTCACAAAACAATTATATAATCCTTATTTTCTAAGGCGGATGATGTAGCATTGTGCGTCATACCCACCTATGCAATACATTTGCGGCATTACGCATCATGAACTTCTATGCCAATACATTTTTGTAATAGCATAATCATATTACAATATTATGCGATATAAATTACATTGACCTAACACAGCTGTAAGCCAACATCAATGGAATGCCGAATATGAAACCCTTGTCAGTTCACACATTACACATTTTGCTTAGTCACTCACTCCGTTCAATACACTGTCGATCGTCAATGTTAGTTTGCCACCAAAATATTTACATACAACCAATAATGTGAATTAACCAAATATTCATATACAAACGTTTTAAAAGAACAGCAATCTGCTGATTTTGCATACAAATCTACATGTATGCATACCATTTATACAAATCTACATATATGCATACTATTAATACAAATCTACATATCTTTAGTTCGTAAGCATTAGAATAATTATGAATGTATAGGTTAAGAAAGTATGTATGAAAGGGAAAGAATTTCTTTTAATAAAATCAATCATTATCCGACTTCCAAAGTCAGAGTTTCTTTTATTTACTATTAAACATTTCAAAAGTACTGGTTTTTAAATATGCTTCAAAGATCTTAAAAGTGAATAAATAGTATTTCATTTTTTCCATGAGCTCGCATTATAATATACCTCGTTACTATTAATATTGTTTTTTTTTTTTTTTTAGATACAAAGATACATTACTCATGTAGGAGTATGAAAACTAGTGCTCTCAAGCCATGCGACTACTAAACGCACGTTCCATTGTTGATTCTTTAAATAATTGATAATCGTGCGCTATTCTTGAACTCAAGTCAGCGAACAATTGTAAAGCAGTGATGATCTTTGAGATAGTGGTTTTTGCTATAATTATCACCTAATAAAAATCAGTCTGCCATCACTAATATAAAACTGATTTTCGTAAGCGAGCAAATGACTAGGAACACTATTCACATTTTTAACAACATTAGACATCGTTATATTTTTGAATCAATAGCTAGAACGATTTCGATTTTCAGTAAAGGTACTTTATCGATATTCCTTAATCTATGATCATCTATTGTGGCTCAGACCATGTTTACACATGACCTAATCTACAACAAAAAAACCAAAACCGTTATTCTAGATGTTTAGAGATGTCCCAGCCCTCGGAACTACGTTATGGTTTTAAAATCTGCTGCTCAGCCATCTTGGTTTACACCGGTTTTGGTTTCTCTTGTATCTTGTGCTTCCATCTAGGGATGAAGCCGCAAACTGTATCGGCATCACTAGAACTTCCGCAGAATTACCGCTTATCGAAAGGAAAATTTGTATGGAAATACGAGTTATTAATTTACCGATGAGGAGTTACGTATGGAAATTAAGATAATCTTGGTATATGTAAAAGAGTATTTTAAGTTTGTTGCCGACATTATTATTGAAGCCATCTGTTTTCAATTTAACGATGTTAACGACGTCGAAACTAAGTGAAAAGCACAATCGGTTCTGCAAGCGAAAAATCGTTGTTTCAAATTCCGCATCGTTAAAAGCTAGTGAATTCCCACCCAGTTGCCACATACTTCAAGATATTCGAATATAACTCACCCAATTTTACTATTTACTAAAACGGCGCGCATACGATCAGCCAACGAGCCGTATGGGTTGGAAGTGACCTTGATTGCAGGTTGCGCTTATTGGCGTTGAAATGGTAGAAAGGCTAAATATATTAAAACTACGTCTAGCAGATTCCAGTGCGCTTTGTAACAATCCCTTGTGTCTGTAAAGAGTAAAGTTTAAAATAAGATATACACGATAGGTAAATTAGATCAAGACTGAGACTAAAGACTCACTTGTTTTAACCTACTCTACACCACCTGGTAAATACGAACGTTTATCGGCAAGGATTGTAAACGAACCAAAGCAAGCGTTTGCTTGTTGTTGTACTTGCTTTAATAATTGCTTTCATAGCTTCTGTAGATACATGCACATAGTGTTGCTGTCATATATTGTGCATTATCGAGACAAATACGACTGAAGGACAGACAAACTTCCAATAAGTCAGGCAATTCCATGCAAACGCATAACTCCAGAGCGGGTAATATGCTGTGGTATCGTAATTTACGTGCTATTGCCAATCAGCAACTATGGCTAAGATCGGCAATTCAATATCTTTCAACACAATAATATATAACTCAATACTTCTTCTAGCGTAAGCGCCAGAAAATCAATGCTACCAGCATAAATGTAATTAATAACTTTTGAAACATTTCTATGTTAATACCTAATATTTCAATTTCTTCTATTTGTTCGCGCAATGGTCCATAGAACATGGCTTCAAAAACTGGAATAGCGGGGGCTAGTATTAGTTTGTGACATTTTAGTTGTTTTCCAACAATATGAAAAACGCAATCACAGACCTTTGTCAGAGCGCAAAAGTTGTTCGAAACGGCGACTTAATTGTGCGGCCATTACAGCGCTATCCATATGCCGATGAGCTAATTGTACTGATGTCCGATGTGGCAGCTGGTGTTCAGTTAGTTAGTTTTTGATTTTATTTTTATACAGTCAACATCCTATAGCTAAAACTAACCTAGCGATTTAGGTTCAAATAGTTTTTTGTTTTGGTGGCCAGCCAGATCTATAGCCCGTCCTCAGCGGTTGGTAGCCAAAATGCCATATTTGCGCATGCCGATGCAAGCATCATAAATTTCGGAGTCAACTGAACACACTGTACGGGTCCGGGATGATCTATATTCAAGACGCATATCTTCCAGCCTGTGTCAGCACCCCACATGACACCAACCAGCTTTTCAATTGCTGCGGCAAAATGTTTTGCAAAAGTGCAAAAAGGGAACCGAAAAACTCGAAGGGATATTCAACTGCATTGGGGCATCGGGATCCACGCACGAAAGTACGCACTGCCAGCGCAGCAACCATCTCACCACTCACAACTTCAAATTATGTCTCACCCCATGCGGATCGTATACGTGCACCATTGGCTTCGAGACACGTATGCGCAGGGCAAACCCGCAGGCACATTGATTACAACCATGTCTAATACACATGCTAGAGCAGATGCGAATCCCACAACAATAAGCAAACAAATAAAAACTAACCAGCCGCCTACAGAAATAATGGTTAAACCATTGCCGCAGCTTAAATATGGCACACCTCTGACTGAGACCTCGACTAAACCTCAAAACACGATTGGCATGATTAGTGGTATTAAATCTAAGATCAGACCTCGGTCGGGCATTCGCGACGGTACACGACCGAATTAGGACTAAACCTTGCTTTAATAGGAATGCCCTGGTGGTTGGGTACCCAGTGAATGTGTGTAAAGGAGTACCATGAAATGCGTCCACCAGTCGTAAAATACATCCATTCGTACTTATTAATATTATTACCGTCTCTTGAAAAGTTTAAACCAGTCCAATCACATCCCTTTTCGTGATATAGTTTGAAGGTAACTTAATTTAATGCTCTCAGAGTTGACACCAGCTGCAAAAATTTGTCCTTCTGGATCGTATGCAGCAACAGGGCGGCCGGGCAAATTCATTAAGCCCCGGCAATTGGGAGAACGTAAATCCCATAATCGTAAAGTTTCATACAAGGATCCGGAGGGAAAAGTATCTTCGACAGGTGAAATGCATAGGGATATTACTTTTAAGTATGACCAGGGGAGTATCATAAGTACTTATTAGCGTGAAGACTTAAATAACGTATGATATCATCAACTTTGGTTGAGCTATGAATTGCAATGTTGTTGGCATGGGTGAATCGTATTAAATCAACGCCATACTTCTTTGAACTAACCGTTCGAGACTGTGTCCCTTTCTCGCAATCGTAAATAACAACTGGATCATCCTCGCTGCATGAAATCAAATTTGCTCCATTCGGAAGAAAGTTAATCGCATTTATTTTATCGGCATTTTCACGAAAAACTTTCGCCACCTTAAAACCTTTTACAACCGGGGCAATAAGTTTCATCTTCATTTTGCTTTATTAATTGATCTCTTGCAGTAAAACCAAACTAAAATTAATGTCAATCAAGTCAGTTCGTTAGCTGAAAAGTAGAAAAGGGGAAAATTATAAAAATTATAAAATCGCTGTAAAGCCGACTTACCCAGAACACGTTTTTTTTTGTAATGAAAATTCATTCAAAAATGTCTCTATACTCATTTCCATGAATGAATGACATTTTGAATCAACGAAACAAGGTTGCCACTCGATGACACTTGCTCTTTTTCAATGCTTACGCCGTAAACACATTTCGCGCGATACAAAGGGGATCATAACTCGGATCCATGAGATCCACAAGCCCTATTATGGGCACGCGAGTTAAAAAGGGAAAAATTAAGATAGAACGAAAAATCGCAATTCCACTTATTCATTTTTTAATGATATAATATTTATAATAACAAAGAAACAAAAACACCAATTACAATTCATACTTGGTCTCATGAACTCAAAAAACAATTCACTTCGAAAAAATAAAAAAAAACCCCCACCAAGACGTCTAGGCCGAGGATGCTTACGCCGCCGGTGGAGGCTCAACGAGCTGGCCGACGGGTAGTGCTTTGGGCAGCACGGGCACCCGTAGGGGGCAAAACCCAGGTGCCCATTCAAATGGGCCACCAATGTCCCCCACGTAGCGAGTATGTGGGGACAAAGATCTCTTGCCGTCGTCCGTCTGCCGTATATGCGGTCACCATTCTCAGTGAAGCCATCTGGAAAAGAATGGAAACATCAGGATCATAGAACGAATTCTAACCAAAAAACAAGAAAAAACTACAATAGTATGCTTACGTTGTTTGTACGATGTGCACAGGACCGATGTCACGCTAAAAATGCCGTTTTCTGTGCACAAACTCGGTAAACACAACAACGCTCCCTTACAGTGTTGCCAGACGGACATCAACGAATGGGCAAAGCCCAAAAGAGCTGTTCACAGGAACAGCGGTCGACGGCAAGGTAAATATAGAATAACCAACGAAATACGCCATGGTCAACAAGCCGTTTTTATTTAAACACGACAAAAAAATGAAGATTTCAGAATTAATTATCAGAAGTCAGGTCGAGTCCGAACTCAGACGTGAATTTCCTCAAACACTTTCGCGAAATTAGGTATCGTTACGCTGCCCAAATGGGCAGCACCGCACAGCTGTCTCATTCAAATACGTGGAAGAGATAACAGCTGACAGTTTCACAAATTACCCCACTCGATAGTGTAGGCTATCCCCACCAGGGTTGTGTTGAAATCAAAAAACATACCACAATTTATGATTCTCACCCCAAAATTGCCAAAATCAACACAAATAGTGTTCCAGGTAGGCGAATGAGGAACACTTTTACGCCTGTGGTACATTTCTTTTTAACGACGTCGCTTAAACAATCATCTCATTAACCAGCTCTGAATCACAAAGAGCATTGAAAATACACGGGTAACCCGTGATACCAGCGATAAAGCGTATAAAAACGCACATTGCCTGCATTAGGCAAACAACAAAACTACAGTTTTTCTTTCGTTTATGCTCAATCGTTTTATTTAAGGTTGGAAATATTTACCCAAATAAAATTTACATTTAGGCGTGTCTAAATAAAAGTGTTTATAAAGTATAATTATCTCTGCAGCATAACATAATAAGATTCTGCATTCCACATGAACCCCTTATCCCGAGTAAGCCAACCAATATGTCCGCCGAAATCGACCCCTGGTCTCCGTCCATTAGCCACCCAATCAACCTATTCAGCGATATTACTAAACGCTACCACTTCCAGACATGCCTGGATTTCCACTCAAACGCTCCAAAACAGAGGCACGCCCCAATGCGTTCACCATCGCCTGCCGTCTGTGCACCAAACCGCACGGAGTGAGATTGTGCCCAATTTACCCGGTTATTTCGACTGAAGAGTGACTACGCGCAATACTAATTCACCGCTATTGTCCCAACTGCCTATCCCCGTTCCACCGCCTGGAAATATGCACCAGCCAAGACCTATGCCGACGTTGCAGTGAACCACATCACACGACGCTACATATGGACGAGGATCAGCCGTCGCCAACTCAAAACAAGCACGACGATGATGATTCGAGCTCGGATGGGGTACTCTCCATCCACGTCACAGAGCGAACAAAATCATGGGCCCAGCAAGTCGAGGAAAAGAGAGGTGGCCAATGTAGCAGAGGTAGCCCAATCGGGTAGCTTAGAGACGCCGCGATTCCGGCCCGAGAACCGCTCGCCTATGCACGGCGCTTTCGCGCGCTTACAACTCGGGGATGGCGCGGAGAAACGTCCATTCTGCCCATCGCACCGCCCTACTGGCAAACAGCGTGACGACGCGGAACCGCGTCCTTCCCGCTCGTTACGACAGTTCCCTGGGAGAGCGGCCCCTAATAAGATGCACAACAACCATAGAGCCCTCTTGAGGTAACAACAAACCCCTACAGGCTTCAGGAGCGGTCGACTCCGGGACAATTTAGTGGCACCTACTATAACTCGAGCACTGATCGCCATCGCGCCGACAGCAATAGTCCGAATTGAGGCAAGAGGCCGTTTACACCTGGTCCGCGCCCTTTTAGATGCCTGCGCTCCCACCAGCATTATCGATGCCAATCTATGCAAGGATCTACACCTGGGGCGCAACAATACCGCACGTCTTTCGAGGTGCAACGTCGTTCTTAGTGGGAAGTATGGGGTAGCGGGAAAGATCACGACCCAAGCCACCGTAATGGCAAACTAAGCCAGATATGGACCCGTCGGTAACGGCCCCATTCCAGTTCATGAAGCTGGCCGATCCGATGTTTTACCGATCGTCGCCAGTGTTGCTCACTTTGGGCGCCGACGTCTACGCCAGTTTTATGGTCTGCAGCACACCCGCGTCGACTGTCGGCGGGCTCCTCACCCAAGCCACAATTTTCGGCCTCGTTGTGTCTGGAGCCCACCAACTATAAAAACGTTAAGTATACCACAAGGTGCATTTTAAACCAAGCAACCCCACGTACTTGAACGCTAACGCTTTTCTCTTTCATCCACAGTTCAGCGAGGCTGCATTATTGAAAGCGCGGATGTCCAACGGAGATCGTACTTACCATACAACCATACATAAATCTCATATTTTTAATTTATTTAGTTTATCCCGCCTTGGACAGGTTGCTGGCGCACTTAACGTTTTTGTTTATAGTTGCTCGCCGCTAGGGGACCGACATGTTTTGGCCACCAGCCTAAATATTCACGATCACCCTAACGCAGATTTTTAATAATATTATTGTCTACCGGTAAAGGCCCTCCTCTGCCGAGCGCTAACTTCAAAGGGGAAAAACTCGACGAAAGTTAGCTATCGGCAGGTGGTGCGGGCTTCTTTCATTTTAAACTCTTTCACTTTTTGGAGAAACGTTCGAGCGCCAACAACCAGCCCACAGGTAATTCTACATCAACCATTTCTTTCCTAATTTCATTATGAAATTAATAATTTTGAACCGTATTGAAACATTTGTAATTGAATTAATGAATCCCTTTTATTAAATATAGCGATTAGTTGCTCAGCATCTTACAGTGATCTATTAGTTACTAATTCTCCTTATTTTTCTTTTTATTTGCGTGCACCGCGCCCGACAACCCCCGGGTCCTCATTGCCCCGCAAACAAAATAAATGAATGTGTCAATTGAATCTCAGGCCGTCCCAAGACGAGCCAAAATATATGTATGTACAAATATATTAATATGTATGTAAGAGTCAATGCATTTGAAGACTTTCCAAAACGAGTCGAAATATATGCTTGTATAAATGAGTGAATTACTAATGAGTGAATGATACACCATCCGCCATTGAAAGAGTAGACATATATAATTTTGTACACGAATAATCTATGGCTACTCAAGTTAGGCTATTGATTTTGAATCCGTTTGCGCATACTTTGCTTGTTGGTTTTTTTTGTTGGTATTTTATTTAGCTTCATTTCCAAAGAATAGTTTACATTTGTTTTTCTCTTTTGTTTTGTTTTATTATTGTATTTTTCTTTGCATACAATAAAAGTTTTCTTTGTGTTTATAAAATTAAAGTGCTCTTATTCTATGAGTTAAGTATATTTTTATGTATTATAATTTTCTTATTTTTATTATTTTGATTTATGTTTTCTATGTTTCTATTTTCTACATTGTTTTTATCGATCTTTTCTACCTTATAGGGAATTAATTTAAAATTATTGGTTTCATCGATTTTTACTACTCTAAAGGATCCTTTATACCTACTATCTAAGTTATGACCTGATTAATTTTTTACTAACACTAAATCTCCTAAATTTATTTCTTTGTATTGTGTTTTCCTATCATAACTAATTTTTTGTTTTTCCATAGCCTGTTTTAATAATTTATATGCTCTATCTTGCGCTATTTGTAACCTATACTTAATTTCTTTGTCGTAAGCCTCATAATTGTATAATGGGCTTACTGTATTTTCTCTTAAAAATTCGTAAGTCTGGAGTTTTTTGGCAAATACTAATTCGTATGTACAATAATTAGATATTCATCCCAGTCGTTTTTGTCAATGGATATATGTAGGAACGTACATATTCATTGAATATTCTATGACTACGATCAACTGTGCCTAAAGTTTGATGGTGGTAAGGTGTTGACGTTTTTTGGTTTATTTTTAAAAGCTTGCATAATTCTTCAAATAATTTTTTTTTTTATATTCGCATCCCTTATCCGATAAAATTTCCGAATATCGCTTTGGCTATTGTTTTTGCGTGGTTTCTGGGAATTGGTTTTGCAACTAAATACTTAGTCAAGTCACATACTATAGCAACTGCATATTCATTTCCTTTTTCCGACCTGGGAAGATGGCTTATCGTATCTATTTGTACTGTGTCGAACGCTTTTGTGGGCGTTTCGGTTATAATCATAGGCTCTTTCAAAATTTTAATTATTTTATTTTTATTACAATGAGCGCATTTTTTGATGTGTTTTCTGATATCATTTTTCATTCCTTTCCAATAGTATTTTTGTTTTATTTTATTTGTCATGCGATTTATTCCTGGGTGGCCACCAAAAACAGGATCTTCGTGAAATTTGTGAAGAATTTCTTTAATTTTCATTATTTGTCACATGCATAACTTCTGGAGTCAACGCTATAATTAAATTTTTGAGAACTTTGGTACCAATTTCTTTGAATGTGCCTACCCGGCTATAATTATCTTTAAACAATTTGTCTCCTAAGGACAACTGTATTTTTCTAATTCCTAAATGGCCGGCTTCTTTCATAAGCCTGACAAAGAATTGACCTAAGTCAATCTTCGCCTCAACAATTAGACATTTTATATTAATTTCGCTACAAATTTTCTTTCCTTTTTTGAAACGTAATTTCGGAGGATCGAAAACGAGCTGGACTAGTCTCTTTACTTCAAATATTATTGGGTTCTCTTTGTGACATTTTATTTCTTCATTTTTACTACTGGGATCTTTATTGTTCTAATTTTTATTAGTTTCCGATCTAGTCGTAACTTTTAGCATTTTACACGCTTCTACCGATATTTGTTTTAGGTCTTTAATATCTATGCGTGATAATGCGTCGGCTAATCTGATTCGAGTTAACCTTGATGACGGATTTTTCATCGAAAATAAAAATGTTAAGGGTCTGTGGTCTGTTTTGACCAAAAATTTTCTTCTGTAAATGTATGGTCTAAAATATGTTATGGCCCAATAAATGGCCGCTAATTCCTTCTCAGTTGTTGCTTTATTAATTTCTCCTTTAGTAAATGATCTTGATGCATAGGCAATTGGCAATTGTTTTCCTTCATAGTCTTGGCTTAGTACTGCTCCGCAAACATATCCACTTGCGTCAGTTGTTATACAAAATTGTTTATTGAAATCGGGATATTATAGGATATTAGGGCTTATAAACGCAGCTTTCAAATAGTCAAAGGATTTTTTACAATCCTCTGTCCAGTCGAAAACTACATTTTTCTTGCAAAGTCTTGTTATTATTCTAGAATATTCTGCAAAATTTGGAATAAATCTTCTGTAATAATTGCAAAATGCGACGAATCTTTCCGCCTCATCCGTGTTTTTAGGTGTTGGGTAATTTTTAACTGTTTCGAATTTACTGGGATCTGGCAAAATTCCTTTGCTTGTGTATTTATGACCAAGGTAAATTACTTCTTGGTTGAAAAATAAACATTTATCAGGATGTAATTTTAAATTATATTTTCTACAGGTTGCGAAAACATCGTAAATTTTTAATCATTTAGTCGTATTAGGATGCTCCGAAAACATCCTAATACGACTAAATCGTCCATGTATAGAAATGCTTGTGCAGGTTTTAAGCCTGCGAATGCTAATGTCATCATTCTTTGGAATGAGTTCGGTGCTCCTTAAGGCCATACGGTAATCTTTTAAAACGATACGTACCATTATCTGCTGTAAAGGATGTGATATCTCTAGATTCCTCGATGAGTCCAATCTGGTGAAATCCAGACATTAAGTCTAAGCATGGAAAATATTTAGCTCTTCCTAATTGATCTAGTATGTCATCAATTCTTGGTAAAGGGAATTTATCTGCGGTTCATTTTTTATTTCCTGTCTGTAATCTACAACCATTCTCCATCCTTTTTCTTGGTTATTCGGTAGTGATTTTTTCGGTACTTATAAAATTGGACTGTTGAATTCTGAAATTGAAGGTTCTATTATGTCATCTTTAATTAATTTGTTTACTTGTTTATTAATTTCACTCTTATGAGCTTCTGGTATTCTATAATTTTTACGTAGACTGGGTTATTGTCTTTCATATGAAGTTTTTGTTTGTAAAAATTATTATTGGTAATTGGTTCTGTTTCCAATGCAAAAATGTCAACCAATTCCGCACATAATGCATTAAGTGCTTTATTTGCAAATTTTTGAAAATTTTTATTTAATCTTTCTAATTTTTCCTTATTTTTGGCCTCATTTTCGAGATTTTTATTTTTAACTATTGTATAATCATTCAAATTTTCTGTACGTATATTAAAATCTTGCAGTGTTGCATTTTTATTTGTTGTTTTGAATTTTCTAGTGTGTTTGCAATAAAAATACCTTCAGACAATTCTTGTTGTGGAATTAGTAAATCTGAATTGTTATTTTCGATGTGAATTTGTCGAACTAGTTCTGATAATGCGGGTATTGAAATACTATTGATTGCTGGTTTGTTAGTCATCTGAATTATTATGTTTTCTGGGTAGTCATATGGTCTCAATATTAGAGTGTCGCCTTCTGTTTGATAATCTAAAATGCAATTATTTTTTTAATGAAATCTAATCCTAATATTCCATCGCATGGGATTGGGAAATTGTCTTCTACTACGTGAAATTTGTGTCTAATTAGTATGTAATAATCTTTTAAGTCCGCTTTAACCGTGCCAATAGTTCTTGTTATCCCTTGACCAATTCCTCTTACATCTGTTTTTTGAAAATTATTTATCGTGACATTATTGTCAATTTGACCCTTTTTTATTATTGAAATATCCGCTCCCGTATCGATTAGGAGGGTTAATATGGAATCATTCAGAGTTGTTCTGGAAGATATGTAGCTATTAAGGTGTAAATTGAAAATATATAATTTTTTATTTATTGAGGTGGAGTTTTCCTGTTGTGTAACATTTCGGACATTTCTGGTGTTATTGCGGGTCCGGAATTTCGATCAGATCTTTGGTTATTTTGTCTGTTATTATTATTATTGTTATTATTATTATAGGTATTGAAAGAACGTCTATAATTTCCTCTTTAATTATTGTTTTGGTAACTCCTGCGAAAGTTTCGTCGGAAATTGGAATTTGGTTGGCGAATATATAGCAGTGAATTTGTATTTCCAGTTACTTTTATGCAACTGTTAGAAAATTTCGATATGGCTTCGTTCATTGTTGTGAACTTTCCAGCTTGCATAATTGTTTTTACTTTATCGTTGGAGCAGTTTTACATAGCTTTCACAGCTGATTGTGTAGCATAACTCTGGTGTTAGTCCGTCGGATATGTAAGCTCCTTCCAACGATTTTGTGAGATTTTCAGTTTCAGCAGTGTATTGATTTGCAGTTTTACTGCGCTGTTGGATATTCGGGAGTTTTGCTGCCAAAACTTCAACTGATTCACCTTTAATTGCTGTTTTTAATTTTTGTTTTATTGCCTCAATTGAGCTTTCAGTGCTTATTAAGTTTCTGGCTGTTCCTTTCAGCTTGGTTTTTATCATCGAAACCGCTAGAGTTTCAAGGGTATCCTTAATTTGTTCTAAATTATCCAAAGCATCCAAAAAGCTATACAAGTTTTTAGCCTTACCATTGAATTCTGGCAAAACTGATGAAGCAGTTTTTAAAAATTCGACTATTGTTTGTGAGGTTTTATTAAAAATTTCAATTTTTGGGGTTTCCCCTAAATTTGGTTGAGTTTCAGGTAATAAGCTAGGAAAACCAATTTCTATCTCCCCTTCAAATGACGTTGGGACTAATGCCTCAATGTTATATCTACCTAATGAGGATACTAATTTATCTCTAATACCGAAACAAATTTGTTGTGCTTCTAGCTGATGGCTGGCAGTTAATTTGCTATGTACTTCTTGCATAGCTTTGCCTATATTATTCAATGACTGTAATGTTGTCGTGAGGTTTTTTAAAATGGTTATTCTTTTATGCTTATATTTTTATTAACACATTTTTAAGCTTTTTCTGCTAAAATTTTTTCTTCCACCCGTGTGTTGAGAATAGTTTCCCATTGGCCCATGGAGGTAAAAAAATATTTTTTTTTAGACTTTGTATAGACCATCTGCTCAGCTCATGTATTTTTTCTTTAAAAATTTATTATGAGTTGAGTATAATTTTAGAAATAAGTTGACGCAAGTGCAGACCGTCAAAATTATCAACAAGATTTTGATAAAGTCTAATGCCTCACTATGGTCAACTACTTGAATGGAGTTAATTACGTTTGTATTGGGTTCTTCTACTTTGGATTCTTTACCTCCCATTTTGAAATAATAATCTCCCAAAAAAAAAAATTTTCTTTTGTTTATTTATTTGTGATCTGTAAGGTTATATGTACATTATCATCATGCGTCTGGTTTCCTCGATTCTAGTAGTAGGATTAATGAGATCCTCCATATTTGGTTCCCTAGTCATACCAATATCCTTCCAAAAGCCTTTCAACCATTGTAACTTCTTTTCTAAATCTTTTTTTTTCTATTTTATTCTCAAGCGTAGAGATTGAATTTTTGATCGGCATTTAAATAAAAAATTTTTTTTCTTTAAAAAAATTCTGTTATACTTCTTTTAATTCCCTAATTTTATTTTTTAGACGAATCCTTTCCTCTGTGTTTGTTGTTAAATTAATTTCTTTATACAATATGGCTACAGCCTTTCTTATGTTAAATCTTTTTCCTCCTCTTTTTCTTTTATTTTTAGTGGGTTATGGAATCTTTGGTTCCTCAATTTTTTGTTGTCTTATTCTTCTCCTATATTCTTCTATGCTAATTGCCTTAGGGCCTTGTTTAATTATTTTTACTGCTTTTGCTTTTTCTAATTTATTTACTTCTTCCTCAATTGATTTACAACAATGCAAGAATACTGCGTCAAATTCTTTTTGATTATTGATTTCGTTCATTGAAAAAGTTAGAGCGAAAAGAAAAAAAATTCTTAATTTTATTAGCAAAAATCTAGTTTTTGCCCGTAACTGGTTACCAAATGATTTTAAAGTAAACTACTTAAATAATTAGCTATATAACCTGCTATCTCCTTTTGTCTTTTTGATGTGTGTCTGCAGCCCAAGGTTTATTCCACTTCTCTATGCCTTCTGCTTCAACTCCATGTGTTCATATATTTGCTTATCACGAATAATAGTCTGTTGAAAATTTATTTTGAATTATGTTCGTTGGGATTATCACCTCGCAGCTTTACATGCATCCAATATACGAATAATAGTCTTAAGATGCATCCAATAAACGAATAATAGTCCGTTGAAAATTTATTTTGAATTATGTTCGTTGGGATTATCACCTCGCAGCTTAACATGCATCCAATACACGAATAATAGTCTGTTGAAAATTTATTTTGAATCATGTTGTAATATTAGGGACGTCCTGCTAAGGATGTTTAGCAGACTGCCTTGTAAACAGCAGTTTGCCTAAGCAGGGCTGGCAGGATCGCCATGTAATATTTGGGGATAATGAGAATAACGTAATTTAGGTTGCAGTGCCCATTTAGCGGCACCAGATAGAACTTACTGCCATTGAAGCGGCAGCAGATTGAATTAATCTCTTTATTCAAAAGTTGTTTTCTTTTATACAAAATTTATATGAGCTAAAATACTTACTTACACTAATACTTACAAACTAAGTAAAACACACATATACATTGAATTCAGTTCCCTGGGAACTGCATTCTAAGCATAAATAAAATTGGCTACGGAATCTGCAACGCAAGCATAAATGAATCATGTTAATAATTTGTTTACATGTAAAGGCTTGTCGCGAGCAAGCTCCAAACAGTGGCATACCAAGATTCAGGTTACCACGGTGCACGGTGTACAAAATATATGTTTGTACAAATGAATGAATGTGTCAATTGAATCTCAGGCTGTACCAAAGCGAGCCAAAATATATGTATGTACAAATGTATTAATATGTATGTAAAAGTCAATTTATTTTAAGACATTCCAAAACGGGTCGGAATATATGTTTTTACAAATGAGTGAATAACTTAATGAGTGAATGATACAGTGGTAAGCTGTTGAGAAATCATGATCAATCTTTAAAAGTTTTGTCAATTCAGAGAACAATTCGTTTTTATATCCCGTTCCTAAATCACATCTAATAGCTTTCATAGTACCATATGTTAATATAAAGGTTACAAAAATAGCACAAGCAATAGTTTTTGCTGATTTATTTGGTATAGCTACTATTACCAGGTATTTAGAAAAGTCAAAAATCACAGTAACAGCGAAATTTTTACCATATTTGGGTTATGGAAATGGACTTATTGTATCGACAATAAATATGTCAAAGGGTTTGCAGGGCGTTGGAGTCAATACAAGATTTTCCTCCGTTTTAGGTTTTATTTTATTTAAAAGGCATTTATTGCACTTTTTGACAAATTTCGCTATGTCACGAGTCATATATTTCCAATAGTATTTTGTTCTTAATTTGGAATATAATCGTTTCGTACTGCAATGACCGCCTAACAAAGGGTCCTCATGATAAATTTTCATACGTTTTTGTTTTTGCTCTGTTTCTATTACAGTTTCTACAGGGTTTGTCAGTAATATTTGTAGTGTTTTTAAAATTTTATTACCGCTCGTTTTAAAATTCGTAATTGAAAATTTATTTTCATAATTTTTTGGCCATTCTAACTGCTTAATATTGTGATTGCCGGCTGCTTTTTCAAGCCTCGAAAATAACTCATCCGTTAGCATTCACAAAATTAAAAAGGTTTAGTTTTTTATGTTTTAAATGCGCATAAATTTCTATATTGGAGATTACATTATTTTTATTAAAATGTATAGCCGACTTTATTCGCGGTGTCTTTTTAGAAAAATCGTATGAAAATTTGTCATAAACTTGTATTTTAGGCTTTTCGCAAAAAGTATCAGTTAAATTATCGTCTTTAATTTGGTAGTTCCTTTTGTTTGGTCTGTGATCGCGTTTGGACTGCTAAAACATGCTTTGTAGATTGTTTTATTTCGTTTATGCTAATGCGTGAAAGAGCATCAGCCACAACGTTAGATTTTCCTTTTATATATTCAATCGTAAATTTATATTCTGACAGTTCTAATCGAATTCTAGAAAGTTTAGACGACGGGTATTTCATAAAGTAGTGGTCTATGATCGGATTTTACTGTGAAGTTTTTACCGTAAACATATGGACGAAAATGCTTTATAGCGAAATGTATTGCTAGGAGTTCTAATTCGGTAATTCCTTTTTTCTGTTCGGCTTTAGTAAAAGATTTTGACGCAAAACAAATTGGTAAATCCTTATCGCCATGCTTTTGGCTCAATATAGCACCACACCCACTCTTAGAAACATATACTGTAATTATAAATTCTTTTGTAAAGTCAGGTTATTGTAGTAGTTGAGGAGACATTAATGCAAGTTTTAGTTTTTCGAAGGCGTTTTCACAACCTTCATCCCAAACAAATTCAACTTTTTTACGATTTAGACGATTTAAAGGCGCCGGCGCCAGTGACGTAAAATTGTATATAAATCGCTTGTAGTAATTTGCAAATGCGAAAAATCGCCTAACCCCATCTTTTCTTTTGGCTTAGTATACCTTTTAGTAGCGGCTATTTTTGAATCATCTGTCAGCAAACCTTTTGACGTGCATTTATGGCCTAGAAAAGTTACTTCGGAACGAAGGAAATTTCATTTGTTGGGATTTAACTTTAAATTAAACTTTCTACAGGTCTCAAAAACTTTTTCTAAATTCTGAAGGTGGTGTGACTCACTACACCAAATGACGATAACGTCGTTAATATACATGAAAGCCTGATTTGGCGAAATGCCTGAAAATGCTATTGATATCATGCGGGAAGAATATTTTGGTGCTATATTTAACCCGAAAGGTAAAACTTTCCAACGAAAAGCTCCTGGATCTGTACTGAAGGAAATTAGGTCTCTAGATTTAGGGTGAAGGGGTATTTGGTGAAAACCAAAAAAAAATCTATAGTTGAAAGGTATTTGGCTCTGCCAAATTGTCGAGCATGTCATCTATACGTGCTAGTGGAAATTTGCCGGCTATAAGCTTTATATTGACTGCTCGGAAATCTACACACATACGATACGACTTTTTGCCTGTTGGATCTTTTTTCGGTATCAAAATTAAATGACTGTTATAATTTGAAAAATTAGTTTCGATTAAATCATTCTGTAAAAGTTTTCCGAATTGTCTATTTATTTCTTCGCGTTGTGTGTATGGCAAACGGTAATTTTTAATATAGACAGGAGATTTGTCAGTTAATCTAAGTTTTTCTTCGTAGAAATTATTAAGCTTAATTAAGTGGGTTTTTAACGTAAAAATATCAGAATATTTCAAACATAAATCAATCTTTTTAGACGGGATTTGTTTTGCTAAAATTGATTTAAGCTCTTCTATGCGTATTGAATCGATAGGTGTATCATTTATGCGATAGACATTGAAGTTTTTTATGTCTTAAGTTTGAACATTGAAATTTTTTACGTACTTGACCTCGTCGGTGGTGTTGATAACTCTTGTAATAGGATTTTTTCTATCAACGATACATTTTGCTGTGAAAACACCGTTGCACAGTTCATGCGAATCTACAAAAACTGGCCTTGTCGAATTTTTCATACTGAAAACACGAAAAACTTCACATCTTGGTAGAATTACAAGTGTATTTGTTGAAATGCTATGCAAAATTGAAATATTTACATTTCCTGTCCTTTGTCCGAATGTAATTGTGTCATCAGCGTAATTGATTTATTTGTTTTTAGAGTCTTTCCCTATTATACCGTCCGAAGGAGAATATTGAAGGTGCCATTGACCACGTGAAGAGTCAGAGGAAAAATTTATTTGATGCGATTATACTTGTATTAACTGTTCCTAATGTTGTTACCGTGTCTGTTGTTACGCCTGTTATATTTATTACCTTACTTTCGTCTACGATTACATCGTTTGCCAAACTAGAAATTTTTATTAATGAAATGTTTGCCTGAGAGTTTACTAGAAAAGAACATATTTTACGAAAATCGCTACAAGCGACTTTGACGAAATCGGAAAATTTTCAATTTAGACAATATATTGAATGAGAAGTATGTAGTTGTTGCCTCTATTGTAATTGCGATTATTGCATCTGTTAGAATTGTTATTTCGTAAATTTGTAATATTGTGTTGTCTATTTGTGTTACCGTTAAATCGAAAATTACTATTGCTGTTATATCTGAAATTACAGTTGCCTCTGGAATTTACACGGAAATTACTATATCTTATCGGACGTAACCGAAACGCTAACACCTGCTTTTTTTAATTTCATGTTCTCGCTCTATAATAATAACGTCCTTTGAATCTTTGAAGTTTGTTGACGCAAGGATTGATTTCACCATATCTGACCTACTATTTAATCTGCAAACGCTAATGGTTTGCTCAACCGCCATCTCATGGGCTTTTGCCTGCGTCATACCCTCAATGATTAGAGAGCGCTCTAGCGAGTCGGAAACCTCTTCTACCTGCTTGGAAAATTCTGAAAAATTATTATTGGTTACTCGTAAGGCTGTAATTTTACCCGCGACAACTTTCGATATGTCTGGCCTAATTTTACTACATAGCGCTTCTTTAATTTGGCTGACTGATGCTATATGCGTTGGTACGGCTTCGCGAGCTTTGCCTTCGAGCTTTGATTTTATAAAAGCGATAAAAGTATTGGTTAACGTTTCATCGGATAGCTCTTCTATTAGGTTAATTTTATCAATAAAAGAGGCAAGTGATAACGGGTCGCCGCTGTAATTTTCTCGCATAATCGAGGCACAAGTACTAATAAAAGATTTCTTTTGCTCAGCTGTAGCCATTTTTGTATTGCTAATGTTTAAATTGGAACTAGACGTTAAGTTAAAATTTGAATCAGAGTCTGAATTAGAATGAGAAGTTGGAATTTGTGATGAATTGGTTGGAGTGTCAAATCCTAAAAACTCTTAAAGGAAGGAACATCTAGGCTTAGGAGATTTTATTGTGGCATTTGAAGAATGTGAAAAACTATCGGAATCTGACATATATAGGGAAGTGAGGCGAGAAATTTAACTAACGTTGTATTTTTAGAAAAAAATATGTGAAATCTAATTTGAATGGAAGGGTATTAGATTATACCGGTATTTGTTGAAAAAAAAATGATTTTACTTAGCTGTATGTGTTTCTGAAAGCTTGTAGAGGTTATAATTACACAATTGGTTAGCGAATACTTATTAGTTAGTGAATTTTATTGGAATGCAAAAGTTAGTAATTAGTTAATGAAAAGAAAGGTTCAAAAATATTGACTTTACGCTTTTGTTGTCCGCAAATCCAAACCCAATGATTGGAATTAGCTGAAAACTTTTCATGCAAAACGGGAAGAGAGAATTGGAATTCACATGCAATTTAAAAGATGTTGAATATTGCTTACGAATATATTTATTGAAATATAAGAATTTTTAATTGTACTGAAAGTGAAAGATTTGAATTTGAAATGTATGGCAAAAATTATAATTTTAATTGAATTTAAATCAAGAATTATAGAATGACAAATATTTTTGTGTCGGTTTTAAAGGGACGCACCGCTTTTATCAAAATTGTATGGTTGTATTTTTATAGATACGGGCGCACCGCATCTTTTCAAACTTGTAATATAAATGTCCTCGGACGTACCGGGATTAAAAAATTATGTCATATTTATACACGGACGCACCGCTTTATGAAAAAGTAGAAATTTTTTTTGTATTTCTTTGATGTAGCCCACTGTAGGGAAGAGTGGGACTAAAGCCAACAAATTTTATTAAAATGGTTAATTATTAATTTTGGCAACTTTTTGAAATGACCAAGTAATAAAGCTTACAAATTTTCCGTTTTTTTCCGACCCTGTCCCACAGTGCCTACCTGTAAACTTACGCATATACCTATGTGTGAAAAGAAAAAAAAAATTTTTATAAGTAATTTTTTGAAAATTTGAAAAATGAATATAATGTAAAATGTATCTACATTTTAGTAAGTAATATAGTAGATTTCGAAAATTGGAAAAAAAAGTTAATATGATACTATGAAAATTATGTATTATAGAAATAGAAATGATATTTATTTTCGCACACTGTGCGCCATTCCGAGTGCCGCTTACTGTACCGCTGCTTGTTGCTCTGCTGCTGCGGTTGAAGTTCTGCTGCTGCGCTTGATGTTCTGCTGCTGTTTGATGGCGTCACCCTTCTCCGTTAATTTATGGTTGTTCCGTTATGGTGGTGGCGTGGCTATTGCCGTTTTTACTAATTATTTTGGTACAGTATCAGTTTTGATTCTATAGTTCAAAATTTCAGTTTTTTGTATTATTTCTGCTGCCGTTTAGTTTGTATTTTATTACAGTTTGCATTTTCTTATTATTTCTGTCTTTAATTTAGTATTATTGTTATTATATTTAGCATTATTTTTATTTTTATTTTTTTTCTTTTTTATGTATTCTCAAAAATTTTCACTCATCTTTTTCCTTCACTAGCCACGGCCAAAAAATCCACCACCACTGCCATATTTTTGTTGATTTCATGAAATTTTTTTTCTGTAGCTTTTCAATGTTTTAATATTTTTTGTAGATTTTCTGAGTTTTTAATTTTTTTGTAATGGTTTTTAAATTTTTGTAATTTTTTTGCAAATTTTTCTAAATTTTTGTTTTTTTGTTGTTGATTTTATACGTTTTTTGTAGATGTGGTTTTAATTTTTTGTATTTTTTGTAAGTTTTAATTTTAAAATTTTTTTTGTAACTTTCTTGTACATAGCCCTCACTAGGGTAGGCACCTTGTCGTTGGTGTGAGGGCTTACCCGAACTCCATAGCGCCCGACTATGAGGCGGAGCTGTTTAGGACTGACATCTACGCCGTTTCGCCTCATAGGAGGGCGGCGGGATGTCGGTGACCAAGAACTGCCAACCCCCTAATCCAGGGTGTTATGCGGACCGTGCCTATTGGACGATTTGCAGCCAGGGGATAAATTCGGCTGTATTCGAACGGAGCCTTCCCGATACCGGGCCATCTCGGGAAGTATTTATGGCCTTACCGCAGTAAGGGGCGCTGCTGTGGCGGACGGTTCTTTCCCCGTATATAATACTGGACCGCTGAGCCCGCCTTGTCGGGCAGGTGGTCGTACGACCAAGATGAACAACTCATTACCTGAATGTAATAAGGAGGATGTAAAGAGGAGGACTGAGTCGCAATCCAAGGACGACAAATACGAATTAAGCGATGCGTCGGACTCGGGGAGCGAGAGTAGTGCTGATTCAATGAACTCCGTGTTGGAGAAGCACACAAATGAAAACGGAGTAGAAGAGTGGAGAAGGGTACGGAGCAGAGGAAGTAAAAGAGCTCTCTCGCAGTACCGTGCAGCACTAAGAATTGTACAACGCTTGGGAGCAGTGGTCGACCCAACAGAAGTGGAGATCGAGCGCTTGGAATGGGCCCATGAAGCGGTAGAAGTAGGTCGAAGGCAGTTCAAAAGGTTTGCTGCGAGAAACCCTCGGTTCTGCAACCGGTACGAGGAGGAAGAAGCGTCGAATGGCAGAATGAAGAGGCAACGTTCGGCAGAAGGCGACAAGCCTGCTTTCAAGAGGCAGAAAGGACCCAGTCCTAGAGCCGCGAGGCAGGGCAGTCGCATAGACAAGACAAGTAGGCCCAAAGCTGTAAGACAGATGGGTTCCAATAGCGAGGTAGCAACTACCTCGAAAGCTGCCAGTCAGAGGGAAGTTCCAACTACGGAAGTAGGAGATAAGCCAAAGGGAGATAACGCTAAGACTCCGGCTTTCTCGGAGGCGCTAAAGGGAGTTAACGCGAAGACTCCGGTGTTCTCGGAGGTTCTAAAGGGAGATAACACTAAGACTCCTGCTTTTCCCGAGAAGATGAGTGATGTGGCAAAGCAGTCACTGACTGTGGCGCTGGTTGATCGTAGCAGTCCGTTCGGACAAATGACTACTGAAAGGTGGAGATCTGTGGAAAGGGAGCTTATTAGCTTAATGCTTAAGATGATGCGGGAACAACCAAGTAAGCCCCTTCCAACCTTTGATTCGGGGGGATGGTATAATGGTGTGAAGATGATAGCGTGCGACAACATCGCGAGCTTGCGGTGGCTGGAGGAAGTCGTTCCAAACCTCCAAAGGCAAGGCACGAACGCGCGGTTTGAGGTGGTGGATAAAGCGCAAATCCCCACGGTACCAAAAGTTAAGGTATGGATACCATGCGTGATGAAGTCGGAGGATACACTGCGACTTCTGCAGAATCAGAATCCGAACATACCGACACAGGATTGGAAGGTACTTACTGTATCTCGGCCTACCGAGGATGGTCAGTTCTACATCTTCCAAATAAACAAGCAGGCGGAGGATATTTTGTACACGCAGCTTGGCAAAATGTCCTTTGGCACTGGCAAAATTTACATGCGACTCAGGAAAAGAAGTCCCGAGGATAAAAATCCTAACACGCTGGAAGTGGGCGAAGTCGAAAAGGACCTCAGAAGCCTAAGGGAAAAAAGACAGGTGGAGGTCCCCGACGTCACCACGAACGTGCTAGAAGAGGACCAACCGCTAAATGGTGCTGTGACTCGCACAGAGGAACACACGGCACAACATTCACGAGGGGCTGAAGGGGGCCTCGAATACTCTAAACCAAAAGGGCAAGAGGAGGACGACGACGTCAAGACGAAGGTGCTGGAGGGGGACAAACAGCCCAATGGTGCTGCGAGTCCTACAGATAAACCTCCAACACAGTAAAGTGGCGTCGAGCGAACTCCTCCTAACCCTTGAGGAGGGTTCGTTTGACGTGGCGCTGATCCAGGAGCCGTGGCTCTCATCGGGAGGAAAGGTTTCTGGACTTAGCGCGCGCGGATTTGGCGTTTACTACGCACAAACGGAAGGACGGGTGCGAGCTGTAGTAATGGTAAGGAAACAGCTGCATTCATATATGCTGCCTAATTACACCACCGAGGATCTCGTAGCGGTGGCCGTTGAGCAAAAGAATAAGCAGGCATTTATCGTGGCGTCCTGCTACATGGCCCATGCTGCGGAGGTTCCACCGATGGAGTGCAAAAGGCTAGTACAGGAGGAAGGGCGCAAAGGGCGGTTGGTCATAGGCGCAGATGCAAATGCGCACCACAATGCGTGGGGAGGAGCAGATACGAACGAGAGAGGCGAATCTCTATTTTGTTACATCCTGCAAACCAATTTGCAGATAGCCAACAGGGGAAATGTTCCTACATACATTGGTCCAACATCCAGCAATGTTCTGGATATTACATTGAGCTCCGAGCGTGATATATCAAGGTATGATTGGATGGTTCTCGATAGACCATCCTTCTCCGACCATGCGTATATAAGCTTCAGCATCCCACTAAAGAGGGTAGAGAAGGGAGGAACCTTTAGAAACCCTAGGGCAACGAATTGGACTAAATTCCAGAAACATGTAGAAACGAAACTGGGACAACCCAAAGAGGTTGCTAATGTAGAGGAACTGGAGGAGTCGAATGAATTCCTAACAAGGACGCTTATGACTGCGTATAACAAAGCTTGCCCTCTAAGAAGATTCAGAGGAAAAGCAAAGCCGCCATGGTGGAGCAATGAGCTGAGTCTTCTAAGAAGACAGGTAAAAGAAATGTTTAAACTCGCAAAGACCGCGGAAAGCGAAGCGTGTCGGGACGAGTACAGGGATCTACTGAGGATCTACAAGCGTGAAATTACCAGGGCGAAGAGAAACTCATGGAAAAGTTTCTGTACGGACATAGAGTGCTCCAGTGAAACAGCACGGTTGAAAAAAGTCCTAGCAAAGGGAAACATAGTCCAGGGACTAATAAAGAAAGAGAACGGGGAATGGTCACGTGATAGTGAGGAATCCCTTGAGGTGCTTCTCGATACACATTTCCCATCGGGAGACGGTTTAGAAGAACCAGCAGACATCACTCACACTTCGATCACGGAGCTAGTGGTGCCGGGCTTGGTGACCGATACCAAGATCGAGTGGGCAGTGAAGACGTTTTCTAAGTTTAAATCGCCGGGCCCAGATGGTATATTCCCGGCCATGCTACAATTCTCAAGCAGGGCGGTCGTGGAATGGCTTAAAATAATATTCGATGGGTGCATAAGACTGAATCATGTTCCGCACTCTTGGAGAACTGCTCGTGTAGCTTTTCTACCAAAGGCGGGGAAGATCGGTCACGTGTATCCCAAAGACTATAGACCCATTAGCTTAACATCATTTCTGCTCAAAACCTTTGAGAGGCTGATAGATGTGTGCATAAAGTCCAACGTGGATGGAAAGCTGCTCTCCACAACACAGCATGCGTACACCAAAGGCAAGTCGGTAGACACCGCATTGCATAGGGTGGTAATAAGCATAGAGAAATCCCTGGAATATAAGGAGTATGCTCTAGGAGTATTCTTGGACATTGCCGGGGCTTTCAATAATGTTGCAAAATGGGCGATTATGGATGGTCTTAATTACATTAAAGTACATCCTGCCTTAATCAGATGGATCGGCTGCATGTTAAATTGCAGAAAGATTACATCACAATGGGGATTGTACGAGGCCACGAAATCAGTGGACAGGGGCACGCCGCAGGGAGGGGTGCTATCACCTCTGCTGTGGACACTGGTCATCAACCAACTGCTCAGGCAATTCGATGAGGGACCCGTAAAACTTACGGCTTACGCAGATGACGTTGCAATTGTCATAAGTGGAAAATGCCTTCCAACGATTAGTTCTTTGATGGATCGGGCGCTTCGGGATATTCATACCTGGGCATCTAATGTCGGGCTGAAAGTCAATGCGGAGAAGACGGATATGGTCTTGTTTACAAAGAGGTACAAGGTCCCAAATTGGACCAGGCCTAAGTTAGGAGCGGTGACCTTACAGGAGAAACCTTGCACAAAATATCTAGGAATCATCCTAGACAGTAAGCTGTCATGGAAGCTCAACGTGGAGGAGAGGGTCAAGAAGGCCTCAACGGCACTCTATGCATGTAAAAGAATGCTGGGGTGTACGTGGGGCCTATCGCCCTCTCTTTCTCATTGGGTTTTTACAGCGATTGTAAGCCCTATTCTATACTATGGAGTTCTTGTTTGGTGGAAAGCCACACAAAAAACAACATACCTCAAAAAATTAGAGGGGGTATGCAGACTATCGATGCTTTGCATTACGGGAGCCCTGAAAACAACCCCGACGGCTGCACTGTATGCCATTCTGCACATTCCACCTGTAGACCTGGTAGCAAAGAACAAAGCATTAACGACCGCAACCAGGCTCGGTGCTTCGGGGCAGCTTGAGCGCCGACCATATGGCCATAGTAGTATAGCGTCCTCAGTCACAAGACGAACAGACTACATGATTCCCTACCTGCACTTTGAGGGAGATCTTAAGGCCACAATAGAGGTGGACGGTTGGCGCAAGGGTGCGCAAATGGCGGACGAGGCGATACATGTGTTCACCGATGGTTCCAAAATAGTGGAAGGAGTAGGGTCTGCGGTATACTGCGCTGATCCGGAATTAAGCAGATCCTACAGGCTGCCGGATTACTGTAGCGTTTTCCAAGCGGAAATATTAGCCGTAACCAAAGCAGTAGAAACCCTGGAAGAGAATAGCTTAAGCTGCAACCGTGTTAACTTTTATATTGACAGTCAAGCAGCAATTAAGGCAATAATCTCGCATAGCACAGCATCTAAATGCGTGTTAGAGTGTAAGCAGTCTCTGGAGAGAATCGGGACAGGGAGAAGCATACATCTATATTGGGTCCCAGGGCATATGGGAATAGATGGGAATGAAAAAGCGGACGAATTAGCTAAAAAGGGCGCATCCCTTGAAGCTTGCTCCGTAGACGTCCCAATTAGATTGGGCGAGATTAAGCGAAGGCGAGAGGTGCACATGATCGACCAAGCAGAAAAGGCGTGGGTTCAAGCGCGGGGCTGTAAAGTGTCGAAGATTATGTGTAGGTCTTACAACCTTAGACTAACACAGTTGCTTCTATCATTAAAAAGAGAGGACTGTAGACTCATGACGGGTATTCTGACTGGACACTGCCTTCTGGCGTCACATGCCTTTAAATTAGGCTTGGTCAGTGATAGCAGGTGTAGGAAGTGCGGGTTGGAGGAGGAAACGATCGAGCACGTTCTGTGCTCGTGCCCTGCACTTGCCAGGCTAAGACTCCAGCTATTAGGAGTGATACAGCTGTCAGATCTAGAAGCAGCAAGTGGCTTAAGTCCTAGGAAGCTTCTAGTATTTGCCAAGAGGACGGAGTTATTTTATAACATAGGTCCTGGTTTTTGATAGGGTTTTTCAGTTTGGTCGTTAAAACAAACTTCTGGTAACACTACGGACTCAATCAGTCTATGTGAGGTCCTCATGGACCGGCCAGTTCAACCTACCTACCTTCTTGTACATATGTAATTTTGTTAATTATTCATTTTTTTTTTATATACAATTTTTTTTGTGTGGGTTTTTTTCTCCCCTTGGGGGCTTCGGCCCACGGTCGACATAGCTAGCGCTCTGATTCGCTCACACACTAAACACGCGCTCCTTTCAACTTCTTGTGTATCAATTGTTTCTTCGTTCAAATAATTCAGATTTGGTTTAGTTTTCAAAGTATATTGTTTTCTTTATTTAAACCTTCTGTTCTTATGCACTTTTAGTTCGTTACAACTTTTATTATTATGCATTTACAAAACTTTCTTTTCTAGTTCTTTGTTTAATAAACTTTATTTACAGCTTTCTAGTTTACTTTCTGGTACAGTGTACTTTTTAATATAATTGTGATTTTGGCGACCTCTTAATTAATTACTTATTTTGTTTAAAGCTGGCTTCAGGTCAAATTGAGTAAATCACAATATGCTTAAGTTTGTTTACCAATATATTTCGGCTACTCTTCCGGTAACCGTCTTCAGGGCGTAACTATTGACAAAATCAAAACAAAATAAAATAAAACATTGTCAATTGCACATATTAAAAATTATAAAATTGAACAAAATATATGTACATACATTGCATTTATTTACACGTCTGCTCTGTCTGACGTGGAGCTGTGTACTGTCTTGTTGGAAAGTAAATATTTGTAGCTGTGCGCGCAGCTCGCTATATCTGTCTTATAATTGAGCCTAATGTTTGTATCTTTGTCGACGATATGTAACATTTCTAGAGTGAAACGTTTGCTATAATGTTGTTCTTGCTGGAGAATCTTTGTTTCTTCAAAATTTGGTATATGTGCTCTCATTTTACAGTGCATCATGAGTGCTGTTTTTTGATTCATTACATTATGGCAATGTTTTAAATCCGACTTGTGTTGGGCAAGTCTACTTTTCAATTTTTGATTGCTTGTTCCTACATAAACACTATGACAAGGCTCATTGTTTTTACCTCCTTTGCATGGAATTTCATAAACTACGTTACTTTTTTCCATTTCGGGTATTTCAGATTTTGTTTTGTTGAAAAAGTTTTTCAAGGTATTTATGGGTTTGTGTGCTATTTTAATATTTTCTTTATTGTAACAATCTGACGTCGCGAGTCGTTCAGAGAGTTGAGGTACATAAATAACTGATTTGAAAATTACTGGGTTTTCGGATTTTTGCTTTTGGTTTTGATTTTTTGATTTATTTAATAAGCTTTTAATAGTTTTATCGGGGAAAGTTATGCCTTAGTAATACAAATATTTCTTTTTCTATTTGGTTGTGGTACATCTCATCTGAACTTTGTAACATCCTTCGAATACAGCCCATTGCTGTATTTCGTATCATCGCCTTTGCGTGTTTAGAAAAAAAGTTGACGATTCGTCCTGATGCCGTCGGTTTATTGTACCACTTTAATTTGAGTACATTTCCATACTTGTTTATCATTGAATCCAGATAAGGTAATTTTCCGTCTTGTTCTAGTTCTATGGTGAATTGTATACTTTTGTTGAAAGAGTTTAGCGCGTTTAAAGTGTTTTGTACCTCCTTTGCACTTACTATTGCAAACAAGTCATTGACATACTTTAATTTAAGCAATCTTGGTTTGCATCCCAATTTTTCCATTGTGTTTTCCAAAAGTTTTTCCATTATTATGTCTGCAATCACTGGCGAAGCAGGTGATCCCATTGGCATGCCTTTTATTTGCGTATATATAGTGTCGTTGTATTTAAAATATCTACTTTCCTGAATACAGAATTTTACTATTTCCATAAATAATTGCTTTGGTATCATTGTGTGTTCTTGTATTATTGTCCATTTTTATACTCAGTTGAGCAGAGCTCACAGAGTATATTAACTTTGATTGGATAACGGTTGGTTGTACAGGTATAAAGGAATCGAGATAGATATAGACTTCCATATATCAAAATCATCAGTATCGAAAAAAAATTCGATTGAGCCATGTCCGCCCGTCCGTCCGTCCGTCTGTCCGTTAACACGATAACTTGAGTAAATTTTGAGGTATCTTGCTGAAATTTGGTATGTAGGTTCCTGGGCACTCATCTCAGATCGCTGTTTAAAATGAACGATATCGGACAATAACCACGCCCACTTTTTCGATATCGAAAATTTCGAAAAATCGTAAAAGTGCGATAATTCATTACCAAATACGGATTAAGCGATGAAACTTATTAGGTGAGTTGAACTTATGACGCAGAATAGAAAACTAGTAAAAGTTTGGACAATGGGCGTGGCACCGCCCACTTTTAAAAGAAGGTAATTTAGAAGTTTTGCAAGCTGTAATTTGGCAGTCGTTGAAGATATCATGATGAAATTTGGCAGGAACGTTACTCTTATTACTATATGTCTGCTTAATAAAAATTAGCAAAATCGCAGAACGACCACGCCCACTTTTAAACAAAAATTTTTTAATTCAAATTTTAAAAGAAAAGTTAATATCTTTACAGTATATAAGTAAATTATGTCAACATTCAACTCCAGTAATGATATGTTGCAACAAAATACAAAAATAAAAGAAAATTTCAAAATGGGTGTGGCTCCGCCCTTTTCCATTTAATATGCCTAGGATACTTTTAATGCCATAAGTCGAACAAAAATTGACCAATCCTTGTGAAATTTGGTAGAGGCTTAGATTCTAGGGCGATAACTGTTTTCTGTGAAAAAGGGCGAAATCGGTTAAAGCCACGTCCAGTTTTTATACACAGTCGACCGCCTGTCCTTCCGCTCGGCCGTTAACACGATAACTTGAGCAAAAATCGATATATCTTTACTAAACTCAGTTCACGTACTTATCTGAACTCACTTTGTATTGGTGTAAAAAATGGCCGAAATCCGACTATGACCACGCCCACTTTTTCGATATCGAAAATTACGAAAAATGAAAAAAATGCCATAATTATATACCAAATACGAAAAAAGGGATGAAACATGGTAATTGTATTGGTCTGTTGACGCAAAATTAACTTTAGAAAAAAACTTGGTGAAATGGGTGTTGTGTGACACCTACCATATTAAGTAGAAGAAAATGAAAAAGTTTTGCAGGGCGAAATCAAAAGCTCTTCGAATCTTGGAAGGAATACTGTTCGTGGTATTACATATATAAATAAATTAACGGTACCCGACAGATGATGTTCTGGATCACCCTGGTCCACATTTTGGTCGATATCTCGAAAACGCCTTCACATATACAACTAAGGCCCACGCCCTTTTAAAATACTCATTAACACCTTTCGTTTGATATCCATATTGTACAAACGCATTCTAGAGTCAACCCTGGTCCACTTTTATAACGATATTCCGAAAAGGCGGCCACCTATAGAACTAAGGCCCACTCCCTTTTAAAATACTCATTAACACCTTTCATTTGATACCCATATAGTACAAACAAATTCTATATTCACCCCTGGTCCACCTTTATGGCGATATCTCGAAAAGGCGTCCACATATAGAAATAAGGCCCAAGCCCTCTTAAAATTCTCATTAACACCTTTCATTTGATACTCATATCGTACGAACAAATTCTAGAGTCACCCCTGGTCCATCTTTATGGCGATATCTCGAAAAGGCGTCCATCTATAGAACTTAGGCCCACGCCCTTTTAAAATTATCATTAACACATTTCATTTGATACTCATATCGTACAAACAAATTCTAGAGTCACCCCTGGTCCATCTTTATGGCGATATCTCGAAAAGGCGTCCATCTATAGAACTTAGGCCCACGCCCTTTTAAAATACTCATTAATATCTTTCATTTGATACCCATATCGTACAAACAAATTCTAGATTCTAGAAATAAGGCCCAAGCCCTCTTAAAATTCTCATTAACACCTTTCATTTGATACTCATATCGTACGAACAAATTCTAGAGTCACCCCTGGTCCATCTTTATGGCGATATCTCGAAAAGGCGTCCATCTATAGAACTTAGGCCCACGCCCTTTTAAAATTATCATTAACACATTTCATTTGATACTCATATCGTACAAACAAATTCTAGAGTCACCCCTGGTCCATCTTTATGGCGATATCTCGAAAAGGCGTCCACCTATAGAACTTAGGCCCACTCCCTTTTAAAATTATCATTAACACATTTCATTTGATACTCATACCGTACAAACAAATTCTAGAGTCACCCCTGGTCCATCTTTATGGCGATATCTCGAAAAGGCGTCCATCTATAGAACTTAGGCCCACGCCCTTTTAAAATACTCATTAATACCTTTCATTTGATACCCATATCGTACAAAATAAATTCTAGAGTCACCCCTGGTTAACCTTTATGGCGATATCTCGAAAAGGCGTCCACCTATAGAACTAAGGCCCACTTCCTTTTAAAATACTCATTTACACCTTTCATTTGATGCCCATATCGTACAAACAAATTCTAGAGTCAGGCCTGGTCCACCTTTATGGCGATATCCCTAAATGGCGTCCATCTATAGAACTATGGCCCACTTGCTCTTAAAATACTCTTTAATACCTTCCATTTGATACACATGTCATACAAACACATTCCAGGGTTACCCTAGGTTCTTTTTACAACATGGTGATTTTCCCTTACTTTGTCTCCACAGCTCTCAACTGAGTATGTAATGTTCGGTTACACCCGAACTTAGCCTTCCTTACTTGTTCTAAAATAACGTCAAGTGCTAATTGTATAGGTATACTCGGGAATAGGGAAATAACGTCAAATGGTATAAGTTTTTCGTCATTTTTTCATTATATTCGTCAATTTCCATTGCCACCGTTTTTTTACTTTGCCCGATGTTAAAATTTTTATGTTTTTATTTTTGCTAAGAAAATTTCGTGTTTGCTCCACTGTGTCTGTTATTGTTCTATCTATTGCACTTTGCCGATGTGTTCTCGTGTGGTTTTTTATAAGCCACGAGAATTTCGTGCGGGCATCTTCTTGCTGCTCTTTGTTGTTAAGAGTTTGTATCAGTTCCTCTCCATCCTAAAATAAATAGAAAAATAGAAGAAGCAACAACAAAATTAAAAGAACAATTAAGCGAAAAAGATTTACATGAGTTTATGGAAAGCGAAGAAAAAATCGGTAAAAAACTAGCAACAACGATAAAAAACCGACAAATTGTGAAATATGAGAAGCTACGAACCAAACGAAATTCATTTTTTACCAACAACAACAAACAAAAAGAGTGGTTTATAAATACAACGAAAGTAGAGATTCCACATGACGTAAAACCATTGTTAGCAAAGGGACCAAAGTTTGCTCTACCAGTGGACAACAAGAGCTTTCCTCTCTTCAAATATATAGCGGATGGAGAGGAACTGATACAAACTCTTAACAACAAAGAGCAGCAAGAAGATGCCCGCACGAAATTCTCGTGGCTTATAAAAAACTACACGAGAACACATCGGCAAAGTGGAATAGATAGAACAATAACAGACACGGTGGAGCAAACACGAAATTTTCTTAGCAAAAATAAAAAATATAAAAATTTTAACATCGGACAAAGGTAAAAAAACGGTGGCAATGGAAATTGACGAATATAATGAAAAAATGACAAATATTTTAAATGACAAAAATACGTATAGAATTCTAAATAAAGATCCCACATCACGATTACAAGCCAGAACAATAATCTAGTCGAAAAGCTGTTTAAAAGGGAACTTATAACAAAGGCCGAAAGAAGCAAACTTACATCTAATACGTCGTTACCGCCCAGAATTTATGGCTTACCCAAAACACATAAGGAAGGATTACCACTTAGACCGATATGTTCGGCAATCTTATCGCCATCTTACGGATTATGTAAATATATTACGGATATACTCAAAAATGTAACAGCGAACTCCATATATAGCACACTAGATTTTAAAGAAAGAGTAAACAACGCCTACATAGGTGATGACGAAAAACTTATATCATTTGACGTTATTTCCATATTCCCGAGTATACCTATACAATTAGAACTTGGCGTTATTTTAGAAAAATGGACAATAATACAAGGACACACAATGATACCAAAGCAATTATTTATGGAAATAGTAAAATTCTGTATTCAGGAAAGTAGATATTTTAAATACAACGACACTATATATATGCAAATAAAAGGCATACCAATAGGATCACCTGCTTCGCCAGTGATTGCAGACATAATAATGGAAAAACTTTTGGAACACACAATGGAAAAATTGGGATGCAAACCAAGATTGCTTACAAAGTATGTTGATGACTTGTTTGCAATAGTAAGTGAAAAGGAGGTACAAAACACTTTAAACGCGCTAAACTCTTTCAACAAAAGTATACAATTCACCATAGAACTAGAACAAGACGGAAAATTACCTTATCTGGATTCAATGATAAACAAGTATGGAAATGTACTCAAATTAAAGTGGTACAATAAACCGACGGCATCAGGACGAATCGTCAACTTTTTTCTAAACACCCAAAGGCGATGATACGAAATACAGCAATGGGCTGTATTCGAAGGATGTTACAAAGTTCAGATGAGATGTACCACAACCAAATAGAAAAAGAAATATTTATATTACTAAGGAATAACGATTTCCCCGATAAAACTATTAAAAGCTTATTAAATAAATCAAAACATCAAAACCAAAAGCAAAAATCCGAAAACCCAGTAATTTTCAAATCAGTTATTTATGTACCTCAACTCTCTGAACGACTCGCGACGTCAGATTGTTACAATAAAGAAAATATTAAAATAGCACACAAACCCATAAATACCTTGAAAAACTTTTTCAACAAAACAAAATCTAAAATACCCGAAATGGAAAAAAGTAACGTAGTTTATGAAATTCCATGCAAAGGAGGTTAAAACAATGAGCCTTGCATTGTGTTTATGTAGGAACAAGCAAACAAAAATTGAAAAGTAGACTTGCCCAACACAAGTCGGATTTAATACATTGCCATAATGTAATGAATCAAAAAACAGCACTCATGATGCACTGTAAAATGAGAGCACATACACCAAATTTTGAAGAAACAAAGATTATCCAGCAAGAACAACATTATAGCAAACGTTTCACTCTAGAAATGTTATATATCGTCGACAAAGATACAAACATTAGGCTCAATTATAAGACAGATATAGTGAGCTGCGCGCACAGCTACAAATATTTACTTTCCAACAAGACAGTACACAGCTCCACGTCAGACAGAGCAGACGTGTAAATAAATGCAATGTATGTACATATATTTTGTTCAATTTTATAATTTTTAATATGTGCAATTGACAATGTTTTATTTTATTTTGTTTTGATTTTGTCAATAGTTACGCCCTGAAGACGGTTACCGGAAGAATAGCCGAAATATATTGGTAGTAAAACTTAAGCATATTGTGTTTTACTCAATTTGACCAGAAGCCAGCTTTAAACAAAATAAGTAATTAATTAAGAGGTCGCCAAAATCACAATTATATAAAAACGGAAGGCACGCCGTAGGCATATAACAAATTACAATGGGATATGCAAGTATAAAAACCAACTATGACAACACCAAAACAACAATCAACAAACTTCAAGCAACATCCAAAAAATTGGTAAAAATTAAGTGTAATACAAAGTTCCTTTTACAATGTAGAAAGTCTAAGCTAATTCCGAGTTTCATAAAAAATTCAGATAAATGTTATAAATTATTTGTATCTGACCGTGACACATACCCTGACATAGAAAAACTTCTACAACAACACACACATTACTATGAAACAAAAATATTAAACTTACTAATCAAACATAAACATAATGCAATGAGAGAACTAAATAGAACAAGTAAGGAAGGCTAAGTTCGGGTGCAACCGAACATTACATACTCAGTTGAGAGCTATGGAGACAAAATAAGGGAAATCACCATGTAGGAAAATGGACCTAGGGTAACCCTGGAATGTGGTTGTATGACATGTGTATCAAATGGAAGGTATTAAAGAGTATTTTAAGAGAGAGTAGGCCATAGTTCTATTGATGGACGCCATTTAGGGATATCGCCATAAAGGTGGACCAGGGCTGACTCTAGAATTTGTTTGTACGATATGGGTATCAAATGAAAGGTGTTACTGAGCATTTTAAGAGGGAGTGGGCCTTAGGTCTATCGGTGGACGCCTTTTCGAGATATCGCCATTAAGGTGGACTAGGGGTGACTCTAGAATGTGTTTGTACGATATGGGTATCAAATGAAAGGTGGTAATGAGTATTTTAAAAGGGAATGGGCTTTAGTTCTATAGGTGAACGCCTTTTCGAGAAATCGCCATAAAGGTGGACCAGGGGTGACTCTAGAATATGTTTGTACGATATGGGTATCGAATGAAAGCTGTTAATGAGTATTTTGAAAAAGAGTGATCATTAGTTCCATAGGTCGACGCCGTTTCGAGATATCGCCATATCAAACGAAAGGTGTTACTGAGCATTTTAAGAGGGAGTGGGCATGAGGTCTATAGGTGGACGCCTTTTCGAGATATCGTCATTAGGGTGGGCAGGGGTGACTCTAGAATGTGTTTGTACGATATGGGTATCAAACGAAAGGTGTTACTGAGCATTTTAAGAGGGAGTGGGCATTAGGTCTATAGGTGGACGCCTTTTCGAGAAATCGCCATTAGGGTGGGCCAGGGGTGACTCTAGAATGTTTGTACGATATGGGTATCAAACGAAAGGTGTTACTGAGCATTTTAAGAGGGAGTGGGCATTAGGTCTATAGGTGGACGCCTTTTCGAGATATCGCCATTAGGGTGGGCCAGAGGTGACTCTAGAATGTGTTTGTACGATATGGGTATCAAATGAAAGGTGGTAATGAGTATTTTAAAAGGGAGTAATCCTTAGTTCAATAGGTGGTCGCCTTTTCGAGATATCGCCATAAAGGTGGACCAAGGGTGACTCTAGAATGTTTGTACGATATGGGTATCAAACGAAAGGTGTTACTGAGCATTTCAAGAGAGAGTGGGCATTAGGTCTATAGGTGGACGCCTTTTCGAGATATCGCCATTAAGGTGGGCCAGAGGTGACTCTAGAATGTTTGTACGATATGGGTATGAAACGAAAGGTGTTACTGAGCATTTTAAGAGGGAGTGGACATTAGGTCTATAGGTGGACGCCTTTTCGAGATATCGCCATTAGGGTGGGCCAGGGGTGACTCTAGAATGTTTGTACGATATGGGTATCGAACGAAAGGTGTTACTGAGCATTTTAAGAGGGAGTGGACATTAGGTCTATAGGTGGACGCCTTTTCGAGATACCGCCATTAGGGTGGGCCAGGGGTGACTCTAGAATGTTTGTACGATATGGGTATCAAACGAAAGGTGTTACTGAGCATTTTAATAGGGAGTGGGCATTAGGTCTATAGGTGGACGCCTTTTCGAGATATCGCTATTAGGGTGGGCCAGGGGTGACTCTAGAATGTTTGTACGATATGGGTATCAAACGAAAGGTGTTACTGAGCATTTTAATAGGGGGTGGGCATTAGGTCTATAGGTGGACGCCTTTTCGAGATATCGCCATTAGGGTGGGCCAGGGGTGACTCTAGAATGTGTTTGTACGATATGGATATCAAATTAAAGGTATTAATGAGGGTTTTAAAAGCGAGTGGCCCTTAGATGTATATGTGAAGGCGTTCTCGGGATATCGACCAAAATGTGGACCAGGTGATCCAGAAAATCATCTGTCGGGTACTGCTAATTTATTTATATATGGAATACCACTAACAGTATTCCTGCCAAGATTCCAAGGGCTGTTGATTTCGCCTTGTAGAACTTTTTCATTTTCTTCTACTTAATATGGTAGGTGTCACACCCATTTTACAAAGTTTTTTCCAAAGTTATATTTTGCGTCAATAAACCAATCCAGTTACAATGTTTCATCCCTTTTTTCGTATTTGGTATAGAATTATGGCATTTTTTTATTTTTCGTAATTCGTAATTTTCGGATTTCGGCCATTTTTTATATCGAGATAAAGTGAGTTCAGATAAGTACGTGTGCTAAGTTTAGTAAAGATATATCGATTTTTGCTCAAGTTATTGTGTTAACGGCCGAGCGGAAGGACAGACGGTGGACTGTGTATAAAAACTGGGCGTGGCTTCAACCGATTTCGCCCTTTTTCACAGAAAACAGTTACCGTCCTAGGAGCCAAGCCTCTACCAAATTTCACAAGGATTGGTTAATTTTTGTTCGACTTATGGCATTAAAAGCATCCTAGACAAATTAAATGAAAAAGGGCGGAGCCACGCCCATTTTGAAATTTTCTTTTATTTTTGTAATTTGTTGCACCACATCATTACTGGAGTTGAATGTTGGCATAATTTACTTATATGCTGTAAAGATATTAACTCTTCTTTTAAAATTTGAATTTAAAAAAATTTTTTTTTAAAAAGTGGGCGTGGTCGGTCTCCGATTTTGCTAATTTTTATTAAGCAGACATAAAGTAATAAGGGTAATGTTCCTGCCAAATTTCATCATGATATCTTTAACGACTGCCAAATTACAGCTTGCAAAACTTCTAAATTACCTTCATTTAAAAGTGGGCGGTGCCACGCCCAATGGCCAAAATTTTACTAGTTTTCTATTCTGCGTCATAAGCTCAACTCATCTACCATGTTTCATCGCTTAATGCGTATTTGGTAATGAATTATCCCACTTTTTTGATTTTTCGAAATTTTCGATATCGAAAAATTGGGCGTGGTTATTGTCCGATATCGTTCATTTTAAATAGCGATCTGAGATGAGTGCCCAGGAACATATATACCAAATTTCATGAAGATACCTCAAAATTTACTCAAGTTATCGTGTTAACGGACAGACGGACGGACGGACGGACGACTGTGTATAAAAACTGGGCGTGGCATCAACCGATTTCGCCCATTTTCACAGAAAACAGTTAAAGTCGTAAAATCTACTCCCC
This sequence comes from Eurosta solidaginis, assembly GCF_040869045.1. NCBI lineage: Eukaryota > Metazoa > Arthropoda > Insecta > Diptera > Tephritidae > Eurosta > Eurosta solidaginis. Next base: position 204,302,027 of record NC_090319.1, read on the forward strand.
CACCAAATTTCAAAAGGATTGGTTAATTTTTGTTCGACTTATGGCGTTAAAAGTATCCTAGACAAATTAAATGAAAAAGGTCGGAGCCACGCCCATTTTGAAATTTTCTTTTATTTTTGTATTTTGTTGCACCATATCATTACTGGAGTTGAATGTTGACAGAATTTACTTATATACTGTAAAGATATTAAATTTTTTGTAAAAATTTTACTTTAAAAAAAATTTTTTTTTAAAAGTGGGCGTGGTCCTTCCCCGATTTTGCTAATTTTTATGAAGCGTACATATAGTAATAGTAGTAACGTTCCTGACAAATTTCATCATGATATCTTCAACGACTGCCAAATTACACCTTGCAAAAATTTTAAATTACCTTCTTTTAAAAGTGGGCGGTGCCACGCCCATTGTCCAAAATTTTACTAATTTTCTATTCTGCGTCATAAATTCAACCCATCTACCAAGTTTCGTCGCTTTATCGGTCTTTTGTAATGAATTATCGCACTTTTTCGGTTTTTCGAAATTTTCGATATCGAAAAAGTGGGCGTGGTTATAGTCCGATATCGTTCATTTTAAATAGCGATCTGAGATGAGTGCTCAGGAACCTACATACCAAATTTCATCAAGATACCTCAAAATTTACTCAAGTTATCGTGTTAACGGACGGACGGACGGACATGGCTCAATCAAATTTTTTTTCGATCCTGATTATTTTGATATATGGAAGTCTATATCTATCTCGATTCCTTTATATATGTACAACCAACCGTTATCCAATCAAACTTAATATACTCTGTGAGCTCTGCTCAACTGAGTATAAAAATAGAAGAAGCAACAACAAAATTAAAAGAACAATTAAGCTAAGAAGATTTCCATGAGTTTATGGAAAGCGAAGAAAAAATCGGTAAAAAACTAGCAACAAGGATAAAAAACCGACAAAGTGTGAAATATGAGAAGCTACGAACCAAACGAAATTCATTTTTTACCAACAACAACAAACAAAAAGAGTGGTTTATAAATACAACGAAAGTAGAGATTCCACATGACGTAAAAGCATTGTTAGCAAAGGGACCAAAGTTTGGTCTACCAGTGGACAACAAGAGCTTTCCTCTCTTCAAATATATAGCGGATGGAGAGGAACTGATACAAACTCTTAACAACAAAGAGCAGCAAGAAGATGCCCGCAAGAAATTCTCGTGGCTTATAAAAAACCACACGAGAACACATCGGCAAAGTGCAATAGATAGAACAATAACAGACACAGTGGAGCAAACACGAAATTTTCTTATCAAAAATAAAAACATAAAAATTTTAACATCGGACAAAGGTAAGGTGGCAATGGAAATTGACGAATATAATGAAAAAATTACAAATATTTTAAATGACAAAAATACGTATAGAATTCTAAATAAAGATCCCACATCACGATTACAAGCCAGGAACAATAATCTAGTCGAAAAGCTGTTTAAAAGGGAACTTATAACAAAGGCCGAAAGAAGCAAACTTACATCTAATACGTCGTTACCGCCCAGAATTTATGGCTTACCCAAAACACATAAGGAAGAATTACCACTTAGACCGATATGTTCGGCAATCGGATCGCCATCGTACGGATTATGTAAATATATTACGGATATACTCAAAAATGTAACAGCGAACTCCATATATAATATACGAAACACACTAGATTTTAAAGAAAGAGTAAACAATGCCTACATAGGGGATGACGAAAAACGTATATCATTTGACGTTATTTCCCTATTCCCGAGTATACCTATACAATTAGCACTTGACGTTATTTTAGAAAAATGGACAATAATACAAGAACACACAATGATACCAAAGCAATTATTTATGGAAATAGTAAAATTCTGTATTCAGGAAAGTAGATATTTTAAATACAGCGCCACTATATATACGAAAATAAAAGGCATGTCAATGGGATCACCTGCTTCGCCAGTGATTGCAGACATAATAATGGAAAAACTTTTGGAAAACACAATTGAAAAATTGGGATGCAAACCAAGATTGCTTACAAAGTATGTCGATGACTTGTTTGCAATAATAAGTGAAAAGGAGGTACAAAAAACTGTAAACGCGCTAAACTCTTTCAACAAAATATACAATTCACCATAGAACTAGAACAAGATGTAAAATTACCTTATCTGGATTCAATGATAAACAAGTATGGAAATGTACTCAAATTAAAGTGGTACAATAAACCGACGGCATCAGGACGAATCGTTAACTTTTTTTCTAAACACCCAAAGGCGATGATACGAAATACAGCAATGGGCTGTATTCGAAGGATGTTACAAAGTTCAGATGAGATGTACCACAACCAAATAGAAAAAGAAATATTTGTATTACTTAGGAATAACGATTTCCCCGATAAAACTATTAAAAGCTTATTAAATAAATCAAAACATCAAAACCAAAACAAAAATCCGAAAACCCAGTAATTTTCAAATCAGTTATTTATGTACCTCAACTCTCTGAACGACTCGCGACGTCAGATTGTTACAATAAAGAAAATATTAAAATAGCACACAAACCCATAAATACCGTGAAAAACTTTTTCAACAAAACAAAATATAAAATACCCGAAATGGAAAAAAGTAACGTAGTTTATGAAATTTCATGCAAAGGAGGTAAAAACAATGAGCCTTACCATAGTGTTTATGTAGGAACAAGCAAACAAAAATTGAAAAGTAGACTTGCCCAACACAAGTCGGATTTAAAACATTGCCATAATGTAATGAATCAAAAAACAGTACTCATGATGCACTGTAAAATGAGAGCACATACACCAAATTTTGAAGAAACAAAGATTCTCCAGCAAGAACAACATTATAGCAAACGTTTAACTCTAGAAATATTACATATCGTCGACAAAGATACAAACATTAGGCTCAATTATAAGACAGATATAGTGAACTGCGCGCACAGCTACAAATATTTACTTTCCAGCAAGACAGTACCAAGCTCCACGTCAGACAGAGCAGACGTGTAAATAAATGCAATGTATGTACATATATTTTGTTCAATTTTATAATTTTTAATATGTGCAATTGACAATGTTTTATTTTATTTTGTTTTGGTTTTGTCAATAGTTAGGCCCTGAAGACGGTTACCGGAAGAGTAGCCGAAATATATTGGTAGTAAAACTTAAGCATATTGTGTTTTACTCAATTTGACCTGAAGCCAGCTTTAAACAAAATAAGTGTTGTTTTTAATTTTATAGCTTTCTACTACTTTTAATTACTTACTTACTTACTTAATTGGCGCTTAACCGTCTAAACGGTTATGGCCGTCGAACAACGCGCGCCAGTCGCTCCTTCGCTCCGCCAACCGGCGCCAATTGGTCACACCAAGGGAGTTTAAATCGTTTTTAACTTTTAATTACTTTTGCCTTTTTAAAGTGCGCGTGTCAATCAGGTGTCGGTTCACTTAAAACTGCCTAATGCCGCTAACTCAACTCTATAGCTAGGCGCCTTTTCTTTAGGTTGCTTAGCAACGAAATTCATGGTGGAGTCGAGTAACGGCAGAATCAACCAATCAGAAATTCTCCGCGTTATTCGACTGCAACATTTTCACTGATGCCAAGTGCATGTGATGAATGGTTGCATCTTGGAGTTTTCCAAAGAGGGGAGTTGCCAGCTTCAATTTAATATGACACTGCAAAAGGCCACGAGCCTAAGGGGTTAATTTCCATTGCCTATGCATGTACCTTCTTTTCCATAACAGCAAATAAGCACTAGAAAGAGTAAAATGGGTTTTAATTCTTCTACCGCGCTCATTACTGTCATAAATATATAAATTGAATAACAAATAATTACACGTGTTTAATACATAACATAAATATTTAAAATTCGTGTTTGAATTTAACATTGGCGACCCTCGAGATTTAAGTTTGTTTTAATAGCGAATCGATAACAAAAATTACTAAGTTGGTAAATTCAGATCGAAAAATACGCGCCGCGAAACTGTAAAAGTACGCCGGCTTTCATATTTCTGTAAATACGCTAAAACATTCCTAAAAATTGTGGATAAGTTTCTAAAAAGAAACTAAATTATATAAATAAAATTAAAAACCTAAGATCTGGAAGCCTACCTGGCAAGTTAGGGCCACTCTATAGCTGTACATGCCTAACAACAAATTAGCCATCAGGGCACCTTCGGCAACTACAACGGCAGCAAGTTCCTCTCAGCATAACCTTCAACAACCTTCCGTATGATCGACGCGAAAATAGCTAAATTAAAAGTAAAACGTACTACAGCTATTGGGCAACAACAACGCGTAAAAGAATTCGTTGACAAAAATTTAGCCAATGCATCGGTGGAGGAACTTGATACCAGATTGCAGGCACTAGAAAAATACTTCGCAGACTTTCTTCAAACTATTCAAGGACATTTAGAGGAGTTGGAAAATAGTGATACAGAGGCGGTACGTCCAACATATGAAGAACTCTATTTTCATTCCGACCAAAATTAATGACTGAAATAAGTACCATCACGCTCAAAACTAAAGGTCTGACTGGGAGATGATCAGAAGGCATCCTTCCATGGTAAGTCACTCAAGCTGCCTGAAATTCCTGTGCCTACATTTTCAGGAGATTACACCCACTGGCTCTCATATTACGAAGCGTTCTCGGCGCTGGTACATCGCAATGCGGCGCTTGATGACATCACCCGTTTCCATTATTTACGTTCCTCCTTACGAGTTGCCGCTCTTCGCCGAATCCAGTCAATGGAAGTCACTGCTGACAACTACAGTGTTGCGCTCAAGCTACTGGTGTATCGATATGAACGACGTAATATCATCGTACGGGAGCATATAAGACAACTTTTCAACATACCCTCTATTGCGGCAAAGGTTGGCGCAATTGTTTTGCGGGACTTAATTGACTCGGTAAGTATCCAATTAGGAGCCTTATCATCACTGGGGAGACCAGTAGAGCATTGGGATGACTTGTTTATTGAGTTAGTATTATTGAAGCTTGACAATGTCACCCTTGAAAAATGGAATGATGAGTGCTCAACTGACCGGCTTCCTACCCTAAATGAGCTTTTACAATTTATCGAAAAACATTGTACTAATTTGGAAGAACGGTCATCAGTTCAGAGGCCAAAAATGCTTTCCAACCCAACTCCAAATTCGTCTAAGTGCTCAGCACAAGTTCGCTTGACGCAGCAGCGATCAACTTTTGCTGCTACGGGGACAGCAAGCCTACAGCGGGAGTGCACATGTTGCAATGGCACAAACCATATCATTTATCGCTGCCGAAAATGTCTTGGTTTAAGCCCAAAAGAGCATTGTGATGTTATCCAACAGCGAAATTTATGCAATAACTGCCCTAAAATGGATCATACCCTTTTGAACTGTCACTCCCAAAGATGCAGAGCCTGTAGAAACAGCCACCACTCTTTACTGCATAACAACCAATGCTCCGTAAATGCAATCCCTGCTAACAATCCGGCTCATTGCAGCACTTCTAAAAATGATTGACAATTAACTTCAGCCAACATTCCACTTGCTGAAAATAAATGGAGTAGTGACAGCGCAATGACAACTAAACTCAATGTGTATACCTCTCAACCAATTTCGCTCAATAGCAGCCTCCCTGTAAATGGTTCTAAATCTTCGCACATACTTGCAAATTTATAATTCTTCTGGGTACCACACTCATTCATCTGGTTAATAAATGGAATGCCAGTAATTTTCCGAGCATTGCTAGACTCTGGATCTCAGCTAAATTTTGTATCAGAGCGCCTCGCTGTCCAGCTAGGCATAAAACGCCAGCTAACCGACGTCGAAATATGCGGCGTTGGTGAAAATAACACCACGGCTCGTTACTATCACCACAACATTAAAATCCAACACATCTTCGTTGTCAGCTGACCTCAAATTTTTGATACTACCACGCATTGGCGGGTATCATCCCGAAATTAATTTTGATATAACCCGATGGAATATTCCAGTTGACTTACAACTAGCTGATCCTACATTTTTTAAATCCCGAAAATTTGACGTGTTACTGGGTGCTGAAATATACCATGATTTATTAATCAACGAACAGATTCGGTTGACTGAGGATTTACCTCTTCTTCATAACACGAAGCTCGGCTGGATATTTACTGGACGACTAGCTACAACAACAAAGCAAAGTTTTCAGTGCAGTAAAGTCACCTCGCCATCGGTGGCATCGTTAGAAAATTTGATTCGCCAATTTTGGGAAATCGAGGCGCACACAAACAACACTAAGGTGATAACGGCAGAAGAGAGACTCTATGAGTCCCACTTTTGTCAACAGTGGCACGAACGGAGACAGGTAGATTTATCGCTCGACCACCATTCCGCGAGCCGCCAATGTCATTAGGTAACTCGTTTACAGTAGCGAAACGCCGCTTTGCCTCTTTAGAACGTAGATTCGTAGAGAGCCTTTAGTAAGAGAGCAATATTCTCAGTTCATGCGTGAGTATGAATCTTTAAATCACACGACTAAAATTGGAGATGCTAGCAACAGTATTCTAATTAAATGTTGTTATCTATTGCACCATTGCGTTTTAAAGGCCGAAAGTTCATCTACGAAATTGCGCGTCGTATTAGACCGTCAGCAAAAACAACTTCAAATGTCTCACTTAATGATATTTTAATGACCGGCCCCACAGTCCAGGCTGACCTGTTTTCAGTTATTATACGCTTTAGAACATATCGATATGTCTTTACAATAGACATCAGTAAAATGTACAGGCAAATCTAAGTTGATCCTGAAGACCGTCCATACCAGCTTATACTATGGAGGGAAAATCCACTAGATCCACTCGGAGGTTATCAGTTAAACACCGTCACTTACGGAACCTCTGCTGCAACATATTTAGCCACGTGTTGTCTAACGAAATTTGCTGAAGAAAATTCAGAAAAATACGCCTCAGCTTCTGCCGCATTATTGCCAGAAACATACGTCGATGACATTATGACCGGTTCAAATAATTTAGCGCAAGCTGCAACTCTCTTCTCAGATCTCCAACGACTGCTTGGATCAGCTGAATTTGATTTACGCAAATACTGCTCTAATACGCCTGTGCTGCTAAAACAAATTCCAGAAAACCACAAGGAACCATTTGTGCGAATCGGTGACAACGATGTTGTGAAAATATTAGTTTTAATCTGGCATCCGACCGCTGATGCGTTCTCATAACATTTTGCCTTTACTCGGCCAGAAATAACAACCAAGCGAACAGTACTATCCAATCTAGGGAAAATATTTGAACCCTCGGATTAATTGGGCCCATCGTAGTGCTAGGAAAGATTTTCATGCAGCAAATTTGGAAACTCCGTATTTCTTGGGATCAACCCTTGTCAGATGATTACAACCGGCGATGGAGGAATTATGTACAGCAACTAGAAAGCCTGAATTCGTTACAAATTCCCAGACATATACTGTCCCCAGCGGAAAGCGATTCGGTCCAGCTACATTCTTTCTCCGATAGCAGTGAAGCAGCCTATGGTGCTTGCTGTTATTTGCGCAGCATTGATGCTAATAACGAAGTCACTGTCAAATTAATATGCTCTTAATCGCGGGTAGCACCAGCATCATCAACATCTAATGCAAAGTTAGAGCTGCAAGCATATGTGTTAATGGTAAACTGGTTGAGCGCCTGCAAAACATTTTTCCCATGCCCATAAAAAAATATTTCTACACCGACTATAAAATCGTGCTGGCTTGGATAGCAACGCCTTCAAACACATGGACAACATTCGTCGCAAATCGAGTGGCGAAAATCCCAGAACTAACACGCCCAGAAGAATGGTCCTACGTAAACACCAAGAAAAATTCGGCAGATATCATATTTCGCGGTATTCTAACGGAAGAATTTTTACATTCAACACTTTGGAACAATGGTCCAGAATTTCTACACGTAGCGGAGTTGATCCGTCAAGACCAACCTCAAGTACATCAGCTTGACGAAGTCCGCGAGTGTCGACCTAACAATCTTGTGCTGCTATCAGCAAAGACAGAGTACAGCGACTTAACAACTAATATACAGCATAATATGTCGCTGCATCGGCTCGAACGAATTACTGCCTACTGTTTTCGATTTGTCAATAATGCCCGAACGTCAGCAGACGAACGCGTTAAAGGTCCATTAACCATACATGAGTTGAAAGCGGCACTTACAGCTTTAATTCTCAATACCCAGCGCAGTTATCTTGCTTCGGAATACAATTCGTTACCAAAAAATATTGCTGTAGAAAAGTCTAGCCGAACCCGAAGTTTGGAAAATGTTTTTAGTTCTTCTACCGCGCTCATTACTGTGTACACGCAAATAATAAACTCAATAAAGAATAATAACACGTTTGTGACTACATAGCATAAATATCGAAATTCGTCTTTGAATTTAACAACCTTAAAGGATTTTCCCGCGGTCCCTTCTCGGGCGTCAATTAAAGGACCTTTGATGCTTTCACTAAAGCCAACGCGCTCCAGACAAAATAAAAAGATTTAAGTTAGGTTAGGTTGAACTGACTGGCCCTCTTGGTAAATACTATAAGCTTCCTCGGACTTAAGCCACTTGCTGCTTCTAGATCTGACAGCTGTATCACTGCAAGTGCAGGGCACGAGAACAGAACGTGTTCGATGTAACGCCAGAAGGCAGTGTCCAGTCAGAATACCGTCAGGAGTATACAGTCCTCTCTTTTTAATGATAGAAGCGCTTGAACGCTAGTTCATCCGCTTTTTCATTCCCATCTATTCCCATATGCCCTGGGACCAATACATATGTATGCTTTTCCCTGTCCCGATTCTCTCCAGAGACTACTTACACTCTAACACGCATTTAGATGCTGTGTTATGCGAGCCTGTTGCTTTATTTGCTGCTTGACTGTCAATATTAAAGTTAACATGGTTGCAGCTTAAGCTATTCTCTTCCAGGGTTTCTACTGCTTTGGTTGCGGTTAATATTTGCGCTTGGAAAATACTAAGTAATCCAGCAGCCTGAGGGATCTGTTTATTTCCGGCTCAACACAGTATACCGCAGAACCTACTCCTTCCACTACTTTGGAACCATCTATGTACACATGTATCGCCTGGACCGCCATTTGAGCACACTTGCGCCAACCGTCCACCTCTATTGTGGCCTTAAGATTTCCCTCGAAGCGCAGATATGGAATCAGGTAGACCGTTCTTCTTGTGATTGATGATGCTATACTACTATGACCCTATGGTCGGCGCTGAAGCTGCCCCGAGGCACCGAGCCTGGTTGCAGTTGTTAACGTTATGTTCTTTGCTACCAGGTCTACAGGTGGAATGTGCAGAATGGCATACAGTGCAGCCTTCGGGTTGTTTTCAGGACTCCCGTAATGCTAAGCATTGATAGTCTGCATACCCCTCTAATTTTTTGAGGTAGGTTGTTTTTTGTATGGCTTTCCACCAAACAAGAACTCCGTAGTATAGAAAAGGGCTTACAATCGCTGTAAAAAGCCTAACGTACACCCCAGCATTCTTTTACATGCACAAAGTGCCGTTGAGGCCTTCTTCACCTTCTACTCCACGTTGAGCTTCCATGACACCTTACTGTATAGGATGATTCCTAGATATTTTGTGCAAGGTTTCTCCTGTAGGGGCACCCCTCCTAAATTAGGCCTGGTCCAATTTGGAACCTTGTACCTCTTTGTAAAGAAGACCATATCCGTCTTCTCCGCGTTGACTTTCAACCCGACAATAGATGCCTAGGTATGAATATCCCGAAGCGCCCGATCGACCAAAGAGCTAATCGTTGGAAGGCACTTTCCACTTATGACAATTTCAACGTCATCTGCGTAAGCCGTAAGTTTTAGGGGACCCTCATCGTCGCCTGAGCAGTTGGTTGATGACCAGCGTCCACAGCAGAGACGATAGAACCCTTTTGTGGCCTCATACAACCCCCATTGTGACGTAGTCTTCCTGCAATGAAACACGCAACAGATCCATCTGGTTAAGAAGAAGAAGATTTAAGTGTTAGTACAAATAGCTTTATTGAGTGATTCATTAACTAGCTTATAAATTAACCGGTCTAAGTAACAAGGATCCCCAACAGCAACTGCCCAAGCGCTTCTCTTTTGGCAGATTGCACAAGAAACCTCAGCTGCGGCGGTAGCGGCGCAACCCTTATGCAAGTGTCTTTGAATGCCACAGGTGAGAATGCTGCAGCGCGTGCCACCATCGATGGTAAACAAATGTGCTGACGTTGCGGCGCATGTGTTGATCAAACTTGCGAATGGCATGACTAGGCAGTGGCTGAGCGTGTTAACTTGTATAATTAAATTTTTGAAACTCAACTTTTTACTTCTGTCCATCTTTGTATTATCCGTCCCAAGGACATAAACAAAACAAAAAGTGATAAACTATTGTTTTTTCTCGTCATTGGCACAAATAAATATACGAACAAATTCGCCGATTGGACACTGTTTTTTTTAATTACATTAACACAGCACTGCACTTTAAATTCCATTAAATAATTAATCATCACATATGTGTATAAAAACAAAATAACTCCCACCTTGTTGTTTTTGATAAAAATCGCGTATTAAATTATAAGGTAAATATAGTAGCGATTTGCAATCGCATTAATAAAAACAAGTGCAAGAAAAACGAAATAAAAAAAATAAAAAGCATGGCGAATTTGCATACCTACATGCATTATAGTGAAGGATGGTGAGCGAGTGCTGAAAATCGCGGAATTAAGATAGGAAATACCGGAACGGCAAAAGGAGTGTAAATAGAAGTGAAATATTGAAATAAATTTTTTTTTTACTATTTTCAACTTTTTTCCAAATATTTAGCACGCTCTGTGGAGCACGCCAAAAACAGGTTCTGAGTCTGGTGCTGAGGGAAGCGTTAGGTCTCGGTTGTGAAGTCTTACCATTGTGAGCTATCGTCACTGGTTAGCGAGGACGATGAAATAGACTGTGAGAGAAAAGACTCTTATTGAGAAGCACAGGAAGGTAGTAGGAAAGCTCAAGGCAACTAACGCTGCTTAAAATGACGGCCGGAAAGCGCCAGACGATCATGGCAAGGACGTAATCTTCGACTACCCCTCAGGTCTACAAGTAGCCATCATTGACAAAATCAACCCTGATGGGAAGATAACGCCGTAAAGGTGCTTGCTTGTAGAGGGCAAACTAATGAAAAGGATGCTCTAGGCTGACAGCGAAGAGAAGGACGTCAAGGCCGTTGGCTGCTGCAACAAGAAATCTCTGGATTTCTTAACGAAGGCAGTCCACGGCTTGGGCGCTCTTTGGCCGCAAGCACAGTTGGAGGTGATCCCTCGCTCCAGTTTACCCCTTCGTCCGGTGGTCTCAGTGTGGATGCCACCTCCAGTAATGGCAACGGAATCCATACTAAAACTACTGGGCAAACAGAACAAGGAACTAAAGGAAGAGCAATGGCAGGTGGTCTCGATGACCCTCTCCAAAAGGAGGGTGGGCAGGGACCTACTGATCGAAATTAATCAAACGTCGCTGCAAGCCATAAATAGACCTAATGGGGTCGTTAGTTTTGGGCTGGGCTCCCTTGAAGTTTTTGTGCCGATTGGCAGGCCAGATTCAGCAACGGGAGAAGCTCGCAGTGGTAGAGATTAATTTGCAGCACTCAGCTTCCGCCTCGTTCGACCTAACAAAATTCTTTGCAGAAAACGGGGTGGACATAGCTCTAATCCAAGAACCCTGCCTGGTTAGGGACAGGGTTTGCGGATTAGGGCTAGACGGCTACCGTCTACATGCACCAAAAGCGGGTAAAATTAGATCATGCTCAGAAAAATTCTATTCTATTTATCTCTACACAGCACTGCAACGGAGACCGTGAGATCCTTTATAGTCATAAGCATTGAAAATTGCAAATGACCTACTAATGGCACGAATAGCTTCACGTCAGTTAAAGCATTGTGGAGTTGAACCTCACCGATTGTCGTCATTCGAACCATCAATATATTTGGAATTAAACCAATACCTGAATTGATCGACTGCAAGTTAATTGCACGCAAACCCTGTGGCACAAGGATCTAAGCAAAAGGGTTGCCTTTTGACTAATGTTATCTATGACGTTTTTCACATCAGTTTTGTGGAACTTTTTTCCACTTTCGGTAACAATAGCTATACTTCCGTTATCGGAGACAGTTTCTTCTTTATAAAAAGGCTTTTGTTTTGCCTTTATTTGTTTGTTGGCAATCAGCGACTTTTCTCCTGTTTTAAAGGAAAGCGGTGTTGTGCGTTTAGCGTTCAACCTAGCATTTCTGATCTCCTGTTATTTTCCTAATAAGAATTTTATATCATCCATAGTTTTTTCTCGGAAATTCACCAATTCCTGATAGCTAATTATTCAGGTACGGTTGAGGAATACATCCGCTGGCTTTCGTTTCATGACCGAGTGGACAGTATTGTTATCCCTGTCTACTGCTATAGAAATACGTCCTTTTGGAGTAAGTCTGTTATAGTCAACCAGCGGTATATCTCTGTCAACGTTGAGTGCACTCAACCTGACCGTTACTTTTGCTTCGCTATGTGGGACTTTGGTAAAACTCTATGCCAAGTGATCGAATATAATTTAAAACAAGGGGAGTCAAAAATCCCTTTTCGTTGTCCATAACTAATATTTTTGGAACGGAGAAATAGTGCGGGAGATCAGAACGCTTTCTTCGGAGGTGGACGGAAAAGCTTGGAAAATTTCTTGAATTTACCAATCACAATAAGATACTTTCTGGTTTCTATTTCGAAGAGGTGGATTTCGCATGAATAACTCGATATTGAAGTAAATTGGAGGAACGGTTTTTCCGGATGCCTTTCGTACTTGTTTGTCTTACAAGTATCACACGCCTAACGTAATCTCTGATTTGCCTGGCCATTGAGGGAAAATAAAATTGTTCGAGTAATTGTGCTTTATTCTCTCGGGGATTTCTGTGGGCTCGCTGTGTCCCCTCTCTATTATTTCGTTAACCGTGTGAGGAACCGTAACATCGTCCACCAGCCTCTGGGTTATTCTAATGCGGTATCTTTGGAAGTCGTTAACGAATACTCCTTGTAGTGTAGCGAGGAGCATCTCAAGAATTTTTGTCTCATTATCACATTTATGTTGAGGCACTTTCATAAAATAGTAACCAATGCGGCGGTACCCGATTCAGGAAATGACACATGGTGTCTGCTAGTCCACGGGATTTAAGTTTGTTTAATAGCGAATCTTTATAAAAAATATATTAAGTCGGTAAATTCAGATCGCAAAATACGCCCCGGTTTTTTCATAATTTTGTAAAAACGCTAAGACATTCTTAAAGATTGTGGACAAGTTTCTAAAAAGAAACAAAATCACAAAAATTAAAATAAATATCACTAAGAGCTGGAAGCCCAATTGTAAAGTTAGGGACACTCTATAGCAGTACATGCCTAACAACAAATTAGTCATCAGGTCACCTTCGGCAACTATAACAGCAGCAAGTTCCTCTCAGCATAACTTTCAACTACATTCAGTATAACAAACGTGAAAATAGCTAAATTAAAAATAAAACGTACTACAGCTATTGTGAAACAAAAACGCGTAAAAGAATTCGCTGACAAATATTTAGCCAATGCATCGGTGGAGGAACTTGATACCAGATTGCAGGCAGAAAAAAACTTCGCAGAGTTTCAAAATATTCGAGGACATTTAGAGGAGTTGGAAAATAGTGACACAGATGCGGTACGTCCAACATATGAAGAACCCTATTTCCCATTACGACCAAAATTAATGACTGCAATAAGCACCATCAAGCTCAAAACTAAAGGCCTGACTGGGGGAGATGATCAGAAGGCATCCTTCCTAAGTCACTCAAGCTGGCGGAAATTCCTGTGCCTACATTTTCAGGAGATTACACCAACTGGCTATCATATTACGAAACATTATCGGCGCTGGTGCATCACAATGAGGCGATTGATGACATCACTCGTTTCAATTATTTACGTTCCTCATTAAGAGATGGCGTTCTTGACCGAATCCAGTCAATGGAAGTCACTGCTGACAACTACAGCGTTGTGCTCAAGCTACTGGTGGATCGATATGAACGAAGTAATATCATCGTACAGGAAAATATATGACAACTTGTCAATATGGCTTCTATTGTGGCAAAGGTTGGCCTAATTGCGACTTAATTGACTCGGTAAGTATCGAATTAACAGCTTTATCGTCATAGTATTATTGAAGCTTGACAATGTCACCTTTGAAAAATGGAATGATGAATGTCCAACTGACCGGCGTCCTACCCTCAATGAGCTTTTAAAATGTCAGAAAACGTTGTACTCATTTGGAAGAACGGTCATCAGTTCAGCGGCCAAAAACACTTTCCAACACACCACCAAATTCTTCTAAGGGCCCAGCACAAGTTCGCTCAACTCAACAGCGATCATCTTTGGCTGCTACGGGGACTGCAAGGCCGCAGCGGGACTGCACATATTGCAATGGCACAGACTATATCATTTATCCCTGCCAAAAATTTCTTGGTCTAAGCCCAAAAGAGCGTTGTGATGTTGTCCAACAGCGAAATTTATGCAATAACTGCCTTAAAACGGGTCATACAGATCTGAACTGTGACTCCCAAAGATGCAGATCCTGTAAAAATAGCCACCACAGTTTACTGCATAACAACCAATGCTCCGTAAATGCAATCCCTGCTAACAATCCGGTTCATTGCAGCACTTCTAAAAATGATTGACAATTAACTTCTGCCATTTCAGATGAAAAAGGCTCTACGAATATCGCACCTACCAACATTCCACTTGCTGAAAATAAATCTAGTGGTGATAGCGCAACGACAAATAAAATCAATGTGTAATGAATTTTTCCGGTCAATTTATTTAAAAAAAAATAAAAATAAATGTAAGGTGCGATAACCTCTGAAGAGATCTAAGGCCGTGCTTCTCTTCCAATTTGCGTCGTGCTCCTCTTGATTTTCCCTACAAATTGGCCGGACGGGACCTACATGTTTTATGCCGACTCCGAACGGCATCTGCAAGGCAGATAAAGTTTCACTGAGAGCTTTTCATGGCAGAAATACACCCGGAGCGCTTGCCAAACACTGCCGAGGGGCGACCCTGCTTAGAAAAATCTTCTTCTAATTTAGAAACCTTATTTTTAAAATTTTGATGTTGCTTTGCCCGGAGTGCGAAACCAGAGCATACGGTGTGGTAGGCGGAGCACGCTACTATCACACCACGGTGGCCAATTTATTTATAGAAGTAAATTTTGGTTAGGCTTTTTGACCAATGTATATTAGATGCAAAATAAATGTGTTTACCTTTCAACAAATTTCGCTCAATAGCAGCTTCCAACTCTTCAGCACATACTTGCATATTTACGGTTATACCAGCTACAACACTCATTCATCTGGTTAATAAATGGGGAATGCCATTATTGGCCAGCATTGCTAGACTCTACTCTGGGTCTTACCTAAATTTTGTATCAGAGCGCCTCGCTGTCCAGTTAGGCATACAACGCCAGCTAAACGGCGTCGAAATATGCCGCGTTGGTGAAAATAACATTACGGCTCGTAAATCTACCACCACAACATTAAATTGCAACACGTCTTCGTATTCAGCTGACCTAACCTTTTTGATACTACCACGCATGGGCGGATATCATCCAGAAATTAATTTTGATATAACCCGATGGAATATTCCAGCTGACTTACAACTAGCTGATCCTAAATTTTTTAAATCCCGAAAATTTGACGTGTTACTGGGTTCTGAAATATATCATGATTTATTGATCAACGAAAAGATTCGGTTGACTGAGGATTTACCTCTTCTTCATAACACGAAGCTCGGCTGGATAGTTACTGGAAAACTATCAACAACAACATAGCAAAGATTCCAGTACAGTGAAGTCACCTCAGCATCGGTGGCGTCGTTAAACAGTTTGATTCGTCAATTTCGGGAAATCGAGGCGCACACAAACAACACTAAGGTTATGACGGCAGAAGAGAGACTCAGAGTCAGAGTCGCATTTTTTGTCAACAGTAGCATGAACGGAGGCAGATAGATTTATCGTTCGACTACCATTTCGCGAGCCACCAATGTCATTCGGTAACTTATTCACAGTAGCGAAAGGCCGCTTTGCCTTGTCGGAACAGAGATTGGCTAAAGAGCCTTTAGTAAGAGAACAATATTCTCATTTCATGCGTAGGTATGAATCTTTAAATCAAATGACTAAAATTGGAAATGCCAGCAACAGTACGCTAAATAAATGCGGTTATCTACCGCACCATTGCATTATAAAAGCCGAAAGATCATCTACGAAATTGCGCGTCATGTTTGACGCGTCAGCGAAAACAACTTCAAATGTGTCACTCAATGATATTTTAATGACCGGCCCCACCGTTCAGGCTGACCTGTTTACAGTTATTACACGCTTTCGAATATATCGATATGTCTTTACGCAGGCATCAGTAAAATGTACAGGCAAATATTGGTTGATCCTGACCTGCACCATATTTAACCACACGTTGTCTCACGAAATAAGCTGAAGAAAAATTAAGAAAACTAGTATCGCCTGTGGTCGAAATTCGACCAATTTGTATTTTTTTCAATTCTCGATTCAGTCAAGTTGCATTTAAATAATAATAAACTAATTTGAAATAAAAGAATATATAATAAAATAAACTAAGAAATAAAATAGATTAGTATAAAAGACAATATAAAAAATTTAATGTTATATTTTTGTAGCAAATTTATTATTTTTTGTTCAGTATAAGACGTACTTTATCTAAAGTGAGAATTAAATCTGCAAATGCAAAAACATTCTCGGGCAAATTTGCAATTAATTGTTAAAAATAAATTTAGTTAGTTTCAACAAAAGTTAACTCAATATTTGTGATTTCATGTTTTTTTGAAAGCAACTAAAACAAAAAACAAAGAATATGTTAAATAAAGACCTATGTATTTACGTTTAAATAAAATTTGTCCATTTGTTTGTTTGTTTTTTGTGCGCTAACAATTATTTTGGAACATTTTTTTTAGGATTTTGGTACAGACCAATATAGGTAAGTGGTAACAGTGGGGAAACAATATTTTATTCGAACTAAAAATGAGTGAGTGAGTAGTTCTCTCGCCGTTTGGTGCCTGCGAGCATTTACAGTTTTGAAATGGGAAAAAGCCGTTATGGTGCCGGTTGCCGTTTTGACTTAAATTCGAAAACGTTTTTGGGACGGTTTTTTCGTTTCATATACAACGAGAAATTTTCCGATTCAACCAAGTCGTTTTATTCCGTATTGAAAATTTATAAAGTAGGGCCCATGTGTACAGTTTCAACTTTTGTGAAGTTTTTCAGCCAAAAATTTTACATTTTCGAATTAATGTAATGGACATATTATGATCGAACAAAGTTAACCTAATAGTAAATATAGTAGAGTAATATACGGCCTATGCAATATTTCGACCTAAAATCGAAAACGTTTTTGGGTCGTTTTTTTCATTTAATATACAACGTGAAATTTTCCGATTCAATCAAGTTGCATTTAAATAATAATAAACTAAGTTGAAATAAAAGATAATATAATAAAATAAAATAAGAAATATCAAAATAAATTAGCATAAAGACAATATACAAATTTTAATGTAATATCTTTGTAGCAAATTTATCTATTTATTGTTCAGTATAAGATGTGCTATATCTAAAATGAGCATAAAATCTGGAAATGCAAAAAACATTTGGGTCAAATTTGCAATTAATTGTTATAAATAAATAAATTTAGTGAGTTTGAACAAAAGTTGACTCATTATTTCTGATTAAATTTTTTTTTAAAGCAAATAAAATGAAAAACAAAGAACCTGAAATAAAGACCTATGCTTTTACGTGTAAGTAAAATTTGTCCAAAAAATAGGCCGGTTACGTTATTACTTCTCTTTAAAGTTTTTTGTGCGCTAACAATTATTTTAGAACAATTTTTTTAAGGATTTTGGTACAGACCAATATAGGTAATTGGCAACAATGGGAAACAATATTTTATTTGAACTGAAAATGAGCGAAGCAGTAGTTCCCTCACCGTTTGGCGTGTACAAATATATAAATATGTAGATATGAAACATTTGAGCAACGCGACAGTTGAGCATTTGGAGCTATGTACTCTGGGGGGTTTGTGAACATAATGCGTCCTACAAATGGCAATTTCAATAGTTGCACAGATTTTCGAATTTACAAAAAACTTTTTCTATTAAATATAAACAAATAGAGTAATATTTGTTAACAAAAATATGCATATGCACTGCGGCTGATCAATACGAATCGATTCATATAAATTTTATATGATTTTACGTATGCTAAGTATGCGAAACAGCCAGGCAATTGATTGTATGCAAATTTTGTTAGCGTATTAATATATAGATACCCCTCAGCTTCTGCCGCATTATTGTCAGAAATATATGTCGATGATATTATGACCGGCTCAAATAATTTAGCGCAAGCCGCAACTCTCTTGTCAGATCTCTAATGACAGCTTGGATTAGCTGAATTTGATTTACGCAAATGCTGCTCTAATACGCCGATTCTGCTAAAACAAATTCCAGAAAACCACAAGAAACCATTTATGCGAATCGGCGATAACGAAGTTGTGAAAACATTAGGTTTAATCTGCCATCAGACCGCTGATACATTCTCATACCATTTGGCATTCGGCCAGATATAACAACCAAGCGAACAGTACTCTCCAATCTAGAGAAAATATTTGACCCCCTCGGATTTATTGGGCCCATCGTAGTGCTAGGAAAAATTTTCATGCAGCAACTTTGGAAAGCATAGTGTACATGAACTTTTATTTTCTAATAGCGATGAAAACATCAATATACACTACCTTAACATTCTAAGTCTTAGAAATAAGTTAAATAACTTAGAAATCCTTATTAAGGAAAATAGTGAAAATAAAGTCATTCATGTCATAGCTCTCAGTGAAATATGGATATATGAGAACGAGAATCCTTATTATAATTTAAAAGAATATAACTCATATTTTTCGAACCGTAGCTTAAACAGAGCTGGCGGATGTTTAATTTATGTGCATAAAAGTATTGCTTCAAGTAGCATCAACTGAGTTTGAATCAAGTAACTTTCTAGTAGTCAAACTAATAAAATTAGACATTAATATCGCGTGCATCTATCGATTTTGCTCTTCTAATAATAAAAAACCACACTGCTCAAATTACGTGTTTATGCTTTATTTTCCTTAAGTGAAGTAACATATAAAATTATAAAAAGTGAAGTGCTAAGTAGATAGCTGTAAGTATGTACATCTTAATATGTTGAAAAGTAACCGGTTCAGGATTACAACACGAATAGATCGTACCTTTAAATGCAACTCTACATCTTATTACTCCTTTGATGTATTGTATTTCTTATGCACAATATTCTTTTAGTCTTTCAATAAACTCAATTATAATAAAACGTGTTCTATTAATTACGCTCCAAGGACCTATCCCCAACATTGGTTATGGGCCCAGGACACAATCCGCGAAAGTAATTAAGACGTTTATAAATAAATTAAAACGGGTGTGTCGCGTTTTAAAGAAAGTTATACGCAGAAATGAACTCGCTATATCAAATTGAGAAGCTCGATGAAAAGAATTTTGACTCATGGCGGGTACAAATGAAAAGTGTCCTAATACATGCCGAACTATGGCACATAGTGAGTGAAAAAGGTGTAAAGCCTGAAAATGATGCATCCGAGTGGGAAGAGCTTGATGAGAAGGCTTTGGCCACAATTACTCTTAGTGTAAAAGCGTCGCAACTCAACCACATAAAGCAAAGCAAAACATCAACTGAAGCGTGGAAGGCTCTCGAAAATTTGCATCAACCAAGTGGACCTGTACACAAGGTGTCGTTATATAAGAAGCTTCTCGGTATGAAGCTAAGTGACAGCGAAAATATGTCTAAATATTTAAATGACTTTACATGCGTTGTAGAAAAATTAACCGAAGTCGGAATTGAAATTAAAGACGAATTAGTTACAATAATTCTACTGTCAAGTCTACCAAAGCAGTACGAACATTTTGTTGTTGCGATGGAGACAAGAGACACGTTGCCGACATTGACCAATTTGAAAGTCAAACTTCTAGAAGAGTTCGAGCGAAAGAAACAGACAAAACGCGGTGCAGCTGAATCTGAAGGAGAATCGCAAGCCTTTGCTTTGTGGTCAAAGAATGCAGAAAAAGGGGAAACTTCAACGAATAAGAGAAATAGAAATATGCAAAATGTCAAATGCTATAAGTGTGGGCAGCGCGGCCATTACGCTGCAAACTGCAAACTGAAATCCAATAAGAACGATCAGAGAGCAACGAAGAGAAATGAGCATTCATTTACGATGTTAGCAGCAGCAGAAGCTAGTGCGTTTGATAACTCGACTTGGCTTCTTGACAGCGGCGCGACAGCGCATATGTGTTGCAACAAAAATTTTTTTATTTCACTCAAACATCACAAAGAGAAAATTAGTCTAGCGGGAGACAATTTCATTTACGCAGAAGGTGTGGGTGAAGTGCGAATTAGATATAAAGAGAGTGATATTATTCTACACAATGTTTTGTTTGTGCCAAATATGGGCAGTAATTTTATATCCGTCGCTAGAGCTGTAGAAAATGGTCTACAGATAATGTTTGATAAACATAGCGCAAAAATAATTAGCAAAAATGAAATAGTGTTGAGCGCCATGAAGGTAAACAAACTTTTTGTATTTCGATGCAGTAGCAAAAGCAATAGCAAAAGAAATAGCAACAAATGTTTTTATTCTTCAAATGAAAAAGCAATTTCGTGGCACGAGCGATATGGACATTTGAACTATGGTAGTTTACAAGAATTAATAAATAAAGACATGGTGCGCGGAATTGACAAAATGACGTTCGCTAAAGACATTGAGTGCGAAGTATGTGCACGGAGCAAAATAAACGTAAAGCCTTTTCCGAAGAGTACGGAAAACCGAGCAAAAGAAATTTTAGAATTAGTACACACAGATGTGTGTGGCCCATTTCGTACAAAATCGCTTTGGTGGTGCGCGTTATTTCTTAAAATCCAGGCGCATGTTTGTTTATTTTCTTAAGTCTAAAGAAGAAGTCTTAGAAAAATTTAAAATGTTTTCAAATTTGGTAGAGCGCCAGACTGGAAAATGAATTAAAGTAATTCGGAGCGTTAATGGACGTGAGTTCGTAAATAAAGAGTTTGATAAATATTTAAATGAGAGTGGCATAAAACGACAGCTGACAGTGCCGTATACGCCGCAGCAGAACGGGGTCGATGAGAGGGCCAACCGTACCATAGTTGAGATGGCACGTACCATGTTGATTCAGAGTGGGCTTCACGAGTGTTTATGGGCAGAGGCAGTAAATACTGCAGTATTTCTGCGAAACAGATCGCCTACAAAGGCATTAAATAATATGACGCCTTACGAGGCTTGGTCTGGGCGAAAGCCAGCTGTAATTTTTTAAGAGTGTTCGGCTCAGAAGCAATTGCGTTGAATCAAGTAAACAAAAGTAAATTCAAGCCTAAAGGAAAGAAGTAAGTTATGGTAGGTTATTCACTAACGTCGAAAGCGTATCGCTTATATGATTCAGAACAGCGCATGATAGTAGAGAAACGCGATGTAAAGTTTTTACCGATGAATAAAAATGAATTGGTAGATTTTTCTGATCTCTTATCCACTGAAAATCGTGAACACATTACTAAAGTTAAATCATCTAAAGTATTGAGTGAAGATGAAGCAAACGACAGCGACGATTTGTTTGAAGAGGTGAAGACGTCTGATTCAGACAGCGACTACCAAGATAGTTTTTGTGAAACTCCGACCAAGGAGGAAGAATCTCCTGCGCAAATTGGTCGGGGTAGGCCGAAGTTTGTACGTACTGGAAAGCCTCGGTGCCCACGAAAAGTATATAATTCGGTAAATATGATGCAAAGTGCGTGCGAAATTGAAATTCCTCAAACGGTGAAAGAAGCTGAAAGCTACGAGCTTAAGGAAGAAAGGGCAAAGGCGATGAAAGTCGAATATGATGCTTTGGTGCGAAACCAAACGTGGCAGTTAGTTGACTTACCAACTGGCGAAAAGACAATCGGGTGTAAATGGGTTTTCACCGCAAAGAACGACAAAAATGGTTGCGTTGAACGATTTAAGACGCGTTTAGTCGCAAAGGGCTGTAGCCAACAATTCGGTGTAAATTACACTGAGACATTTTCTCCGGTAGTACGTTACGCTACAATTCGTATGGTGTTGGCATTAGCGGCAGAGCTCAAAATGTACACTCATCAAATGGATGTTTGTAGCGCATACCTTAACAGCTAGCTTACTGACGTAGTATATATGCAGCAACCTGAATGCTTTACCGATAAACAATTTCCTGATCGAGTACTGAAGCTCAATAAAGCCATATATGGACTGAAACAATCCGGAAGAGAGTGGAACCAAAAATTGGATGAAGTTTTAAGGAGAATTGGGTTCGAGGCATGTAATAATGAGCGTTGTTTATACAGAATGGGTAACCAAGGTGGTTTAACTCTCATTGCTGTATATGTAGATGACTTGATCATTAGCTCCCAAAGTAAAGATGATCTCTTGGCGATTAAATCACAGATATCAACCAGTTTTGAGTGCGTCGATAAAGGTCCCATTTCGTATTTCTTAGGAATGGAGATCACTAGAGAAGGCGAGACGGGAAACATCTCAGTTGGGCAATCACTGTATATGAGAGAGATTTTAGAAAAATACAGTTGACAAGCTGTCGAGAAGCGAAGACACCGTTAGACGCAGGTTTTCAAATAGGATGCACTAGTGAGTCGTGTGCTAAAGTAGATGTTACAAGTTACCAATCAGCAATCGGTGCATTAATGTATCTCGCTATTTGTACAAGGCCAGATATATTGCATTCAATTTCTAAGCTGGCACAGCGAAATCAAAATCCGCATAAAGAGGACGAATCTAGTATCAAGCATATTTTAAGATACCTGGCAAGGACTGAAGACTAGAAACTAGTATACCGTTGTACTGGCAAACCTATAGAGGGATTCGTAGATGCCGATTGGGGCAGCAATACTCTCGACCGTAAATCGTACACGGGGTATGTATTCTTCATGGGTGGTAGTGTATTCTCGTGGGAAAGTAAGCGACAAAACAGCGTAGCCCTCAGCAGCACAGAGGCAGAGTACATCGCATTGGCATCAGCTGCAAAAGAAGCAGTGTATTTACGAAGTCTTATGAAAGATATTGGCGTATGTGATTCTGGTAATCCAATTGTGGTTTACGGCGATAATTTAAGTGCACAGCTATTAGCGAAAAACCTGGTTTATCACTCACGAAGCAAGCACATAGATATTAAATATCCTTTCGTTAGAGAAGCAATTAATAATAATCAAATCGAAGTTAAATATACTTGCACTAATGAGATGATTGCTGATGTGCTTACAAAGAATTTAAATAAAACTAAACATGAGAAGTTTGTAAAATTGGTAGGTTTGAGTTCAAAGCATATGTAAATGACCTACTCGTGTTGAGGAAGAGTGTTGAAAAGTAACCGGTTCAGGATTACAACACGAATAGATCGTACCTTTAAATGCAACTCTACATCTTATTACTCCTTTGATGTATTGTATTTCTTATGCACAATATTCTTTTAGTCTTTCAATAAACTCAATTATAATAAAACGAGTTCTATTAATTACGCTCCAAGGACCTATCCCC
Source organism: Eurosta solidaginis (assembly GCF_040869045.1). Classification (NCBI taxonomy): domain Eukaryota; kingdom Metazoa; phylum Arthropoda; class Insecta; order Diptera; family Tephritidae; genus Eurosta; species Eurosta solidaginis. Next base: position 204,325,730 of record NC_090319.1, read on the forward strand.
AACATAATATAAGAGTGAGCAAAATAATTTGCAATGCTCTATAACATTGAGTACAGGATTGACTTCAAATGCCGGTAAATATATAAGTTGTTCTTATGTTACAATTAATGCATGGTCACAGTAGTGCGTAAAGAAATTAAATGCATAGATGGGCACTCTCACCCAACAGATGCGATAAATTATATTCAATATGTTTATGCTAACGGATATTTTTGCTTGAATATTTTGACGAGTGATATGTATACTAGAAAAAGCGAGTCCGGTGGAACAATTATTGCCCATATACTTTCGGATAAATAGATAAAAACTTTGTCTTTAGATGAAAACCCTATTTCAGATCACAGACTTATTTCCCTAGTTGTATGTAAAAGTAAGGAAAAAATACTATGCTGGATAAACCCGTCATTAAAATCTTTGACTACAATAAATTTGAAGAAACTGATTTGATCATGATTCAATTACTACAGGTTTGTTCTCCAATGAAGACAGAGCATTATGTGATTGGGAAATGAAATGATTGGGAGTGTCAAATCCCAAGTTTAAAAATATGAACGAGTTGCTTTTACAAAGTAATGAAAAAGGTGAATAATTTAATCCCTCTCAGTGAAAATTTTAGTAGAAAAGTATTTTTAGCAGTATATTAGTAGTGATAATAAATATGAAAATGCCAACAGGTTTTGGGAAAATAATTCTATTTCTACTAAATATTTCGTGAATTGATATAGAGTTATGTTGGTTTGGGCATTTTTTCAGAATTTGTTTGAAGGATACCGTACATCAGAATTTTATTCAAAAATACGCTATCTCAAAATTTGTTTGTAAAACTCCCTATCTCAGCATAACTTCAATGCATTTTGACATAAGGACATAAGAGGGAGTTAGTAAAATCATTCTAAGATAAGGCGTTCTTCTGACCTAATTCTGATATAGCGCGTTTTTGTGACAAATCCTGAAATGGGAAAATTTTGAAAAGTATTTTGATATAGGACGATTTCGAACTGGCAGCCGGCATGGTGTGATACTCTACTCAGTAGCCGCATTTAGGCACTTAGCGATCTTTCAACCGCAGCGTTCATGGTCTCGAGACTACTACTACTACTAGCTCCAACAGCGCTACAATTGGACTTCAAGGGATGATTCCTTACTATAGCGAAGCTATACCCTTTCCCCATCGAACATTGAAAATACTGAAGTATATTTCAAGGAGAGCGGCATGTTCAGTAGCAGCAATGCTCCTTCAGAATCTATTTTTTCTTGCTTGTTTATTAATATAGTAATATATGTAATATATGTAATATATGTAATATATATAGTAATATTAGATTGAAATTCATTTACATACATATTCTGTCAAACAATATCACTATATCAGGCCCCGAGCCTAACGGGTTAATTTTCATTGCTTGTACATGTACCTTCTTTTCCATAACAGCAAATAAGCAGTAGAAAAGTAAAATGAGTTTTAGTTCTTCTACCGCGCTCATGTGTATAAATAAATAAATTGCTTAAAGAATAATTACACGTTTTTAATACATAACGTAAATATTGAAAATTCCTGTTTGAATTTTACATCCTTTTTTCGGTAAGCACAGTGGTATTTCCTTTGTCCGCTCTCGTTTTGACAATATTATTATACTCAGCGTGCTTTGCACACAGAGTATATAAACTTTGATTGGATAACGGTTGGTTGTACAGGTATAAAGGAATCGAGATAGATATAGACTTCCATATATCAAAATTATCAGTATCGAAAAAATAATTTGATTGAGCCATGTCCGTCCCTCCGTCCGTCCGTTAGCACGATAACTTTAGTAAATATTGAGATATCTTCACCAAATTTGGTACAGTACCTTATCTGGACCCAGAAAAGATTGGTATTGAAAATGAGCGAAATCGGATGATAACCACTCCCACTTTTTATATATATAAAATTTTGGAAAACACAAAAACGTGATAATTTAGTAAATAATACACATTACTTACTTAATTTGCGCTTAACCGTCTAAACGGTTACGGCCCTCCAACAAGGCACGCCAGTCGCTCCTTCGCCTCGCCAACCGGTGCCAATTGGTCACACCAAGGGAGTTTAAATCGTTTTCCACCTGGTCCTTCCAACGTAGTGGGGGCTGCCCTCTACCTCTGCTTCCAAAGGCGGGTTCCGATAGAAACACTTTCTTGGCCGGAGCATCATCTTTCATTCGCACAACATGGCCTAGCCAGCGCAGCCGCTGCGTTTTAATTCGCTGGACTATGTTGATGTCTGCGTATAGCTCGTACAGCTCATCATTAAATCTTCTTCGGTACTCGCCATCGCCAAACCCGTAGAGGTCCATAAATATTTCGAAGAACTTTTCCCTCGAACACTCCCAAAGCCGCTTCACCTGCTATTGTCATGGTCCATGCTTCTTCCATATTGCAGAACGGGTACGATAAGTGACTTGTAGAGTATGATTTTCGTTCGCCGAAAGAGGACTTTACTTTTTGGCAAGATTGATTCTTCGCTGGATTTCAGTGCTGATGTTGTTGCTAGTGTTGATGCTGGTTCCCAAATAAACTAAGTCTTTTACTATTTCGAAATTATGGCTGCCAACAGTAGCGTGGTTGCCAAGGCGCGTATGCGCTGACTCTTTGCTCGATGATAGCAGGTACTTCGTTTTGTCCTCATTCATCATCAAACCCACCTTTACCGCTTCTTTTTCCAGTTTGGAGTAAGCAGAATTAACAGCGAGGGTGTTTAGGCCGATGATATCAATGTCATCAGCATATGCCAGTAATTGCACGCTTTTATAGTATATTTTTCCAGTGCGGTTAAGTTCTGCAGCTAGTATAATTTTCTCCAGCATCAAATTAAAGAAATCGCACGATAGGGGGTCGCCCTGTCTGAAACCTCGTTTAGTTTGGAACGGCTCGGAGAGGCCCTTCCCAATTCTAACTGAGCTGATGGTGTTGCTCAACGTCATTTTGCACAGCCATATAAGTTTTGCGGGGAAACCAAATTCAGACATAGCGGCATATAGGCAGCTCCTTTTTGTGCTGTCGAAGGCGGCTTTAAAGTCGACGAAGAGGTGATGTGTGTCGATTCTCTTTTCACGGTTTTTTTTTTTTTCAAGAAATGGCGTATTGTGAAAATCTGGTCGATGGTAGACTTACCAGGTCTGAAGCCGCACTGATAAGGTCTAATCAGCCGGTTCAAGGTGGGCTTCAATCTTTCGCACAATTCACTTGAAAGGACCTTATATGCGATATTAAGAAAGCTGGTACCACGATAGTTGGTGCATTTCGCAGTATCCCCCTTGTTGTCGACTGGGCAAAGAACACTTAGATCCCAACCGTCGGGCATGCACTCGTCCGCCCATATTTTGCTAAGAAGCTGCTGCATGCGCCTTACCTACTCCTCGCCGCCGTACTTGAATAGCTCCGAAGGCAATCCATTAGCGCCCACGGCCTTGTTTTTTTCAATCTGGTTATTGCTATTCTAACTTCGTCATACCCGGTGGGGGGGGGGGACATATATTCCATCATCATCGATTGCGGGATTGGGTTCTTCATCTCTGCGCGGTGAAATGCTGCTTCCATTTAGGAGAAAAGAGAAATATTCCCTCCATAATCTAAGCACTCTTTGGACATCAGTTACAAGGTCGCCGTTTTCGTTCTTACAGGAGTTTGCCCCGGCCTTAAAACCTTTCGTCTGTCTTCGTATTTTTTGGTAAAATTTTCAGGCGTTATTCCTGGTGGCTAGCAGCTCAAGCTCCTCGCACGCACGCCTTTCTGCTTCTGCTTTTTGCTTCCTGAAAAGGCGTCTCGCTTCCCTTTTCAACTCATGATAGCGTTCACACGCTCCTCTTGTCGCGCTCGCTTTTAACGTATGCCTGTAGGCAGCGTCTTTTCTTTCGGTTGCAACGCATTCTTCATCGTACCAGTTGTTTTTTAGTATCCGCCGGTAACCAATTTTTTCCTCGGCGGCAGTACGAAGTGGTTTGGAGATATGCTCCCACTGCTCCTTTATTCCTTCAGGATGAGTTGTGCTCTCACAGAGCAGGTGTGAGTGTCGAGTTGCGAAATCATTGGCAGTCTGTTGTGATTGAAGCTTTTCTACGTCTACTTTTCCTTGTGTTTTTTGATCCTTGGTTTTAGCCGCGTTGAGGCGGGTGCGCATAAATAATACACCTAGAATGTTGAAATTTGACATGTGGACTGATATTGAGACTTTTGAAAAAAATTTGGAAACATTTTTTAAAATGGGCGTGGCACCGCCCACTTGTGATAAAATCAATTTTACAAATATTATTAATCATAAATCTAGAATCGTAAAACCTATCGTAACAAAATTCGGCAGAGAAGTTGCCTTTACTTAAGGAATGTTTTGAAGAAAAATTAACGAAATCGGTTGAGGACCACGCCCAATTTTATATAAAAGATTTTTAAAAGGGTCGTGGACGAATAGAATAAGCTATATCTTTGCAAAAAAGAGCTGTATATCAATGATATTTAATTTACCAAGTGGATTTATAACAGTAAATAGGAAAATTTTTAATTAAAAAAATGGGCGTGGCACCGCCCCTTTTATGACAAAGCAATTTTCTATGTTTCGTGAGCCATAACTCGAAGAAAAATTAACGGATCGTAATAAAATTGGGTAGACAAATTTTCCCTATAGCAGGAAATATTTCTAGAAAAATGGACGGGATCGGGTAAAGACGACGCCAATTTTATATAAAAGATTTTTAAAAGGGTCGTAGACGAAAATAATAAGCTATATCTAAGCGAAAGAGATCTTTGTGTTAATAGAATTTTACTTTCTAAATTGAATTATAACACTGAATTGGAAAACACTAAAATTTTTGAAAATGTGTGTGGCACCGCCTCTTTTATGACTAAGCAATTTTCTATGTTTCGGGAGCCATAACTCGAAGAAAAATTAACATATCGTAATGAAATTGTGTACACACATTTTCCTTATAGCAGAAAATGTTTCTAGTAAAAATGGATGGGATCGGTTAAAGACCACGGCAACCTAGATATAAAACAAGTTTAAAAGGGTCGTAGACGAGAATAATAAGCTATAAGTTAGCAAAAAATAGTTCTGAATCAATGATATTTCACTTATCAAGTTTTATTGTAAGAGGAAATGGGGAGACATTTTTTTAAACGGGCGGTGCCACGTGTTATGTAGAAAAGTAATTTATCTGAAATGAAATGTACAATTGAAGCTCAAGCTGAGTATATAATGTTCGGTTACACCCGAACTTAGACACCTTTACTTGTTTTCCTTAGTTTATGCTGTAGATTCTTTATTGTTTTCTCTTCTGCATTAGCTTTTTTCCTTCCTGTGCTTTCACCTCCTTTTTATTATTTCCCTGTACATGTGTCTTGCGTGCTCCTGTGGTATCAATTATATTGCGATCTCCGCGTCTACAATCGCCTGCTCCGTTTTTCTTATTTTATTTCGGTCCATGATATTGTGCTTCAGGCCCTTTTCGAGAAGTTGTGCCTCTTCGTTGGTAATGGCCACTGTTGTGAGGTTAACGAACTTGCCATGAAACTGGTGAGTTTTTTTGGTTTTGGTTATACTCTCGTCGTCCTGCCAGCTTATCCAATTTCCGGTTCAGCGACCTGTATTTTTATTGCAGTTCCTGATCGACTTCTGTCTTTATGCAGTCGAAACATTCCATTAATGCAGTCGTACGTAGTTGTTCTGCCAATCTTAAATGGATAGAAAGTAACTCGGCATTTACCTCATCTTTCTTGGTATATTATTTTCAAACGCATATTTTAAAAAGTCTCTGTCCGCTTTTCTTACTGTTTTCCTTCTAGATTTGGTATTTACCTTTTTTGCTATTTGAGCGAATTTTGGTGTAAAATTCAATTCCAGGCATTATTTAATGAAACAAATGCTCGCCTTTGTTTTATTTGTTTTCAGTAGGCGTCGCTTGTAAACTGTCAGTAGTCCGTTCGTGTTCAAGTTAAAAGCCTGACAAGCATTAACTGACTTATTTTTTTTTTTTTGTTGATTTTCCGACAGGGTGGATAAATGATGTATATTGGAACGATGTCAAATTTGGTTTGGAGACAAACCGGTTTCGGCGTTGTGCCATCAGCAGTGTCGATTTTCGTTCTGATCTGTTGTTGTCGTTTGTCTTGTATTTATATTTCGTGGGTACATGAGCAGGTATCGTCAAAATTTATGGTTGTGTATATTTGTGTGTATGTGCTGTGTGTTCATTCAGAACCGAGGGTGGTTTTTACTGATCGATTTGTGTGGCAGACTGAGGCTTGTTGCTTGTTGTGGATTTGTTGCTTTGGTGCGTTTATTGTTTTGTGTTTGTCTGTTGTACCTGTGTCATTACTTTCTTTCTTGTTAACAAGTTTTAAAGGCTTGCCAGAAATTGTGTTTATCTGTTCGTTTATTATTCTACCGTAGAATGTTTTCTGTTTGCAGATTTTCATCTTTTCGAGTACGTTGAGACGTCGGTCTTTTGCTTGTATGTGAAGGACCCTAACTGTTTTATTGATGTTTGCTGGGGAACATCCATTTTCGACCATGTGAGTCGAAAAGTTAACTCCGGTATAATGTTTGGATTCCGTGTTTTCTTGTTGTAATCTGTAATGTGTTCTCTGAACCTCATTCTTATTTGCCGCCCTGTTTGGCCTATGTAATTGTGTTGGCATCCACAGGTAAGTTTGTATATGCCATGGCTCCTAAACGGATCCTCCGAGTTAGTGTTAGTTCTTAGTTTTCGCCCTAGATTGTTCGAAGATTTAAACGCTCTGTTAATGCTGCATTTTTTAAAGAAGTTTTCCTTTTCGTTATTTCTTTTTGATTCTCCATGCGTCCTTCTGAGCTTATCTACTAGTGCTTTTTTATATTATTTGTTTGCAGCAATGTTATATATTACTTCAAATTCTCTCTTATATGCTTCTTGTGTAAGAGGTGTGCTTTAAAGTCTATGTACCAAATGTCTTAATGCTGCATATTTATGCTGTTGGGGGTGATTTGAGGTGTTATGTATTTTTGTGTCGGTGGCCGTTGGTTTTCTATATATTGTAACGAATTTAGGGAAATTGCGCTTATTCCAAATCCTCTACTAACGTTCGAATCACTAAATTCTTGAATAAATAACTCCGCTATTCAATAATTCAAAATTACCTTTACTAAAGTACTTCACAATAACGCTTCTACTTCTCAATATATAGCGTGTTTAAATAAAACTGATTGCTGAATCTCAGCTTTACCTCCTTTTATATTCTGTGATTTCCTCGTTCGCATACTTCTAGGAGTTTCTATTTCTAGACTTTACTACTCGTTTACCAGCTATAAATTTCTCAGCTATAACTACAGATACACGATATTTATAGCTCCTCGCATAGCCAATGCGCGTGTATATGTGGGTGATACTTCCACAGATCATAGCCTACTCTTGGGAGTATCTCAGATATATGCATGTGTTTGTGCGTTGCTATCCGCTGCTTGTATGGACATATGTATAGACATAATGATTTAAGTCACTGCTTAGTATTGGCTTAGAGATGATAGTATCCCGTAGTGTTGCTAATATTCGTCACACTGCCCTCCACCTAAGTCTGATCGTCCTATCAGACAAATCTCTCGATCTAAACGCTGCCAGCCTTTCCAAATGAACCACCTTCATTTTGGTTCGTGGTTTGCCAATGGTTTGTTTGCGGTATACTACATCGCTGATCCGTTTTACAACTTTGTATGGACCTTCCAATTAGACTGCAATTTCGGGGACAAACCTTTTTTGTTGTGGGTTGTATAACAGCACCAAATCACCAAAAACCTTCCGAATCAATTGCTATACCGTATCTGGCTTTCATCTTGTCACTCATAATCTTTGCTCGTTGCCTTATAAGATCGTGTATCACTCTCAGCTCTTCTTCCAAGACACCGGTGGATTTCTTGGCATTTCTCTCCGCATCAGCATCTATCTCAAACTTCAAGTAAACTGACAGTCGAAGGTCATTGCCAAAAATTACCTTTGCGGGAGTTTGGCCCGTTGTCTCATGCACTGCCGATCGGCAAGCCATCAAGAATAATGATATGTGTGTATCTCACTCCTTATGGTACTTGTCTACTACTTTCCCTAAATGCTCCTCCAAGGTTCTATTGAAACGTCCCACCATACCATCGGACTGAGGATGCAATGCATTTGTCCGTGTTTTTCGTATGCCCAATGGTTTACACATTTCTTGGAACACAGCTGATTCGAAATTCCTGCCTTGGTCAGAATGTAACTCTATTGGTGCACCATACCTTGCAGCCCAATTGTTTATAAATACTTCTGCTACTGTTTCCGTTTCTTGATTTGGGATTGGGTATACCTCGGGCCATTTGCTTAAATAATCCATAACCACCAGTACATATTTGTTTCCGCAGTTGCTAATAGGAAATGGACCTGCGACATCCATAGCGATCCTTTCCAATGGCGCACCTGCGTTATATTGCTTCATCTGGCCATGACTTCGGGTTTTGGGCCCTTTCGCTCTGCTGCAATTCATTTTCGACCATGTGGGTCGAAAATTTTATGTTTGGATTCCGTGTTTTTTTGTTGTAATCTGTAATCTGTTCTCTGAACCTCATTCTTATTTGCCGCCATGTTTGGCCTATGTAATTATGTTACGCTATGTTAATGCTGTATTTTTTAAAGAAGTTTTCCTTTTCGTTATTTCTTTTTGATTCTCCATGCGTCCTTCTGAACTTATCTACTAGTGCTTTTTTATATTCGTTGTTTGCAGCAATGTTATATATTACTTCAATTTCTCTCTTATATGCTTCTTGTGTAAGAGGTGTGCTTTAAAGTCTATGTACCAAATGTCTTAATGCTGGATTTTTATGCTGTTGGGGGTGATTTGAGGTGTTATGTATTTTGGTGTCGGTGGCCGTTGGTTTTCTATATATTGTAACGAATTTAGGGAAATTGCGCTTATTCCAAATCCTCTACTAACGTTCGAATCACTAAATTCTTGAATAAATAACTCCGCTATTCAATAATTCAAAATTACCTTTATTTAAGTACTTCACAATAACGCTTCTACTTCTCAATATATAGCGTGTTTAAATCAAACTTATTGCTGAATCTCAGCTTTACCTCCTTTTATATTCTGTGATTTCCTCGTTCGCATACTTCTAGGCGTTTCTATATCTAGACTTCACTACTCGTTTACCAGCTATAAATTTCTCAGCTATAACTACAGATGCACGATATTTATAGCTTCTCGCATAGCCAATGCGCGTGTATATGTGGGTGATACTTCCACAGATCATAGCCTACTTTTGGGAGTATCTCAGATATATGCATGTGTTTGTGCGTTGCTATCCGCTGCTTGTATGGACATATGTATAGACATAATGATTGAAATCACTGCTTAGTATTGGCTTAGAGATGATAGTATCCCGTAGTGTTGCTAATATTCGTCACACTGCCCTCCACCTAAGTCTGATCGTCCTGATCAGACAAATCTCTTGATCTAAACGCTGCCAGCCTTTCCAAATGAACCACTTTCATTTTGGTTCGTGGTTTGCCAATGGTTTGTATGCGGTATACTACATCGTTGATCCGTTTTACAACTTTGTATGGGCCTTCCCAATTAGACTGCAATTTCGGGGACAAACCTTTTTTGTTGTGGGTTGTATAACAGCACCAAATCACTAAAAACATTCCGAATCAATTGCTTTACCGTATCTGGCTTTCATCTTGCCACTCATAATCTTTGCTCGTTGCCTTACAAGATCGCGTATTTCTCTCAGCTCTTCTTCCAAGACACCAGTGGATTTCTTGGCATTTCTCTCCGCATCAGCATCTATCTCAAACTTCAAGTCAACTGACAATCGAAGGTCATTGCCAAAAATTACCTTTGCGGTAGTTTGGCCCGTTGTCTCATGCACTGCCGATCGGTAAGCCATCAAGAATAATGATATGTGTGTATCTCACTCCTTATGGTACTTGTCTACTACTTTCCCTAAATGCTCCTCCAAGGTTCTATTGAAACGTCCCGCCATACCATCGGACTGAGGATGCAATGCATTTGTCCGTGTTTTTCGTATGCCCAATGATTTACACATTTCTTGGAACACAGCTGATTCGAAATTCCTGCCTTGGTCAGAATGTAACTCTATTGGTGCACCATACCTTGTTTATAAATACTTCTGCTACTGTTTCCGTTTCTTGATTTGGGATTGGGTATACCTCTGGCCATTTTCTTAAATAATCCATAACCACCAGTACATATTTGTTTCCGCAGTTGATAATAGGAAATGGACCTGCGACATCCATAGCGATCCTTTCCAATGGCGCACCTGCGTTATATTGCTTCATCTGGCCATGACTTCGGGTTTTGGGCCCTTTCGCTCTGCTGCAATTCTCGCAGTTCGCAATCCACTCAGTGACCGTCTGACGGCAACCAGCGCAATAGAATCTCTGTTGAATCTTCTCGAGCGTCTTCATGATTCCAAGATGACCTACGCTGGGACCATTATACAGCTCACTGAGCACGTCAGAAATCCTATTTATTAGAACAACTATCAGTTTCTTCTTGCATTGACCATCCTCACTTTCCCATACTCGATGCAAGCAACCGGATATCAATTCTAAACTGTTGCACTGTGCCCAATATAACTTCGCAATGGGACTCTCTGCTTACATCTCCTCTCTATTTGCTCTTTCGTTTCGTTTGAGCCCTTGCATAACATGTGACAGATCAGTATCTTCTAGCTGACACTTCCCTTGTTGTTCCTTGTCCCATTCATCCGTACATGTTATAGTCATTAGCCGGACATCTATTATTTCTTCTTTAGCCTCGGCCTTTGAACAGTGCTTGCATTCCAAACTACATGGTCTTCGTGACATTGCATCAGCATTTCCATGGGTACTACCTTTTCGATGCTCAATGGAAAAGCAATAGTTTGTAGTCACTCGATCCACCGTGCCAATTGTCCTTCCGGATTACGGAACTGCAGAAGCCATTTCAACGCTGCGTGATCTGTCCTGACGCGGAATCGCTGGCCCTAGAGGTATTTGTGAAAATGCTTAATGCACTCTACCAATGCCAACGCAGTAGTTCCTCTCTGGTTTTCCAATTGAACGGCTGTAATATGCAACTACCTTCCCCTGTCCATCGACCAGTTGTGATAAAACGCTTTCTCGCCTCCTATAGCATATCCACTCGCATCTGTATATAGAATAAATGTTGCTCCTAGAATCGGATATGCCAACATTGGGGCAGTGCACAAACGCTCCTTCAATGTTTGGAAAGCCACCTCTTGCTCCTTCTTCCATTCAAAAGCTTTATTTTTCCTTGTAAACTCATGGAGACAATGGGCTACGCTGGAAAAGTTTGTTACAAATCGGCTGTAGTATGTGCACAGCCCAAGGAAACTTCTCAATTCATGCAGGTTCAGTGGTCTTGGCTAATCCTTTACTGCCTCTATCTTTTCATTCGCAGTACAGATGCCTTTTGTTGTTACCTTGTGACCTAAATAATTTACTTCCTTTTTAAACAGCGAACACTTTTTGGGAGTTAATTTTTGGACCAGCGCCAGCTATTTTCTGGAAAACTTTCTCTAAGTTTTTAAGATGTTCATCAAAGTTCTTGTCTAATACGATCATGTCGTCCAGTTACACCAAGCATGTTTTCCAATATAGTCCTTTCAATACCTGATCCATGAGTCTCTAGAAAGTAGCTGGCGCATTACATAGTCCAAAGGGCATTACTGTAAATTGCCAAAGACCATCACCGACACTGAAGGCTGTTTTCTCTTTGTCTTCCTCCTTTACTTCGACTTGCCAGTAGCCGCTTTTTAAGTCCAGTGTGGAAAACCATTTCGTACCAGATAGGGAATCCAGAGTATCGTCAGTTCTTCTCAATGGGTAGCTATCCTTTTTAGTAACGTCGTTCAACTTTCGATAGTCCACGCAAAACCTCATTTTTCCATCCTTCTTCTTCACAATACCACAGGTGAGCTCCATGGACTACACTGAACCAAAAATCGTACGCTATATTAATAAAAATGATTTATTAATTGATTGTACATAGTCACAATTAACATTTTATTGTCTGTATTAAATATTTATTAAATATCTATAAATGCATTTATTATTTTTAATAACGGTTATCAAAAAAGTTAATTAAAAATTTCTGTGACGTATTCTCTTACAGTATTTCGGTTGAAATACGTTTTAATAAATTATTTATTGTCAGAATTAAATATTTATTGAATATCCAAAAAAATTTAAAGGACTTAAGAATATTACAATTAATATCTTTATTGTTATCATAAATAGCGTAAGTATAAGTAAGTGTTCCAATAAATCTTTAACTGTGACAATAAGTAGTTCATTAAATGTAATTAATTTCCTTATTAAATCAAATTAACACGCGGTAATGACGAACAATAAGAATAATTCGCTTCCCAAGGCAGTTGGTTCTATGTACCGGAGCGACTCGGGATTTTTCCTCACCAAGGACTGTCATTTCATTGTAACCCCATTTAATTTGTTACGTTATTTGTTTAAGAATAATTCTTCAGTGAAAAGCGAACAAAGCAGCAGTCATCAAAAAAAAAAAAAAAAATGAAATTAAAGTGACAAATTAAATAAAAAAGTTTAAAGTTAAATAAAAATTGAAGCCATAATTTTAATTATAATAATAAATAAAACAAATAATAATAAAAAAAAGCAATTTTTTCCTAGAACATAAAATGATTTGTTTCAAATGTGCAAAAAAAATTTATTTCATGTGCTCTTCTTTTTCGGCATTTTAAGACTTTTCATGGCTTAAATTATTTTAACGAAATTCGTTGTGCACAGCCATCATTTGGGCAATATTTTGATAATTTTTCTACATTTAAAAGGCATCTCTTAAAGAACATTATTCAATAATGAAATTTTAAATCAAAGTAAATTATTATGCGATTATTCCGTTATACATATGAAAATAAAGAATACCTATGTATGACTTATCTTGTTTGGTTGATTTTCCGACAGGGTGGATAAATGATGTATATTGGAACGATTTTCTGTCATCCCTTGTCAAATTTGGTTTTGAGACAAACCGGTTTCGGCGTTGTGCCATCGTCAGTGTCGATTTTCGTTCTGATCTGTAGTTCTCGTTTGTCCTGTATTTATAGTTCGTAGGTATATGAGCAGGTATTGTCAAATTGATGCTTGTCTATATTTAGTTATGTGTATGTGCTGTGTGTTCATTCAGAACCGAGGGTGGTTTACTAATCGATTTGTGTGGCTGACTGGGGTAGGTAGAAATCTGTGATTTTAGTCGTTTGACCTTCTTTGTCGGTTTTTTGTTTTGGTGTGTTAATTGTTTTCTGTTTATTTGTTGTTGTGTGTTTGTCTGTTGTACCTGTGTGATTAAGTTGTTTCCTGTAAACAAGTTTGAAAGCCTCGAATATTGTGTCAGATATTGTGTTTATCTGTTCGTTTATTATTCTACCGTCGAATATTTTCTGTTTGTAGATTTCCATGTTTTCGAGTACGTTGAGACGTCGGCCCTTTTCCTGTATGTGAAGAACCCTAACTGTTTTATTGATCTTTGCTGGGGAGCATTCATTCTCGACCATGTGATTCGCGAAGTTAGACTCGGGTATAATCTTTGGATTTCGTATTTTTTTGTTGTAATCTCTAATATGTTCTCTGAACCTCGTTCTTATTTGCCGTCCTGTTTGTCATATGTAACTATGCTGGCATCCGCAGATAAGCTTGTATACGCCGTGGCTGCTAAACGGATCTGAGTTAATGTTAGTTCTTAGTTTTCGCCCTAGATTGTTCGATGTTTTGAATGCTGTGTTAATGTTATATTTTTTAAAGAAGTTTGCCAATTTATATCTTGCTTTTCCAGTATATGTCATAGTCGTCCTGCTATTATTTTCCTTTTCATTATTTCTTTTTGGTTCTCCATTTGTCCTTCTGAGCTTATCTACTAGTGCTTTTTTATATCCGTTGTTTGCAGCGATATTATATATGACCTCAAGTTCTCTCTTATATGCCTCTTGTGTAAGCGGCGTTCTTTCAAGTCTATGTACCAAGTGCCTTAATGCTGCATTTTTATGCTGTTGAGGGTGATTTGAGGTATTGTGTATTATTGTATCGGTGGCCGTTGACTTTCTATATATGTCATAGTTAAATCTTTTGGCTTCTTTATCAATATTTATCGTGAGGTCTAGATAGTTGATTCCTCCGTCTTTTTCGGTTTCCATTGTAAATTTTATATTTCCGTGCTGCTTGTTGAGGTACTCCAGTACACGCTCTTCGTTATTAGTAGTTAAAACGCATATTATGTCATCCACGTATCTAGGATAAAATGACACGCCTAATTTGGACTTCAGCTCCTGTATGTACTTTTCTTCCAGATTTTGCATGAACACTTCCATAAGAACTGCTGATGTGGGGCTTCCCATTCCAAGACCGTTTGTTGTCTATATATTTTGTTGTTGAATTGAAAATAGTTTTGACGTAAAGTGGTTCTTAGCGTATTTGTGATTTGCATACTTTTCACTTTGTTTTTTGTGTTATGAACTATTGTTGAGCTAACTATGTCCAAAGTCTCCGATAGTGGTATAGATGGGTATAAATCTTTTATGTCAAAAGATACCAATTTGCTGTTTCTTGTTAGCTCTACGGTCTCGAGTCTCTCTATTAGTTCTGTTGTGTTAGCTATTGCATATTCGTTCCTTAGCTCCAGAGTATCTATCAATATCGTTTTTAAATATTTGGACAGTTTGTAACATGGTGCCGATTTAAAATTAATGATGGGCCTTATTGGCGTGTTCGGCTTGTGGATTTTTGGTAGCGCAACCAGTGGAGGAGCCGAAGGGTTCATTTGGACCTATCTATGTGCCATGTTAGAATCTACTATATTGGTTGCATTCTTTATAGCAACTTTGATTTGTTTTTGGTATTCATCTGTGGGATCCTCTCTCATTCTACGAAATTTCATTTCTTCTATGAGATCCTCGGTTTTGGATATATATTGCTCTTTTTCGATTAGCACAGTGGTGTTTCCTTTGTCCGCTTTCGTTGTGACAATATTGTTTTTCCTTAGTTTATGCCGTAGATTCTTTATTGTTTTCTCCTCTGTATTCGATTTTTGTCCTTCCTGTGCTTTCACCTCCTTTTTTATGATTTCCCTGCACATGTGTCTTGCGTGCTCCTGTTCTTCCTGTGGTATCAATGATATTGCGATCTCCGCATCTACAATCGCTTGCTCCGTTTTTCTTACTGTATTCTGGTCCATGATATTGTGCTTCAGGCCCTTTTCGAGAAGTTGTGCCCCTTCCTTGGTAATGGCCACTGTTGTGAGGTTAACAAACTTGTCATGAAACTGGTGAGTGTTTTGAGTTTGGTTACCCTCTCGTCGTCCTGCCAGCTTGTCCAATTTTCGGTTCAGCGACCTGTATTTTTGTTGTAGTTCCTGATCGAATGAACACACAGCACATACACATAACTAAATATACACAAGCATCAATTTGACAATACCTGCTCATATACCTACGAACTATAAATACAGGACAAACGACAACAACAGATCAGAACGAAAATCGACACTGACGATGGCACAACGCCGAAACCGGTTTGTCTCAAAACCAAATTTGACAAGGGATGACGGAAAATCGTTCCAATATACATCAATACCTATTTATCTATTTTTTTAGACCAAGGCATTACTGTTGAGGTAGTAAAAGTTATTAAGGTTTGTCATTTGGAAAAGCTGTTGGGTGATTTCAATTTGGGTATGTGTTTCGCCCAGTGCACAGATCCGAAATAGGTTCTCCATATACCTCACTATCTCCTGCAGTATCCAGGCAATGCTCACTGAGCTCAACTACAGAACCTGAGATTGAAGGTGGTTCCAAAATACAGTCCGTAGCTTTATCTACAATTTTGAGCAGCAGTAAAAAAGCACAACAATTAGAGAGGAACACCGCACCACATTAATAACGGTTATTGCTGGATATTTCGATCAACAAAACATACACCTCTCCTTATCAGGTACATATATTCTGGAGCGGGGAAAAATACAAACATTTCCATCTGAGAAACTGGTATGGAAATTATTCAGTATTAAATACAGTTAATATTTTTTTTCGTAGGATTTTTATCGAACTGGTAAACGCGGAAGAATTTATAATAAGCACGCAAATGTTAAGGCTAACTCAAAGCAGCTGTATATGACTACCAAAATACCTGCAGAGGGTAGTAAAGGTGATGGTCGCTGCAAAATGTTAGGTTAATTATAAACAATCATTAATGGTATTTTGTTTTTATAATACTGAAACTGATATGTATAATTTTTTAAAACCTGAAGAAAATGCAGAAATTGTAAAAAACACAATAAAGCACGACACTTTATCTGCCGAAGAATTTGAGAGATATTAGAAGGCATGCAGCAAACACAGGCTGTGCAATATTAAAACTGCAGCAACCTCCATCGGTGTTTGAAAGTTGGCCGGAATACAAATTGCCATCCGGATATAGACTGGTAAGTAGCGTTGCCAAATGTTCCGTATTGGCCGGGATATCCGTATTTTTCACAAATTTTAAATTTTCCCGCCGGGAAATGCTATGTCCACGCATTTTCAAAATATCAAAATTCATAAATTACAATCTGCTACGAAACTTGGTCATATTTGCGGCTTCGATTGTATTCAGCTCATTAGCATATTGCATGCAACTCTGTAAAGAAGAAAAATTCATCCCTACTGTGGTTCTGAATATTGTCAATGTTTGATATTTCGCACACCTAAATATTCATTTTGCATGGGGAAGTGTTGTGTTTTAAAATAACGTTTGAAAAATGAATCCTAGAATATTGAATTGGAATTAAATGATTGATTTCGGGGTTTTTTACTTGTGGTTTTGCGGACATTTTGGCTTGTGCTCGAGAAGAAATTGTAAGCTCTTTATAAAACAGCCACTGACCGATTAAATGGATGTCGAGAAGCTCGCGAGCCTTACGAGTAAATCTAGATTCGAGAATATGGCGAGAAGGCGAGACTCGCGAGAAATCGTAAGCTCTAATTGTTAGCCCATTTCATAAAAATATTTGTTATAAATAAAAGAGTATAAATAGTTTAATTCTATCTAAAAATTATTTCGCCGAATGAGCAACCCATACAAATATATATGTAGGTGTTTCTTATTTTTCAAATGTCCCGGTAAATTTTTAAAAATCCCGGGAATTTGGCTCAATTTTGGGGTTTGTCCCGGGAACCCGAAATAAAAATCTGGCAACCCTACTGGTAAGAGTTTTTATTATATTATTTCTTTGTCATTGAATGAATATTTTTCTAATAATTTATTTGATTTTATATTATAGATTGAGATAGACTTTACAGTCCTTTTTCCGGCAGCGTCTTCGATTTTAAATACTTGGGACCAACAAAAGTTGTATGCCGTATTCATGTCAGAGGGCCATTTAAATAACAAGACTATCAAAGATATGCTGAGCGACATCGAAAACTTGAATAAAAGCAATAGTAACCATCGCCGTTTGTAAAACTTACAATTTTTCTCTAATATCAATTACAAAAACCATTGTATAAAGCAATATGAGCAAAGCTCGCTAATTAAATACATATGATCATATTGATATAATAGTAACAGCGGAAGTATTAAAAACAAATACTGTAAAAATCCGAACAAATGTTACTAAGCTTTCAAAAAAGCACGCCTAAAAATCATATCCACACCATTAGGAATAAACTACATACAGAGTGTATGTGCCTACATGGTGATCAAAAGGAATATAAACATAAAAGGGCGCCCTCGCATCAATGTCTTGGCCGGGCCACAGCTCAGGGATGGTGCCGGTCAAGATTTAATGTAGAAAAGAAGAAAAAGTTTGGTATTAGAATTTTAATTAAATATAATATCTTTATTCGAAATAAAGATTGTGCACAAAAATTAATTATATATATATTTTTATGTTACCTTTTGGTTGAAGCTGGAAACTGCGGCGGGATACGTCCTTTCTCCTTGATGTGTGAAAACAAGTGAAGTAAAAGAACATAACAGGTCAATACCGCTTGCCAGTCAAACTGTTTATTTATTCCAGCGATGTTCATTTGTATGGTTAACATAAACAATTTGACTGGCACTGTCAACCAATATAAGAAAAATGCGAGGGCGCCCTTTTATGTTTTGAGTTTGGGCTGTTGGCCTAAACATGCCGGCCCCCTTGCGATACGCAAGATTTAATTGGACATTTTCCGCCGCTGGTTCGCAGTTTAAATTAAATTAAATTAAGCTTAAAATTATTTTCAGCTCAGGTTCCGTTTGAATTACCTAAAGTCGAAAATTGAAGAAAAACAAATAATAGATGTACATGGTTCAATTTCAGTGGCACATTCATTTTTATTTCATGTATGTATGTATAAAATATGTCATTGCTTATGGATATGCATAAGCAGTATTCAAAATTAATTTTTTGTAGAAAAAATATGTAGGTATTTACAATTCATCAAGGCACTCGTTGGAGGTAGGTGGAATGCAGGTGATTCCACTCTCCTTGCGGCGCGACTTTGATGCGCTTGCTGCTTGCGTCGATTCTTTTTGTCTTTTCCATTGTAGCTATTTTTGGGCGGTTGGAAAGTTTGCATTTCCAATCCG
Organism: Eurosta solidaginis; assembly: GCF_040869045.1. Classification (NCBI taxonomy): domain Eukaryota; kingdom Metazoa; phylum Arthropoda; class Insecta; order Diptera; family Tephritidae; genus Eurosta; species Eurosta solidaginis. The sequence continues at coordinate 204,344,368 of NC_090319.1, forward strand.
CTTGCGATCACCTCATGCGGAAATAGAAGACGAAAACGGCGCAGTTGGAAAGTTTTCATTTCCAATCCGCTCGTAGAAGGTGGGTGGAATGCAGGTGATTCCACTCCACCTGAGGTCTCCGGACGGAAAGCAGACGTTTCCGCTGCAGAGGACTCTGCTTCGACCTCCAATGCGTTAATGGAGAGGGTGTCGCTTTCCTCATCGGTTTTGTCGACGTAGCGAGCGCATTTCGGTTGGCGAGCAATTCTGATAAGGTAAATGTGAACTTCACCTTATAAGGGGTTGTTGGTGGAAGCAGGGTAAAGCTGGTGATATATAAAACCGCTATGGATGTATCGTATTGTAGAATAATTGATATTCATTTGTTTTGCAAATGATACCCTCGGACCCCCAAGACAGAAACAACGCCAACCCAAACATTAACAGAAAAGATTTTCATGTCTAGTTTATACATTTCCAAGCATTTATAGCATTTTTTTTGATTACTAACTGGTTTCTCAAAAATGTAAATGTCTACGTCATGCTTTTCCGTCTGTGACGCATGTAGCCTTACGGATAATTGATGATGTGTCAACACCCTTATGCTACCGTTCTAGTGAATCGATGGTTTGCAATATCGATGTATTGCATATTTCACTAACTTCAGTTCCGGATTAATTAATGAAACGAAAAGAAAAAAAAAAAACGTGCGGGAGTGAATTCTTTCTTAAAATTGTAGTTTTAATTAGTGCGTTTGCTGGCGAGTAATGTAAATCGCGGGCATTTAACTTTTCCGTCGTTAATTTGTCGTTAGTGAAGTATTTTTGTGAAACAAAATATACATATGTGTATATATAAAATAAATAAATGTAAGGCGCAATAACCTCCGAAGAGATCTAAGGCCGAGCTTCTCTTCCAATTTGCGTCGTGCTCCTCTTGATTTTCCCTACAAATTGGCCGGACGGGACCTACATGTTTTATGCCGACTCCGAACGGCATCTGCAAGGCAGATGAGTTTTCACTGAGAGCTTTTCATGGCAGAAATACACCCGGAGCGCTTGCCAAACACTGCCGAGGGGCGACCCCGCTTAGAAAAATTTTCTTATAATTGAAAAACATTATTTCTAAAATTTTGATGTTGCTTTGCCCGGGAGTTGAACCCAGGGCATACGGTGTGATAGGCGGAGCACACTACCATCACACCACGGTGGCCGCAAGGTCAAGCACACAAAAAAACCTCCACCAAAGCAGAGTAACTGGCATAGTGAAAAGTGTGTGATTGTGTTTTTTTTGTTTTTTGCAACGATCCGCAATAAAATTATGCGATCGTGGAGTGACAACATACATATGTAGTAGGGTGTGCAGGCTTTTTTTTATTGTGAAAGAAAAAAAAAAATTTTTTTTCAAGTGTTGGCTTTTGCTTCGAAAAGCAAAAACTTAATTGCAATATGTTGCATTAGGGTGAGCCGAGCAATCCGAAATTACTCCTGTTTTTTTTTTATTAGAAAATTTTTTGTTCTTTGTTTTGTATTTAAACTTTTTACTTCGAAAAGTAAAAAGGAATTGTGCTATGTGCCGTGCATTATATTAGGGTGTCCTTAATTGAAAAAATTTTATTTCCGTAATTTTTTTTTTGTTACTTATTTTATTTTTGTTTTTATTTTTATTTCGATAAAAACGGGTGTATGCAATGGAATTGGCAGCGATTTTGTTGCCTTTGCCATTGTACTATCCTTTTTTTCGTTTCCTCGCAACAAAAATAAAAAATTATGTTTATGTGAGCACCCTTATATATAATGCATTAGGCAAAAAGAACAAAGGAAATATTTATTTGAGGGAAATTTCATGATGTAATATGTGGTTTGCGAAAGCCCGAACTTTTTTTTTTGATTGCTTAAGTAGACCCGAAATTTTTTTCTTTCATGATTCCATGCAGTCCAATGCACATAGTCATTGTGTATATACCTGTGCAAATGTTTTCGGTGGCGACTACCTGATAACCTCAATTTGTAGTGAGTGTGTAAAAATCGCATTAAAAAATTGAAAACTTAATTATAAAAAGTGTTCATTAATTCTAGAAAAATATTGTTGCTTTTATAAATGAAAATCCCCACCCATGTGCGCAAGCATGTATGTACATGTACATATGTAATATTAGGCTGCATCAAAAAAAATAAATTTCTGTTTCCACTATGAGTTTGTTGAAGTTGCTTCGTTTTGGTTAGGAGAAGTTTTGATGTTGTGTGGAGATTTTGTAACTCCAATTGTAGCGTTACTGCTGAAGATTAGGGTCTGACTTGTTTTCGGTTTCCGCGGTATAGGGTGGTAGTAATATTAGTTTGACAAGTGGTCTTGTTACTTGCCCCCTTTCAGTTCTTATGTCCACAACGCGCACCCGGTTGTCTGAACCAGGGTGTAACCTTATCACAAGCCCCAATCTCCATTCGTTGGGAGGAAGATTGTCTTCCCGTATAACCACCATATCTCCGACTTGCATATTTGATTTAGGATGCTTCCATTTTATCCGTATTATGATTTCCATCTTCTGCAGAAGTTTTGATGTAATGCCTTGAGTTTCTGCCAGCGATTGACTATTGAGGCAGTATTTTCATCAACGCTGATTTCCGCTGGTGCTAATAGGTGTCCGCCAATCAGAAAGTGTCCTGGTGTTAGAGGCTCAAGGTCAGATGGTTCATTTGAAGCGGGGCTAAGAGGGCGAGAATTGAGACACGACTCAATTCTACATAACAATGTGTTAAATTCCTCAAAAGTGAATTTGTTGTTTAAGGCCACTTTTTTGAAGTGGCTTTTAAGGCTTTTCACTCCCGCTTCCCATAGTCCTCCCATGTGTGGAGCTCCTGCTGGTATGAAATGCCAATTTAATGCCTGATGGGAATATTTTGACAGGGTTTGGTTTCTTGCATCGGCAAGAAATTCCTTAAATTCAGTTTTTAATGTACGTGATGCACCGACAAAATTTGTTCCATTGTCCGAATAAATGTTTCTTGGACATCCTCGTCTAGCTACGAATCTTGAAAGAGCGGCTAGAAACGAGGAAGTGCTCAAATCACTAGTGGCTTCTAAATGTATGGCCTTAGTAGAAAAGCAAACGAACAGACAAACGTAACCCTTTGAGGTACGACACCCGCGCCCACTGTAACTCTTAATATCGAAAGGCCCTGCGAAATCTACCCCTGTATTGGTAAATGCACGCGAAAATGTGGTGCGTTCTTGAGGTAGAATTCCCATGAGCTGATTTTGCGATCATTTCTTGAAGATCGTGCAGATCTTACAATTATGAATTACGGATCGTATCATGGTTTTAACTTTTGGAATCCAGTATTGAGTTCTAATGATGCGCAGCATTAATTGGTTTCCACCATGGAGAGACATTTCATGGACAAACTGAACATACAGACGTGTAAACCTACAATTGTACGGAAGTATTATGGGATGGCGTTCAGATTCGGTAGTATCTTTGGATGCACCAAGTCGTCCACCCGTTTTCACTACTTCGTCTTCATCAAGATATGGAGTGAGCGAAAGTATTTCGCTTTTAGATCCAATTGGTGTTTTGGATTGCAAACTTGAAATTTCTGATCCGTAATATTGCTTCTGAGCAAGTTTTATTAAACGGGTTGTTGTAGTTTTAATTTCATCTGAGGAAATTAAATAAGATTCAGGTTGACTACAATCTTTCGTTTTAGAATGCGTTCTATGAAAAAACCTGAGTATATATGAGATAACTCTTAAAGCCCTAGGAAGATTTGAAAACCTATTGAGAATATCATTAATATTGCTTGAAATTGCGGTTGCATGTGCTTGTACGCGTTTTTCTTCAATATTCGTGTTAAAATCCAAATCTTGTGTTGGCCACTTTTCCTTCTCTTCTTGGAGCCAAGAAGGACCCTGCCACCACAGAGAGTTGTTGACTAAATCCTCGGCTAGTATTCCTCTACTGGCTAAATCTGCTGGGTTTGTACCTGAATCCACATGATACCACGATGTACTTCCAACTTTGTCGACGATTTTTGTAATTCGATGCGCAACGAAAGTTGACCATGAGCACGGAGGTTTTCGTATCCAAGCCAGTACGATTGTCGAATCTGTCCACAGGTGGATGGTTTGTTGACCTAAATCAAGGTTAGCGCAGATAGATTCGGTTATCTCCGCTAATAATACAGCACCGCAAAGTTCCAGTCGAGGAAGTGAGATGGTTTTGACTGGAGCTACTCTTGTTTTTGCCAAAAGCAGATTCACAAATATGCCGTCGTTGGTTTCCACTCTCAAATACACGGCTGCATCATACGCTTTCTCGGAGGCGTCGCAGAATCCGTGGATTTCGACCTTTTCTGTTGGAGAAAAGGCTACCCATCGCGGTATTCGTATTTTGTCGATCTCCTTGTACGTATTGGTAAAATTTTTCCACCTGTCTAATGTTGAAGACGAAACGGTTTCATCCCAGCCAGTACCCTCCAACCAGATATTTTGCATGATCATTTTTGCCACGATAATAGTTGGAGCTAGCCACCCTAATGGGTCAAAGAGTTTTGCGATAGTAGATAGTATCGCTCTTTTTGTGGGCTCGGTGTTTTCTTCTATAGGGTTTGCTATGAAGTAAAACTGATCGGAATGAGCATTCCACCTAATACCGAGCGCCTTTACACTACTTGAGTCTTCAAATTCTAAGAAATCTTCGCTCAGTAGATGAGCTTTGGGAATACCCTGTAATATTTTACTGGAATTTGAAGTCCATTTTCGTAATGGAAAACCAGCTGAACTTAAAACCCTGGAAATTTCATCTCTTGCTCTGATCGCAGATGCAATAGTATGCCCTCCCGAAAGCACGTCGTCGACATACATATTTTTTCGTAGGATATTTGAACCGATTGGATGAGATTTTTCGGAATCATCAGCCAGTTTAAGTAAAGTCCTTATTGCTAGATAAGGAGCACAATTGATACCAAATATCACTGTTTTGAGCTCATACAGACTGATTTGATCATCTGGACTTGAGCGGAAAACTGTTCTTTGGTATCTTGTATGATTATGATCTACTAGGATTTGCCTATACATCTTCTCAATATCGCTATTGAAGACGTATCTGAAAAGTCGCCAGCGAAGAATTAATGTTGGTAGATCAGCCTGAAGCACAGGACCAGGAAGAAGAACATCGTTCAGGCTGACACCATTTGAAGAGCGTGAAGAAGCATTGAAAACAACTCTAACTTTGGTAGAGATGCTTTCTTCTTTTATTACTGCATGATGTGGTAAATAGTAATTATCGACTGCATTGGCCGATTGAATTGAATCTAATTTTGACATATGCCCCATAGTCTCGTATTCTAGTATGACTCTATTGTACTCTTTCTGTAAATCGAGATTTTTTCTAAGTCGGGTTTCATTTTTATAGAATTGAGAGCACGCTATTCTTAATGATGGACCTAGATTTATCTCTCCTGGGAATTCTGACCTGAACGGAGGCGACACAATGTATCTTCCGTCAGAATTCCGGTGCGTTGTACGTTGATACAATTCCTCACAAAATGTATCTTCTAATGTGGAGGCTTTAGCTTTCGGCGTGTCTTCGAGCTCCCAAAATGACCTTAGCTGCTTGTCTAAAGCCACCTCATTGTAAAAGGATACCCGATTATGATTGGTTGGACTGACTGCATCAGCACGACCAGTCAGTATCCAACCAAAGACAGTTTCTTGAGCTAAAAGAGTGCTAAGAATATTTTTTTTGATACCGTCTAATATGATTTGCGGATAAATATCCCCGCCCAGAACAAGATCAACTGGCTCATTCACGAAGAAACGTTTATCCGCAAGCACTAGATCAGGGAATGCTTGTTGTGTTAATGCACTAACATCGCATGTTGGCAAATTACCTGTCAAATGTGGTAGAACTAAAACTAAAGCGTCAATAGAAATTAGTGGGTCAACTGGGGACCGCAACTGAATGACGCATGCCTCTTTTACCTGCGCAGAAACTGAATTATTGATACCCGAAACTTGAGCATGCATCTTTCGAGTTGGCAGGTTGATTCTTCGTCTGAGTCTTTCAGTGATAAAAGAGCATTCAGATCCCGAAGCTATGAGAGCTCTGGCCGAAAAATCTGTACCATTATAATGAATGGTGACGCGAGCTGTGCCTAGTAAAACCCCTTTACTGGTATTAATAAAATTAGATTTTACAGTAGTTTTATTTTGCTGCTTTTTTTGTTTTGCAGATTCATTTTGAGATTGAGCTTGCCTTGAAGTGCACGGTTGCTCATCTGATGAATCTGCAGAATTATTAACCTGTGTAAGTTTTGCCTTACTTGTCTGTAAATGCAGAAGGGTATTATGTCTTAAATGGCAGTTGCTACAATTGTACGCACTTGTGCATTTTGACACTGAATGCCCCGATGACAGACAGTTTAGGCAGAAGTGATTTCTTTTTATGAAAGCAAGTCTTTCATTGGTGTTCAAATTTTTGAACTTTGAACACGCATAAATTTTGTGATCATTGCATTGACACATTTTACAAGTGCTTTTAGCTACACTTGCTTGGAAAGCGCCAAGTTTCTTTGGGGGATGTTCAGAGGCCTGCTTTGAGTTTTGTACTCTTTGAGGTTTTTTACTCTTTGTACCTCTTAAACATGAGACTGATTCTAACGTTTGAAAACGATTTGTCAGAAACCGGTCCATATCCGCCCACTTGGAAGTTTCTGTCTTGTTTTCTACGGACTGTTCCCATAGCGAAAGGGTCACGTCAGGAAGCTTAGTTGAACATAAGTATGTAATAATTGGATCCCAATTAGATATGTCAATATGATGACTTACTAACGAGGATATGCAATTATTTATGTCCCTTTGTAATCTTTTTATTGAATTGCCGCATTCATTTTCGACTGATTGAAGGTTGAAAAGAATCTTTAATTGAGTGTTGACTAATATTCTTTTATTTTCATACCTGTCGCACAAATTTTTCCAAGCTATATCAAAACCATCATTCGTCAATTCGCATTTCTTAACGATTTCTCTGGCTTCACCTTGGGTTTTTTGTATGAGATAATATAATTTTTGTACTGGCGACAGGCTTTTATTTAGAATATAAATGGCCGTGAACATGTCACGAAAAGTTGGCCATGACAAATAATCACCTTTGAATATATCAGTATCACAAGGTGCTAAATGCAAATTGCGTGGCGTGAAGGCAGCATCGTTCTCCTTCTCTGCCTTCTCAAATTTTTCCGACAGGTCATTAATTTTTGTCATGCACCGCACAAAAACGGTATAGCATGATTTATTTTTCTTTCTAATTGCAGTAACGTCTTTAGCGGTAATGTCCTCGGCCACTAGCAGATCATCGAAAGCAGCTTTGGCTTTATCCCACATGGACTTCAACTCCTGCTGCTGAATTTTCAGCGAATTTTTGGAGTGCTCGCTTATGGGTTTGCTTAAGAATTCGATGTCGAATTCAATTACGGTGTCTGCTAGGCGGTTATATGCTTCCATATTGAAAATATTTTAAATATTACAAACAATGAATATTTTCAAAATATTATGCACAGAGTCAGTGTCTGTGGAATTACCCAATTTTCTAATAAAAATTAGTTAACGCTTTCCACCAACAAAATCAACCCAACAAATTAAATTAATTTCTGACAAATTTTGTGTAAAATTACAAACGTAAATATTTATTTTGAAACGAGTAAACTGAAATTTAATAAATTTCAGAGTAAAAAACCAGTGGACTGTATATACGTATAAATATACGTGTTAAAAAAAAAAAAATTATTGCTCGCCAACCAAATATATTTATGTATGTGCGTGTATATATGTATGTAGCACAGTATATATTTAAAATCAAACGCAAGCGAATCAACTGAGCAAAGTTGGAGGAAAATTGTTCCGTCCACTAAATAAATGCTCAAATTAAATTGTTTTAAAAAGTGAATTGAATGAAAGCTGAGTGATTTTTGTGAAACTAATTTTTCTTAAATTCAACTGTGATGAACCAAACCCAAAAGTGAGGTTAATTACACAGTGCAGTGTTGTTGTTGTGGGCTGTTAATAACAGAGCAGTGCAAGTCATATAAATGTATATTGAATTAATTTATTTTTGAAAAATTACTTGCACTTTTCTATTAAATTAATCCCAAACACTGTTTGTACAAATAATTGTGTGCAATAAAGCAACAGCGAAGACCCTTAAGCCGTGTCAAATATTATTTACCGTCGGCGGCAATCAATACTTGATGGACAAATGGGCTATTTGTACAACAAACTTTGTATTTAATTTTTTCACAATATCACTCGCGCACTTTTCACTTTCACTAATCTTATTTGAATGTGTACCACTGAAATATACCACGTACCTTTTTATATTTGTATATGTCCTTTTTGATGCAGTGGATCCAATAATATATAAACAAATGGATTGTTAGTTCCTGTGTTGTTTAAGTTGGTATTGCTGCTGCTATTGACATGCAATTAAATATTTAAAACACTGTGTGTTGTTGTTTCGCAAAATGGTCGCTTATGATGGTCGCTCAATATAATATTTAAAACACTGTGGTTGGTTCGCAAAATGGTCGCTGTGAAAAAACGGATTGAATGGACCAATGTCTTGGCCGGGCCACAGCTCAGGGATGGTGCCGGTCAAGATTTAATGTAGAAAAGAAGAAAAAGTTTGGTATTAGAATTTTAATTAAATATAATATCTTTATTCGAAATAAAGATTGTGCACAAAAATTAATTATATATATATTTTTATGTTACCTTTTGGTTGAAGCTGGAAACTGCGGCGGGATACGTCCTTTCTCCTTGATGTGTGAAAACAAGTGAAGTAAAAGAACATAACAGGTCAATACCGCTTGCCAGTCAAACTGTTTATTTATTCCAGCGATGTTCATTTGTATGGTTAACATAAACAATTTGACTGCCACTGTCAACCAATATAAGAAAAATGCGAGGGCGCCCTTTTATGTTTTGAGTTTGGGCTGTTGGCCTAAACAAATATGAAAAAACAAAAAATAAGATGCAGATATTAATTTTTTTTATCTCTTTTATTTTCAGCTAGCCAAGAGGCCTACCTACTCTGGGCGCTGCACGGTTGCCTTGTGCCGTGGCAAAAAATTATTAGAAAAGGAGCAGACGGCAAAAAAAAAAGTAACGCAATTTACAATAAAAGATTCGCAAAATGCGTTTGTTATGATACGTCCATCAATCGAGGCTCTTGAAGAGTCCATCAGAGTTTTAACTGAAGAAAAAGCCCCTATTCAGCCCTTCTTTATCATTATCGGCTAGGATATAAAGAATGAGATATTTGTCTATTTCGACGGGATAAAATTTCCTTTTTAAAGTGTAGTAAGAGCTACTGACATATGTTTTAAAATATTTCATGTTTATAATTTGGAATACCCAAAATCATGCGAAACCTTCATAGAAATGTGTTAATTTGAAATGCCTGTAAAGTAAAATTTTCCTAAAGTAAACATTTTATGTAATGCAATTAAAATTAACAAATAATGTAATAATAATAAATACAAATAATTACATAGTCGAAAACGCAGTCTTTTTATTTATATTCTACAAAAAATATTAATAATAATTAATAAAAAATTTATTGAATTCAAGAAAATATTAATAGGCATAGCGAAATTTTTATTAAACATTTATTTAATTTGATAAAAAAATTTATTAAATTCAATGACATATTAATAGGTGTAGCGAACCTTTTATTAAACATTTATTAAATTTAATAAAAAAATTAATTAAATTCAATAAAATATTAATAGGTGTAGCGAACTTTTTATAGAATCTGTGTGAAAAATTAATTAATTATTTTATTAAAATTAATAGATTGTACGTCCTGCCAATAAATACATAATAGAATTCAAAAAATAAATTTAATAAATAGTTTTATTAATTTTAACCATCGATGTGTATTGTGACAATTAAATAATTTAGTAGCTAATTTTTAATAAAATTTTAATTGTGACAATGTACAATTGTTTTTGTTTTTATCGGCCTATTGATAAATGATTCAGGTTCGATTCGAGCTCAAGGCCAGAACAAAAATTTTTTTTTTTTAATGATAATTATTAATTTTTTTGTTGGTTTTTTGGCCTTTAGTTTGTAAAAATATTTGTAAATTGTCGAGCTCGAGGCCATACAATATTAAATAACAAACAAAGAAAACTGTTTATTTGTATATGTTATATATTGTGGTTTTTTATTTATCGATATTTCGACTTCAATTAGAAGTCATCTTCAGGACTAGAAATACAAAAATACAAGTATTATAATAAAAAACATAAAAGTACATGTATACATTTGACTTACATCGTTGGATGTATCAGATCGACTAATTTAAAATTTGATATGACAAAAACGAAAATAAACATAAAAAGTAAACAAATAAAGAACCGTAATTATAAACAAAATTCTTAACTAACAACAATATAGCATAAAAAGTTAAACTGTGAGCTACACCCATAGCATAAGTATGTATTAAATTCCCACCAGGTAAATGTTGTTGTATAACACTCTCAGCATTCATTTTTGCAATTTTGCTTTACCAATTGTCGGTATGCGTGAGCGCATTGGTCTGTGCCTGACTTAAAATTCATTCTTTTATCGTTGGGTGTGCTGATTATGTGAAGCGTCTCCAAAATGTAGCGTTTCGTATAATCTTTTTCTTGTTGTAGAATTTCTACCTCATCGAAATCCGGAGAGTGTCCAGTTGTTTTGCAATGCTGAGTGAGGGCCGTTTTGTTATCATTAGTGTGGTCCCTATTTTTTATGTTTGATTTGTGAGCGGAAATCCTTGTCTTTAGTTTGGATTTAGTTGTCCCCACATATACCTTATTGCATACGTGGGACCCGTCGCCGTTGCATTTAATTTTATATATAACGTCAGATTTCTCATATTTTCCGATTTTACTTTTTGTATTTGTAAATATTTTTGTAAAGTGTTGTTATATGTGAAGGCAATTTGAAATTTTTCCCTGTCGTACAAATTCGAATGCTTTATCCTATTCGACAAACTTGGTACAAAAGTGGTGGATTTATATATTTTATCTGGTTTGGCTTTCTTGTCTCTAGTCGTCTTGAAATGGCTATGTATGAATTGTTTTATAAGTTGAGCAGGAAATTCATTATTTTCAAGAACTTTTTGAATTATTTCAATATTTTTCTTATGGTACATCGCGTCGCTAATTGTGAGAACACGTCTTACGAAATTTTTGGCCGTATTTACAATTGCAGACTTGTCGTGTTTCGAATAAAATTTTAATAATCTACCGGAGGCAGTAGGCTTTCTATACCAATCGAACGTGAGGTGGTTGTTGTTTTTTATTACCAGAGTGTCCAGAAATGGCAATTCTCCATATTTCTCAACTTCTAACGTAAATTTTATAGATCTGTTGTATTCATTTAAGTTAGCCAGCATTTTCTCAATATGGTCCGTTCTTGCAATGGCAAACAGATCGTCTACATATTTAGTGAGGAGGCGTGGTTTATATGGTGTATCTTCCTCAAATTTAGTTAGCAGTTCTTCCATCACAATATCTGCTATGACCGGAGATGCCGGTGACCCCATAGGCATTCCTGCACGTTGTTCATAAATCTTATTATTGTAGTTGAAGTACCTCTTTTCTTTAATACAAAATCGTACTACCTCAAGGAAGAGATCTTTTGTTAGATTTGTATGCTTTTTAATTTGGTTCCATTTGGACGAAATGATTTCCAAAGCATGGTCTACTGGAATGCTAGGGAATAATGAGACAATATCGAACGAAACTAGGCTCTCATCATCAAAGACATATGTATCCTTAATTTTATTTTTAAACTCAACGGAATCTTTTACATTGTATTTTGATTCTTTGGTTATATTCATCAAAATATTTACAACGAATTTACATAGGTTGTACGAAGGCGAATTGATTGAAGAACATATCGGCCTCAATGGGATACCTTCTTTATGAATCTTCGGTAGACCATACAGTCTTGGTGCATTAGCGGTCTTACTCAAGAGTCGGTATTTTTCTTTCAAGTCTATCATATTGTTTTTAAAGAGCTTTTCCACGATCGCATTGTTTCTGTCTTGGAGCTTGGTAGTTGGATCTCGTTTTAATACTCGATATGTGGAAATATCATTGACGATGCGTTGTAATTTTGTTTCGTAATCGTCCCTTTGCATTAAAACTGTCGCACTTCCTTTGTCCGCGTTTAGAACTAACAATTCTTTATTATTTCTAAGAAATATTTTTGTCGACTGTAGGGTATCTAGAACAAACCTGTCCCTCGTGCTAATATCTGCTTTGTTTTGGTGATCTCGTATAATTGTTGTAAAATTATTTCTCTCTATTTCTTGCTGTTCTCTGTCTTTGATTGTATGTATGCAGTCTTCGCCATCTGCTATAATTTGAAAAAGGGGGAGGCTATTCTTTGTTGTTGGTAAAGAGTATTTTGGGCCTAGTGAGAGAATCCACTGAACGTCTGGTGGTATGGTAGTACTTGTTGTATTATGAAACCACTGCGGTACGTTTTTTATGTTAAGTAATTGTTTTTGTTTTTCCCTAAGCTTCTCATATTTGTTCGTTTGTGTTTTCTTTATTTTTGTGGTAATATTTTGAGCTAACACTTTTTCGCCCTCGAAAAACATGTTGGAATCATCCTCACTAAGTTTTTGTTGTAATTTATAATTTAATGTATTTACCTCTTTTATTTTTTGTTGTTGTAGTTCATGTTTTATTTGTATTATGAGATTCAGGAGCTTCTTATGCACATTTTCTAAATACCTGATATTCTATTTTTGCCGATGTTGCAGTTGCTGATAAAACTTGGTATAATTCCACTCTTTCTACATCTCCCAAGGAATTTAATCGACTCCGTCAGCCTGCTTAGTTGTTGTGCGCTGCGCTGATAGCGTTTTGTACATTTGATAGTTTTATTATTATACTTATATCAATTAGAAGTCATCTTCAGGACTAGAAATACAAAAATAGAAGTATTATAATAAAAAACATAAAAGTACATGTATACATTTGACTTACATCGTTGGATGTATCAAAAAAACGACAATATATAACATATACAAATAAACAGTTTTCTTTGTTTGTTATTTAATATTGTATGGCCTCGAGCTCGACAATTTACAAAAAATGATAATTATTGTTATTTTTTAATTTTTCTAAATTTGAAAAATTGTATTTTGTTTTTGGAATAGTGAGTAGAAAATTTTTCAGACAACCTGCCATAGCTGCGCAGATAGATCCATTTCGAAGGGTGCTAAGCCTTCATCATCAGTACGCTTTAGGCATGCTGCGCTAACCATTTAGCTATACAGCGGTGGTTTGTTTGACTGGCAAATTTGCTACTTCTATTCCTTTTTACCAACTGTATTTATTCAGTGTTGCGCCATCTGGTGCAAATCACTGATAATGCTGGATTTTTTGTTTATTGTCAATTACTTTGTTTGACATTCCCAAGTGCTCATGGTTTATTAACAATTGTTTTTGTTTTTATCGGCCTATTGATAAATGATTCAGGTTCGATTCGAGCTCAAGGCCAGAACAATAATTTTTTTTTTTTTTTTAATGATAATTATTGTTCTGGCCTATAGCTCGAATCGAACCTGAATCATTTATCAATAGGCCGATAAAAACAAAAACAATTGTTAATAAACCATGAGCACTTGGGAATGTCAAACAAAGTAATTGACAATAAAAAAAAATCCAGCATTATCAGTGATTTGCACCAGATGGCGCAACACTGAATAAATATAGTTGGTAAAAAGGAATGGAAGTAGCAAATTTGCCAGTCAAACAAACCACCGCTGTATAGCTAAATGGTTAGCGCAGCATGCCTAAAGCGTACTGATGATGAAGGCTTAGCACCCTTCGAAATGGATCTATCTGCGCAGCTATGGCAGGTTGTCTGAAAAATTTTCTACTCACTATTCCAAAAACAAAATACAATTTTTCAAATTTAGAAAAATTAAAAAATAACAATAATTATCATTAAAAAAAAAAAATTATTGTTCTGGCCTTGAGCTCGAATCGAACCTGAATCATTTATCAATAAGCCGATAAAAACAAAAACAGTTGTTAATAAACCATGAGCACTTGGGAATGTCAAACAACGTTATTGACAATAAACAAAAAATCCAGCATTATCAGTGATTTGCACCAGATGGCGCAACACTGAATAAATATAGTTGGTAAAAAGGAATAGAAGTAGCAAATTTGCCAGTCAAACAAACCACCGCTGTATAGCTAAATGGTTAGCGCAGCATGCCTAAAGCGTACTGATGATGAAGGTTTAGCACCCTTCGAAATGGATCTATCTGCGCAGCTATGGCAGGTTGTCTGAAAAATTTTCTACTCACTATTCCAAAAACAAAATACAATTTTTCAAATTTAGACAAATTAGAAAATAACAATAATTATCATTAAAAAAAAAAAAAAAATTATTGTTCTGGCCTTGAGCTCGAATCGAACCTGAATCATTTATCAATAGGCCGATAAAAACAAAAAAAATTGTTAATAAACCATGAGCACTTGGGAATGTCAAACAAAGTAATTGACAATAAACAAAAAATCCAGCATTATCAGTGATTTGCACCAGATGGCGCAACACTGAATAAATATAGTTGGTAAAAAGGAATAGAAGTAGCAAATTTGCCAGTCAAACAAACCACCGCTGTATAGCGCAGCATGCCTAAAGCGTACTGATGATGAAGGCTTAGCACCCTTCGAAATGGATCTATCTGCACAGCTATGGCAGGTTGTCTGAAAAATTTTCTACTCACTATTCCAAAAACAAAATACAATTTTTAAAATTTAGAAAAATTAAAAAATAACAATAACATGACAATGTACTTTTTTATTGATATTACGTATCTTTTTGGTTCAGTGTAGCTGATGGTTCGATGACGCCGCTGTCGCTCATTTCTTGTACGATTTGACTCGCAATTTCCCTCTTGGCATTTTTCCAAAATAGCTCCTTTTGTCAGTTTGAATGGTGACTTGAACTCATTGAGTACTCTTACCGGAATACATCGATCTTGTTTTGTCATAGCCAGGGTTTTTCCTACAAGTATGTTCGGTGTTGATTTGTTTGAAGCTTTGACAACCCACAATTTGTTTGTCCCACAATCTCCATCACCCTTGGCCCAGATGGCTGCTTGGGATTTTGGTGTTATTTGCTGACTCTCTTCCACCAGCACCCGTTTACTGCTGTAACCGAAATCAAGTGGCACATCCATGTTCTTATATTGCTGCGTCTTGCTTTGCATGTCGATCTTGATGCCTTGGTTGATTAAGAAGTCCACTCCAATTATGATTTCATCAACAATCTCTGCCACTATAAAATTGTATAGTATCATGACGTCCCTAATTGCTACTTCACATGCTACTTCTCCAATTACCTGGGTGTCCCCTCCCGTGGCTGTACGTAATCTTGATCCAAGCAATGGTCTTATCTTCTTGGTGACTAAATCTGATCGAATGATGGAATGAGATGCACCCGTATATACAGCCAGTAAACGTTCCTTTCCATCGACGTGTCTCCCGACAGTAAGATTGTTTGACCATCTTCCAATTTGCGAGATAGAGATTATGGGGCATTCAATTGAGGAAGCCAGCTGTCGCCCCTTGCGGCTGACTCGCTTTAGTTTAACGATTGAGTGTACTTGGAGATTTGCTCATTTCCTTCAGCTCTGCGTTTACGTCCACCCACATTGTTGGAACTATTGGGACTGGTGCTGCAATGTCATGCAATGTGACCTGGGTTGCCGCACTTGAAACATTTCATAACTCCGGCATTTTTCTGTTGTGATCCCTTCAGTGCTTCCAAAATTGTGTCCACCCAATCTGGTCTTTCTGCTTCCACACAATGAGCCTTTTATGCTAGTTTACTCAATAGAGAGGCAGTTTCCTGACTCAATGCATGGGATACCGTTTCAGCAAATGTTAGTTTTGGATTCGCATATGTAGCTCGTTTCGTTTCCAGATTTCGTGTGCCATTTATGAAGCTCTGTATTTTTAGCCTTTCAGTGTATTCCACGGGTGCGTCCGCATTTGCAAGATGAGCCAATCTTTCAATATCTGAAGCAAACTCCTGTAAAGTCTTGTTAGATTTTTGGTAGCGATTTTGCAATTCTATTTGGTGGATTTTTTTCCTTTGTTCGCTTCCCTAACGTCTCTCGACAGCGGCCATTAATGCTTCATAACTGTTTACGTACTCTGGAATAGTCTGTAAGATTTCAGCTCCAGGCCCTTTAAATGCCACGAACAATGCAGCAACGTTATCATCCTCATTCCAGTTGTTCACTGCTGAAGTCTTCTCAAACTGTAGCTTAAAGACCTGGAAAGGAACAGAACCGTCAAACAGAACCTTTGGATTACTCGCTGAAACTGCAGGGCGATTTATTTGCACCTCCGGTATACGACCTCTCAAAGCTTCTATTTCGGCATCAATTTTATGCTCGAGCTGCACAATGTTTGTATCCTGTCCTTCCAGCTTTGATGTTACCCTTGCTTCCTGTGCTTCTAACTGCGAACACATTTGTGCCACTTGCAATGATAAGCGCTCCTCTTGTGCTTCCATCTTGGATGTAATCAGTGTCGACATTTCTGAAATACGCGCTTCTTGTGATTCTATCTTGGATGCCATATATGTTTTCTGTTCTTCCAGTTAAGATGATATATATGTCTTCTGTTCTTCCAGTTGAGTTTCCATCTCGGATGTTACTGTCGACGTTTGTGCAGATATTGCAGCCAAAATCATGTGCAAGTCTGTGCTCGTAACTGTCTACGTAACTGTCTCTTCCATTTTTGTTGGTGTCTCGTCTCTATCAAGATGAAAGACGTACTATTCAACAATAAATCCTTCCGACTCCATAGCGTCTCGTATCCGTGCTTGCAGTTCGATCTTATTACCAGTTGTACTCAACCCACGGTTATCCAACTCCTTTTTCAATTGCTGGATCCTTAATTCACTTAACTTTGCCATGTCCTAGTTGTATTCGCAATCTTCGGAATTTATTCAACAATTCCTCTTCTGACACCAATTGTAACGAATTTAGGGAAATTCGGCTAATTCCAAATCCTCTACTAACGTTCGAATCACTAAACTGTTGAATAAATAACTCCGCTATTCAATAATGCAAAATGGGATTTATTAAAGTACTTCACAATAACTTCGCAACAGATAGCGAGCTTAAATGAAACTGATTACTAATTCTCAGCTTTACCTCCTTTTATATTCTGTGATTTTCTCGTTCGCATACTTCTAGGCGTTTCTATTTCTAGATTTTACTACTCGTTTATCAGCTATAAATTTCTCAGATATAACTACAGATGCACTATTGTTATAGCTTCTCGCATAGCCAATGCGCACGTATATGTGAGTATTACTTCCACACATGATTGCCTACTTTTGGGAGTATCTCAGATATATGCACGTGTTTGTGCGTTGCTCTCCGCTGCTTGTGTGGACATATCTATAGACGTAATGAATGATGTGTTGATGTGCATACAAGTCACTGGTTAGTACTGGCTTATAGGTGATAGTATCCCTTAGTGTTGCTAATATTCGTCACAATATGTTAAATATTTTGGCAACTTTATCAACATTTAAGGTGAGTTCTAAATAGCTGATTCGTTTTCAGGTTTCCATTGTGAATTGTATATTCCCGTGCTTCCTCTTGAGGTAATCCCGTACAATCTCTCGTTATTAGTAGTTAAAGCGCATATTATGTAATCCACGTATCTTGCTTTTATTCGGATATTGGTGTGAAGGTTAGGACTTGTCGAAAAAGTATCTCTCCCACCACGAATCCACTCCGAAACTGCGCTTATTTCTTGGTTCGTACAACGCGTTTCTTGGATGGCAGTGACGTCGTTTATCAACCAGCCAGGAATCTGCATCAAACCAATTTAGCAGACTGAGATTCCAGGTGCATGCCCTCAAATCATTGTCCTTTAAATGTTTGCCATGGTCTTCATAATTTAAGGGTTGCCCTCTTATCCGATACTTTGTTGAGTTTTCCATTGGAGTGTAGTTTTACGTGACGGATCCCAATCCCAGCGCACAACCCTCTCAGCGGGGATTAAATTATTATTTGCAAGTTTATATAACGAACGCCATTCACGAAGCTTTCCACACTTGCGTGGGGCTCCACCCTCTAGGTCCAGTTTTTCAGTTCGAGTTTAAACTCGAGTTAAATTTGACTAGAGTTTAACCCAGCCACTTCGGCCGCTTTAACTGAGATTTGCAGAAAACTTTTTATGTTGTCGAACAAAGTGGCAAAGTTAAACTGTTGTCAACTTTAACTGGAGCTCATACTGCTACGATTATGAAAATTATGCAGTCAGTTGCCTATTGGGCATATTGTAATAGCAATAAAGGAGTATTACATATATGGTTAGTTTACTTTGCGAGCTTAGCTGAGCATAAAAATATTGATTTCAAATACAGGCACTGGCGACAAAGCAACTGCTTTTGATGGTTTGAGCCGGCGACAGGTGCCGTAAAATTCCAGATTCCAACAGCATATCGATATGGATAATATGTGATTTTAATAGTTTGTGTATCAATGCAAATGTTGCGAAAGTTTTCATAATCACTAAAACGATAAAAAATCCTTTGGCATATTGTTAATAGGCTCCTAAACTTTGTAACATATTTAAAATATTGAACACTGATACCCGTATTTAGGTTACAAAGCAATATTTTATCAAAGACTTTTTCAACTCATCACTCGCACGATAATTGTTGTGATAGGCTAGGTTAGGTTGAGGTGGCTGCCCGAGGACAAAATTAAGCCAGTAGTATTAGGCCCGTTGGGATACCACGAAAATACATCGTTACGTTTCCTCTTCGAACCATTTTGAGGACCTGAGGAAATCTACCGGGTCATTGATGTCATGCTCCACAACCTGGCTTAGATTATCAAGACCAGGGACCCATGTGAGGTGTAAAGGTTCTGTTGAGCCATCTCTTGAAGAGATCGGCGACAGTTTAGTGCTAGTTCAGAATTCTACGAGTAGGAGCCAAGAGATTTTATGGCAGCTTGGCTGTCGCCGAAAATAAATATTACTTTGCCGACGGTGTGTGACCGTATCCTAGCTGCGGTTTCCATTATGGCTGCAACTTCTGCCTGGAATATACTGTAGTGGTCGGGTAGTCTGAAGGAGAGCTGGATGTCCTTGAGTATTCTCCACCTCCAACTCTACCGTTTACCTTGGAGCCGTCCATGTATATGGAAATGCTGCTGTCAATAGCAAGGCAGCTATCCGACTACGTCCAGTCATCCCTGCTGGGGATGTTTATCTTAAAGTTGGTTTCCGCAATTGTTGTGTTCGCACAGCGATCCGTACTAGGAGGAAGAAAACTCTATTTGTTTAGTATACTTGAGTGTCCTGTGGTCTTGTTCCAACACGACAACTCCCTTAGGCGCAGGGCTGACGTTGCCGCCGCTCGATAACCAGCTAGATACAATGGAAGGATGTCAAGAATGACCTGAAGAGCTTCGCTAGGTGTTCTTCTTAGAGCCTCGCTTATGATTATCACACTGGATCTATGGACTTTATCCAAAAAGTTTAGGTTTGACGCCTTGCTCAAGCCTGGCCACCATACGACTATCCCAAACAGCAGTATGGGACGGATAATTGCGGTATAAATCCATCTGCATATTTTGGGGGCGAGTCCCCATTTTTTGCCAATGGATGTTTTACACGTATTTAATGCAATGTACGTTTTTTTGTCGCTGAATGACATTGTCCTTTCAGTTCAGCTTTTTGTCTAAAACTACGCCTAGAAATTTGGCCTTATCTGCCAGACTTAGACGCACCCCATTTAGTTCTGGTAAGTTTAACGATGGTATTTTGTATCGTTTGGTATATAAGACAAGCTCAACTTTATCGGAATTGACGCTGAGTCCACATCGGAAAGCCCATAGGGAAACCTCTTGCAATTTTACCTGCATCAAGTCGCATAAAGTTTGAGGGAACTTGTCTCTATAGGCAATCGCTAGGTCATCAGCATATGCCACAACCGTCCCGCTCCCACAACTAGTATCTCTTAATAGCGAGTTTACCGTTAGGTTCCATAGTAGAGGGGAAAGGACACCACCCTGGGGCTTTGCGACAAATCGTGTTATATCAACCTTCCCCAGTGAGAAAGCACTTTCCGTCCCCTGAGCAGTTGATCAATCAGTCTCACTAGGGGTTATTTACGTCCAGATCAGTTAAAGCATTGTTAACAACGTCTGGACTTATATTGTTGAATACTCCTTCAATGTCTAGGAAGGCTACAAGACAGTAATCCTTTTCACACAAGGATGTTTCGATAGTAGAGACTAGGCTGTGTGGCGCAGTCTCCGCAGATTTCTCTTTAGTGTACGCCTGTTGATAGCCCGAAATGAGGTTCCTACCAATGTTGGTAGTGAGAAAATCGCTAATTATTCTCTCTATGGTCTTGAGTACGAAGGATGAAAGACTGATAGGTCTGTAGTCCTTCGGCTCGTAGTGAGAGGCTTTGCCTGCCTTAGGAATGAATATGACCGTGGCACTGCTCCATGCACGCGGAACATAGTTTAGAGTCAAACAAGCGGTATATATGTTCCGCAGCCAGTTGGCCGATAACTCCAAAGAGTAGATAAGTTGAGCGGGGAAAATCCCGTCTGGTCCAGTAGCCTTAAATGGTTTAAAACACCTAGCCCTCTCCTCAGTGATGAGTATATTCACAGCTTGGTTTGCTGCAGGTACTTCCGGTGCGTTGGCCATCTTTCCCGGTAAGTGTGTGTCTAGGAGCAGCTCTAGGGTTTCCCCTTCTCTGCTGGTCCAGGTACCATTTGGTCTCCGCAGAAAGCTAATAGCTGTTTGCATCTTTGAAAGCACGTACCACAGCCTTGTTGCGTCGGAGACACTTTCGACTCCAGTGCAGAAATTTCTGCACGATGTTCTGTTCGCTTGTCTCCGGACTTTTTTGTAGGCCCTTAGTTTGCCCTTGTATTCCAGCCATTGTGGCCCATCATCGAGGCATTTGGCTTTGGTGAATTGCTCTTTACAGGATTTACGAAGTAAGTCCAAATCATGGAAGCACCAGAGAGGTTTACGCTTGCCGCGCGGTTTTGGCATTGGAAAAGCGTGTTCTAGGGCATTTGAGAGTGCCATCGAGAAGGTTTCTACCAGACCGTCCAGTTCCTCCGTTGATGAAGGACTTTCTCAATTCCTGTAGACAGCTCATTTGCACTTACAAATATTCGTTTGAATTTGCACCATTATCGATATGGATACATGTGTGACAAATACATTCTAAAAAGGTTTTGCGACCGTTGCATACATCCGAGATGGTTAACGACATTTACGCTTGCGCTTTCTCAATTTTTAAATGAAGCAAAACTAAAAGGTTAAATTATTTACAGGCACAAAATTTGGGATACTTTTTAAACTTTTGTATTTTTGGTTTCATTTTCTGCTGCATTCTGTTGAGTTTTGAGCTCCTTTTCCTAGTTTTTGCATTTCGTATGTGCGCAGTTTACGCTCACAACGATGGCATTTCACAAAACTATATGCAGTTTAAATACTAGGCTAAGGCCCATTATTAAATGGCAAAATTGCAAAAAGTTTTTTCCCACATATCATAAAGCTACCTGTTGCATGGTATTTTCCAGAAGGCGCCGTTTAAGTGACTTGATCACTGCGCACCCAATATGCGGTTTTTACAACATTGGTATCCGATGACGCCATCGTGTCTGCCTCTCACAATATCTTTGGTGGCACATCTTCACAAGATGGATCGTATAACGAAACTCGATGAACCTAAAGAGCGTGTTGAACCAGGTTTACCTCTCAATAGTCTTCCTAGCGCCACTAATTCGGGATATTTTCCGAGCTCGGAGGTAAAAAAAACCACCAAACAGCGTAATAATAATTAAAATTCACTCCGCGGTTGACCATAATAGAACACTTCGACCTTCCCGTTACTTTAGAAAGAGAACGGGAGCAATGGTATCATTAGATGCAATCGGACTTAACGTCGAAATCGAAAAATTTTGCAGGAGGCAATAAAGTTAAGACGAGCAGGTGCTCTTGTTTCTACATTCACGGTGCGTGGATCTATTTACATAAGAGATATTTTCATTCGTTCATTCATTCATTTTATTCATTATTATCTTGTGCAATCTTAAGTTTATACAATTCATAAAACAGAAGTATACTTATATATATAAAATTAGCAAAAGATAACAGTTAATGGTGTTTAGTGTCCAAATAACAGGACACAGATAACACCATTTCCTTAAATAACTATAAATCTATGTTGTACATTGTGGGGTGCAATACAAAATCTATGTAATGAAGACAAAAAAAATTTACAGAAGTTGAAGAATGAAACAAATTCGAATTTACAAGTGTGCTTACTACGAAATAATTATACAGAGGTAGTGAAAGACAAAAAATATAATGGAAATACTAGTAATTATATTATATTATATTATATTATATTATATTATATTATATTATATTATATTATATTATATTATATTATATTATATTATATTATATTATATTAATTAATTATAAAATTTGTTAAATTTAAAAATTTTTAAAGGGAAATACTTTACGTAACAGGCCGCAACAGAACTTCTATATCATCATGATTCAAACAAAGGAGCCATAATTTCACCTCCTTCAAGAAAACGGATAGTCTCCTAATGCTTTGTATAGCTTCGGGAAGCTTATTGAAAACCATGCAGGACACTGTTGTGTAGAAGTTGCGAAACAGGGTGGTACGAGAAGCAGGAACTACAACATTTGAATGTGAGCTGCTTCTTAGCCTTTGTGGGGGGTATATTGGACTACGTAGATACCCACACCTCATAAAAAATATTTTTAAAACTTTATAGAAATACAAGTGCCTCACAGGCAGAATATTTAACCGTTTAAAAAGGTGCATAGTGTGTGATAGGCGGTTCGCGTTACATATTCTTCTTATGAGACACTTCTGCAGAATTAAGAGCGGACGAGTTTTACTATTATACGCACTTCCCCAGCAACTTATACCATATTGTAATTTAGATTGTACTAGTCCAAAATACACCATTTTCAGCACACTGCGTGAACATAGTTTTTTAAGACGATAAAATGAGCGCAGAGTGGATAACAGATATTGTTTCATAGTAGAGATATGGGACGACCAACTAAAATTTTGATCTATTATAACATCCAGGTACTTAAAATTGGATACCACTTCGATCTTAAAGCATTTTCCGTCGCAGTCAAATTCAGGTGCATAGCCAACTCGAGACCCCTGATAAATACAAGTATGAGTATAAAGTTCATACCGCATACAACTTGCAGAATGAAAAGTAATATCACTGCTTGGCACTTCCTTGCCTGAGAGGCTGAAATACATCAGCTTGGTCTTATTGCTAACAATCAGCTTATGAGAAGCGAACCATTGCCTCAGCAGGTGCACATCATGATTTATATCCACAAAAAGATTGAATGCATTGTTTGTCGCATATGCAATAGCCAAGTCATCTGCAAAAGCAGTGACTTTACCCAGGAAAGGTATTGAAAATATAGAATTTATATAAATTAAAAATAAAACTGGACCAAGGACTGAACTTTGAGGGACCCCCAAATCCATCAATCTAGCTGTGCTTAAAGAATTGTCTATTCTGACCCTTTGTATTCTTGTATTTAAATATGATTTAAACCAATCAAGAACATTTCCACGGATGCCAGCTGAATGTAGTTTACTTAGAAGAATATTATGGTCAACCATGTCAAAAGCTTTTGTTATATCAACAAAAAGACTACCACAATACTTTCTTTCGTCCATGGACTTATACATAAAGCAACATAGGTCAAGAAGAGCATCTTCAGTAGAAGCTCCTAACCGGAAACCGAATTGCATAGGACTGAAATATTTAATTTTTTCCAAATATGCCATGACCCTACATTTCACAGCTTTATCAAAAACTTTCGAAATTGATGTCAAAAGAGAAATTGGTCTGTAGTTGCTCTTATCTTTCCTATTTCCCTTATTCTATAGTGGTAAAACAACAGCACATTTCAGATCCTCTGGGAATACTCCTGAGACTATACTACAATTAAATAAATACTTTAAAATGTCAACAACATAGAGAGCAATTTTTTTTAACATGCGATTCGAAATATTGTCATTTCCAGATGAATTATTGTTTTTCAAAGAGTTTACTAACCTCAGGATCTCTGCGCCAGAGATAGGGTCAAAAAAGAAGCTACTTCCTGGAGAAGTATTTCCAGAATCAAAATCGTTGATGTTTCCGATTGTAGCAAAAAAGTCATTAAAGTGATTAGCAACGTCCACTGGGTGAGAAACATCCACCCCGTTGATATCTAAAACAATAGAATTAGCATTGGTGACCTAATTCCGATGAAGGATGTCATAAACCACATTCCATTCTTTTTTAAGGTCACCATATGCAGCTATTAGCCTATTTTTATAAAAAAGTTCGTGACTTAAACGAGTTTCTTTATGCAACCTGCTTGTAAGACGGTTCACGCGCTTCCGGAGACGACTGTTACTGGAATGTTTGTAACTTTTAGCTCGTAGTTTATTTTTTAGCTTAATTTTTTTGAGTAAATTATGGTTAATCCAGGGCTTGAGAATCACATCCGAACGCTTTGGAAAAGTTACAGAACTGGATTTACTTAAGTGAGCTTCAAGCGTAGACAAAAATAAATTGTACGCCTTGCTTATGTCCTGTTCTGCGTAAACATTTTCCCACTTTTCATAACGAAGTGATATCAGAAGATCTCTGAAATTAATTTTCCTGACAGCTGTCATCCTCTTACGGTTATTATTACGAATAAAAAAGGACTTTCCAGCAATAGCTGTAACTGAGCTCAGTGAACTACAGAAATACACCCTACCTGGCACACAACCTTAGCTATGACCACCCAAGCACAGTCTCTTTTTTTTTATGTAAAGGTGACCATTCAAGGTTTGGTTAAGTAATTTTATACAATTCTTTTTCATTTATTTTTATTTATTTTATATATTTTTTTTATTTTTGTCTTCATATTAGCCTTCAGTTTACTCAAACCATGTCATCCGATTACAGTCTGCAAAGGGTTGCAGATAATAGTCGCATTCTGGTTAATGTATTGTGCCAGCAAACGAGGGAATTTAGGATTGTAGACTTCAATGCTAGGAGTTTAAATGCTGAAAAGATGAAAATTGTTAGATACGTATTTGAGTCAGCGGGAGTTGACGTGATATGCGTAACAGTGACATGGTTTTTAATGCATTTTGAAGATGCCCATTTCGGTATTAATAACTATAAGTTGATGAGAAATGACAGTGTTCATAATAAATTAACATAAAAACCTAGGTGCCGTAGAGATAAGATTTAATAAATGCATAACTATAAAAAGTAAAATATTGTCTTCTTGAATAGACGAGCATGCACAATTATACATACACATAAATAAAAATATACAGTCCACTAATCGTCAAGTATCATAATAAATAAATAATTGCCTTTCTATACATATGCATTAGACGCCCATAAAATAAACCTTAAAATAATTTAATGATCAATGCATTGGAATCTTATCTCATGAAAGTGCATTTAATAAAAATACATATTTACACACATATGTATGTATGTACACACATATGTACATACTTAAATCAATACACTGCGAACCGTTACAGTTACTTTAAATATTATTTATTTATTTATTTATTTAATTTAATTTCAAAAATAGTCTAATGTTCTTACAGACTACTTGAGTTTGTACTTAAAAATACAGACCTTAGCAATACAATCAAAAAATTATAACACTCAACAAAGATTTGAAGGTGGTCTTTGGCAAAAAAAAGTCAATGGCCAAAGAATTTGAGATAGTATTGAACTCCCTCAGTGCTCTAAAAATGGGAGCGTTAGAGGCATAGAGGGTCCGGGCGGAATCAATATAAAACATATCCCAATTTCGAAGTGATCTAGGGGGTATATGGAAACAAATACTCTCCAGTAAACGTGGTGAATCAATCACAGCATTAATAATATCATAGACAAAAGTAAGCGAAAGAATGGTCCTCCTACTTTGAAGTGATTGAAGGCTAATTAGTGCACATCTGGCATTATAAGAGGGAATCGGCTCAGAAAAGTTCAGAGACCGCAGGCAAAACCATAAAAAGGCTTTTTGGACTCGCTCGAGCCTTTTGATATTCCAACTTAGAGCGTACGAGAGACGTAAACTTAAGAGTATAAGGATCTGTTAAGTCAGAGCTAAATCGCCGAATAAAAGCCAAAACCGAGTAAGATTTAGCAATTATCGAGGTTATGTGAGTGGTAAACGAAAACTGCGAGTCGAAAACTACGCCTAAGTCAGAAATCCCAGTACGTGTGGACAGACGAGAGCCGTCAATATAATATGAAGTGGGAATTGTGCCACGAGACTTAGAGAAGGTTACGTGAAAGCACTTACCAATATTTAAAGGCAGATTATTATTACCGCACCAATCAGCAACGTTGTTCAGATCAGATTGAATATTTTCTGCATCAGAAGGAGTAGAAACAGTTGTAAACACCTTCAGATCATCAGCGTACAGCAAAAAATGGGAATGCTGAAAGCAGGCTGAAATGTCATTAATAAAAATTACAAAAAGCAGTGACCCCAAGATACTGCCTTGGGGTACTCCTGAGGATGCAATAAAAGGCTTGGCGTGAGTATTGTCAACAACAACTACACATTTGCGTGAGTGAAGGTAGGACTTAATCCAAGACAAAAATATAGAGTGAAAGCCCAGTCTGGCTAGTTTGGATATCAAGATTTGATGACTGACTTTATCAAACGCTTTGGAGAAATCCGTATAAACCGTGTCGACTTGAAGACGGTTGTTGAAGGCTGCAAGGCAAAATTCAGAAAAAATTGCTAAGTTAGTAACCGTGGATCTACCAGGCATGAAGCCATGTTGACTATCACTAATTAATTGCTTGACAGCAAAACTAATTGTTTGTTTTGCAACATACTCAAAAAGTTTAGAGATAGTAGATAATTTCGTAATTGGTCTATAGTTGGCAAAATTTGTTTTTATTACCACTTTTAAAAATGGGGGATATGAAGGTTATCTTCCAAGCATCAATGAACTCACCACACTCGAGAGATTTGTTGAAGATTAAAAGAAGCGGGGTGGCTAGAATCGGACAATTTTTAAAGAGATAAGACGATAAGCCGTCAATGTCTGTCTGGGAAGACGACTTGAGGTTCCGGATTACATCAACAATGTCATCTAGAGAAAGAGTAAGAGCCCCAAAGTTGATGGGAGAGTCTACCAGGAGGACTCAGAAACACTAACTGGCTGAGTAACAAAATTGGAGTGAAAAAAGTCTGCAAAAAGGTTAGCCGACTCCATAGGTGAAGAGGTATGAAACCCAGTATAAAAAACTGACGAGGGAATACTCGAGGTAGCTTTCTTGGATTTTACATAATTCCAAAAAGCTTTAGGGTTATCTTTGATACACGATTCGAAGTTTCGGGTGAAATTACTACGCAGCCTCTTACTTAACGCTTTAAATTTCCTGGTGTAGCGAATGTACTTGATTTTAAACAAGGAGGAGCTTGGGGTCGCCAGAGCCTCGTCTGTTAGTGAAACAGGATTCGCCGCGGATAGGTGAGGTTGACAATTGGGTTTGGAGAAGCTATATATTGCGCTGGCAACCTGAAGGGTTGCGCTACACAGCCCCTTGAATCTGGTATTTTAGTCGCCTCTTACGACAGGCATACCTACCGCGGATATATTCTGATCCCCTAACCCGCTGGGGGGGATCGACACCATCTTAACGCGTCGTGTTCATTCGTTTTAGTCAATCGGCAGTGTGCGGTTTATCGGAAAGCGTGAATAATTATTTAATTATTTTAGTGCATAATTATAATTATTATAAGTTATTGTAATACGTAAGTTATTTTTACTTTAATAAGAATAATGCTGAAAAATTATGTGCATTGGCAGCAAAACGCCGAGCATAAGTGTAGCGTTTGTGGCTGGTGTTTCGATAGCGTTAAATCTATTTTCCCTCATTTGCAGGCTCATTTGCGTGATAACATTTCAATTAGGAAATTGTTAACTATTTCGGGAAAAACCAGATTTTCTTTTTATGGACTTTGAGGCAAGTTTTTGGAACATGGTAAAATAAATAATTTTATAATACATAATTCTTCTTTTAATTATATTTCCAGATTGGAATCACAATGGATACAATAATAAATAAACTACCATCGAATTTGCCTCTCATAGCTATGTAAATTACTATTTATTATTATAAGGCCTTTCTACACGGCGACCTGTTACGTAAAAATTAATTAATTTTGATTCTATTGCATTTTTACAGAAACTGAAAGGGCTCACATTATAATTGAGAAAACACCCGTTGCTGAATACGGAGAATATGACTTTATAAATGGTGGTGCAAAAAAACATAAACAGTTTGCAAAAAGTGAATAATCTTATTTCAAAAATTAGTAACGTGGAATATTTTTAAATACATAAAAAACATACGATGAGTGCCACCACCTTAAAATTGCAAGTTTCGCAAGATATTTTTCTTTTCAATAATTTTGCTAATTTCTTATGAAAGTACAAGTAACAATGGAATACAGTACAAAATTGCCGAAATTATTTAAAAGAAGTCTTCCTGAAAATTGTTATTTTAAGGTGGGCCATTTTGGGTGTTACTCACTGCCTGTATTAATTTAGGATAATATAGTATATGCTAATTCAATTAAAGTGCCTGTATGAACTGAACTGAATTCTGACTGAAAATAAATTTTATTAAAATATCAAAATAATATTCGTATTGCAACTACATAAAATGTATATGTTTATAATTAAACACCCAGGATCAAGCAAAATAAGTATTTTATAATACCTGTTTTTTAAAAAATGTAAATGCATTTAAACATATACATGTTATTAGCTGAAAATACAATCAAATATTTTCAAAAAGGTGGGAAGTGGGTTAGAGGGGCTAAGGGATATGTGGCATTGCGCATATGATAAGTAAGTTCACTAAAACCGTTGTATATTTTACGCATTTTGAATGGTGATCATTGCGCATAAGGTTGGTAAATTCACTAAAATCGTTGTAAAATGTTACGCATTTTGAATAGTAGTTTTTACGCATGTGTTTAGTAAGGGCTTTACACAGTCTGATAGTAGATATACAATGTGTGTAAATTTGCAATAATTAAGCGAGGCAACTTTTTTGCTGGCTTAATGTGTGTAAATTTACATGCTTTTTTTAAGAGTGTATGTACACAATATTTTTAAGATGATGCCAACGGATTAAAGCGCTGATTTATTAATACTTATACTATTTGTAAACACATACATATACATGTATACTAGGCCGGGTCGATTTGTGGGGAGGCAAAAAAATCGCCCATTTCTCTGCGAAAATCATATTCTAGGGATCAAAATAAGAAACTTAGCCGAAGGAACCATACCTCTAAAACGAATTCTGATGTCCCCCCCCCCCCCCCCCCCCCCCCCTTTGGGTCGTAGGGGCAAATTTTGAAAAATCCCACTTTGAAATGCCTATGTTTTTTCTTTTTGGAGTTTATTTTTCTCTTTAGAAATTTATTTAGTCAGAACATATGTAAATGAAAAAATGAATTAAACTTAGTAATAGAAAAGAAATTAAAAAAATTATTAGAAATTAGCGTTTTTACAACCCCCTTTTAAAACCAGGCATCACTGTGATGCATTTGCATGTCGTAAACATAGTTGTGTGTGTTTTTTATTCAACCGTTTTAAAAAATGAAGGTATCACTGTGACACAATTGCAGATCCTAAAATTGCTTGTGTTGTTTTTTTTAAGCCACCACAAGACACAGCAGGTAGATTGAAATTGCCCCTACCCAAAAGTTCGACCCAAAGGGGGGACATCAGAATTCGTTTTAGAGGTATGGTTCCTTCGGCAAAGTTTCTTATTTTGATCCCTAGAATACGATTTTAACAGAGCAATGAGCGATTTTAAAGCGACCCGCCCTAATGTATACTCATACCTCCACATTTAGTTAAGTGGTACAGGTTTAAGAATGTTCTATATAAGTTGAAACATTTTACGAATAAAGACAGAATGTACAAACATCTCAACCCAACCTATTAATTTTATAATAATCCCTTTCTCTCACCAGCGGTAAGTTTGGGAATTGTTATAATATTTACATTTGGTCCATACGAGCCTTAGAAAGAGCTCTAAAAAAAGTATTGTAAGCCTCTGAGAATAAAAAGAGCATTACTTAGAAAAATTAAGTTATGTAAGCCGGAACAGAAAAGGTTGCCTGCATTAAAAGCATACATAAAAAGTTTGTTTTTGACTTAAAATCAAAAGCGTATCCGTGGCTTACAACAGAGATCTAAAAGCGTATCCGTGGCTTACAACGGAGGTGTTAAAAGCTTATCCGTGACTTACAACGGAGGTGTCAAAAGCGTATCCGTGGCTTAGATAGATAGATTAATTGAGGATCGCACTCCGACCATTGGCCTATTGTGCCCTCAACTTCTTCACAGCACCTCATCCAAGCCGACTTCTCTGATGAACCCTAGTGGTTCACCTGGCTTGAGGGATTTGATGTGAGAATGCTCTGGTCATGGTGAGCCCATAAACTTAACCCTACGTCTTAAGGTTGCGCCACACTCCAGGAGTACATGTTCCGCCGTCTCCGCTGACCGATTACAAAGTCGGCATGTATTGTTCGATATTATATCCAGCTTCTGCATGTGGCTGTTCAGTCTACAATGTCCTGTAAGAATAGCTGTTAGAATCCTTAGGTTATCTTTCGAGAGGCCTATTAATGCCCTATATCGAGTTGTGTTGTAGCCCCCTAGCAGTAACTTAGATTGTCTCAGGCCTGGCATAATGCGCCAGTGTTCTTTTCCCTTTCTTATACTAGTAGATGTCCTCTGATTTCTGCGGGCCTACTGGCAGGAACGGCTCAGGACCAATAGGTCGTGTCGTTGCTGCCTCTCTTGCCAGGCTGTCCGCCTGCACATTACCCTCAACTCCCCTGTGGCCAGGAACCCAGGCCAACAGCAGTTCCTTGTATGCTCCTAGTTGCTATAGCTTTTCAAAGCACTCAAGGGCTAGTGCTGATTTTATTTCAGACGCCGAGGGCCTTGAGGGCGGCCTGACTGTCACTGAGTGTTCCGGCTTCAAAATTATCCTACGAGTCATGCAAAGTTATCTAATTCCCTCATTTGTAATATTTCAATTGGCATCACTGTATTTGTGTTAATTGCTTGTTGTCTTCTTCTATGTCTTGTTCTGTTTTAATAAATCAGTTTCATATCAGCAATCAAACTACCAGCTTGTGCTCGTTATTTTTCGGTTGGTTCGATTCGCATTACCTGCTTTGGAAATTTACAGTCCACTTAGCAAACATCTCAACATTTTAGTGGTCCTTACGAACCGGATTATTTCTACACATTGGAAAAATCTTCAGTTATGCACATACATATGTACATACTATAAATGCAATAAATCCACCATCTACAGCAAACGATAAGTTGTGACTCAACAGCAAAAGCGGTAAAATTAAAACATACTTACATACAAACAAATAAAAGGTACAATCCAACTGTTGTTATTATATTTGTTTGTACAAAACATAAAACGGTGTGCAGTTATCAAAAAACGAGAATCCCAAAACCATGGAGGTAGCAAATTTAATTCGTACGCGGGGTCAAATAAAGGGCTCCTTTACAAAATATAAAAGTTATATCTTAGCAGCCAATGAAGCTACAACATATGAGGCTCTAAAAATATGGTGTGATCGGCTTGACACCTTATGGCAAGAATTTGTAGATGTTGATACAAAAATTGCGTCAAATGTTGACCAAGTATCAGAGTATTCTTCTCAAGAAGATGTATATTTGGACTTGAAGCAACGTTTTCTTGTGCTGCTAGCTACTCGTTCTGCTCCACCAGCTCTCATTTCAAGCACTGGGGGAGAAGACCTAAATACAACACTCAACAGATTAACGGAAACTCAGCGCAGCTTGATCGACCAATCTCGTACCTACGACACGCGATTGCCAAAATTGGACATTCCTGCCTTCCATGGGGAATATTGCAAGTGGCCTACCTTCAAAGACTTATTTTTAAACACCGTGCACAACGCAGCAACAATATCTAACTCACGAAAATTTCAATACCTGCAAATGTACCTGAAAGGTGAGGCTGCAAGCATTATTTCGGGAATGGTTTGTTCAAATGAAGCCTACGACAGAGCTTGGAGCAAAGTATGCGATAGATATGACAAACAAAAACCAATTGTTATTTCATACATAAAATCATTTTTTGACCTCAAATATGTAGTAGAACCATCCGCTGTGGCAATCCGTACACTAGCAGACAATACAGACTGTATCTTGAGAGGGCTGAAATCTTTAGGAGCAGACGCAGAAAGCCGAGATCCTTGGATTATATACATGTTATTGAACAAATTGGATGATGACACCAAAAGACAGTGGGCCGAGAGCGTTGGAGGATCTAAGGATCACCCCAAAATCGAAGAATTGATAGACTTTTTAAACAAACGATGGTCAGATCTTGAGTGCATGCAATCTTATAAAAATGGAAACTCCACTTCCAGCCGTACTCGATGCTTTATCGCAACAGAATCAAGTCAAGTTTTAAGGTGCTCCATATGTCAAGGTGAATATTTTGTTTACAAATGTCCTCAATTCAAAGCTTTTGAAATAACAAAAAAAAGAGAATTTGTCAAAGACCACAACTTGTGTTACAATTGTCTGTCTGCAGAGCACAGGGTCGGCAATTGTACCTCTAGGCAAAAATGTCACCATTGAGGACGACTGCATCATTCATGTCTGCATGTTGACGCCTTCAATAGAAATGATACATCAGAAAATCAGCCTTTTTTGTCAACATTTTCAACACAAAGCAACATGGTGAATCAAATGGTTGTTCTCCCTACAGCTG
Organism: Eurosta solidaginis; assembly: GCF_040869045.1. Classification (NCBI taxonomy): domain Eukaryota; kingdom Metazoa; phylum Arthropoda; class Insecta; order Diptera; family Tephritidae; genus Eurosta; species Eurosta solidaginis. Next base: position 204,377,354 of record NC_090319.1, read on the forward strand.
TCGTGAACGCTTCAAACATCAATGGCACTGGAGCCACGCTTTGCAAAGTGCTCATGGACTCAGCTTCAATGGGAACATTTGTGACAGAAGAGCTAGTTCAAAGGTTGCGGCTACCTCGTGGAAATGGCCGAATAAAAGTAGGAGGAATAGGTGGAGCAAAATCAGTATTCACTAAGGGCATCGTTTCGCTGCGGCTCACATCGCGGTTCGACAGCAGCGCATCAGTCAATATTGAAGCATTTATTTTAAATCGAATTTCACAACAAGAAAGGGGAGCCTCAGTCTATGGGTATCATTGGGATTTCCATAGGAATCTGGATATGGCAGATGATGGGTCGCTTACCTCCCAATCAATAGATGTACTCGTCGGATCACAACATTTTTTCAACCTTCTCACGGAAGGAAAATACACTACCAAATCGGGATATCCAACTTTTCAAAATACAATATTTGGTTATGTATTGGCTGGAAAAATACATAACGGCGGGGAGAACATCTCTGCATACACCACCACTGTCACTGCTAACGACTTCAGGGTTGATGAAGCGCTACGGCGCTTTTGGGAAACAAAGCACGAACCTGAAGTGTTAAAGAAACATTATACAACAGAAGAGCAGTTTTGCGAAAACCATTTCCAAAATACGCATGAATACGATGATACTGGTCGGCATATGGTACATCTACCTTTTAAGGACACGGCGCTGCAATTAGGCGACTCTTATGCTTCGGCCTACAGGCAATTCGAGATCCTTGAAAGGCGCCTTCTGCGTAATGAATCGCTCTCAAAGCAATATAAAGCCTTTATGGAAGAATACCTGTCCCTGGGGCATATGGAGAGAATTCCTGATTCTGAAGTCAACAAGGACTGTGAAAACGTATTTTATCTACCACACCATCCAGTTTTGAAACCTGAAAGCAGATCCACCAAATGCAGAGTAGTTTTTAATGGATCTGCAAAATCAACATCTGGAGCAGCACTCAATGATTTACTTGCAGTTGGTCCCACAATACAACGTGACTTGAGATCATTGTTGCTGAACTTCAGACAATATCGTATTGGACTCAGTGGCGACATTGTCAAAATATACAGACAAGTCCTTGTTCATCCTGACGATAGAGATTATCAACGGATCCTGTGGAGAGATGACACGAAGCAACCAATTGCACACTATAGACTCCGCACGGTCACTTACGGTACAGCTACAGCGCCATTTCTAGCCACACGAAGTCTCTACGTAACGGGCGAGGAAACTGATTCAACAGAAATAGGTTTGCTAATTAAAAATAATTTTTATGTTGATGATTTAATTGCAGGTGCAAACAGGGTGGAAGAAGCTGTAAATGTTAAAAACCAAAATAGCAACGTACTAACCCGAAGAGGGTTTCTGCTGGCAAAATGGGTGTCAAATGATCTCAGAGTAATCAAAGGTCTAGATGTGGAAGACTGGGATGTTGACCTGGCAGACATTGATCCAGAAAGCAGTTTAAAAATTTTGGGTCTCCATTGGCAACCAATATCGGACTGTTTCACCATCTCGGTCAGGCCAGTGATAAATGTTTGCACCAAACGGGCAATTCTGTCAGAGTCATCCAAAATTTATGATCCACTTGGGTTTCTGTCACCTTGTACAATATTGATAAAAATCATGTTTCAACAGCTGTGGTTACATGATATTGAATAGGACGAGGAGATTCCTGTCCAGTTATCGCAGAAATGGCTCATATTTCGTCAGAACTACGAGTGCTTCAACACGCTCAGTATTCCACGATGGGTACACACCAGCCCTAACGACAAAGTCCAGCTTTGTGGATTCTCTGATGCTTCAGAGTTGGCTTATGCTGCTGCCATCTATTGCCGCATTCCTGTCGGTTCCAAGATTGGAACTTGCAGGCTCGTTACTACTGGCAAAACTCTTTAAGGCGGTGACGATGGCAATGAAACTGAATAATGTTGAATGTATGGCTTGGACAGACTCGATGGTTGTACTTGGGTGGTTATCATCTCACCCACGGCGCTGGAAAACATTTGTTGCCAACAGAGTTGCAGAAATCATAGATTTAATCCCACGATCATCATGTCGCATCAGCAGATAACCCAGCAGATGTCGCGACTCGTGGATTAGAACCAAAAACGCTTTTGAAATGCAATCTTTGGTGGCACGGGCCCAGTTGGCTTGGTCAACCGCAGCACACCTGGCCACGCTGTAATTACGATGCATCAGATATAAACCTCAAAGTTGTCGCTGAAGAACGAAAAACCACCTGTCTCGCCTTAATAGCTACTGAGCAACTTGACGTCATCAATTGTCTTTTCAATCGTTACTCAACCCTACACAAGATACTCTCCACCATTGCGGCGTGGAACCGTGTCGTCCAAAGAAGGTGGGGCATCTGCATTGACCGGGCAACCAGCTATACCTCTGCCGAAATTTATAAAGCTCTCTTGCACTGCGTGCGTTGGGCCCAAGCGCAATACTATTCCGAAGAGATCAAACAATTGTCAACAAACAAGCCACTTTCGGCTAAAAGCACAATTTCTAAACTTGCACCATTCATTGATTCTTCATCGGTTCTCCGGGTAGGCGGTCGACTTAAAAATGCACAGTGTGCTATAGACACAAAACATCCAATTATCGTGTCCAAGGGCAGCATTTTTGCTCGTCGAATCATTGCAACAGAGCATTTAAAAAACCTCCATGCTGGCCCAACACTGCTAATGAATATTTTACGTCAACAATTTTGGATCACCAATTGTCGTCGCCTGGTCAAGCAACATATAAACAAATGTGTAATCTGCACTCGCTATCGTGGCATAACCTGCTTTCAACAAATGGCAGATGTTCCAGCTAGTCGAGTTATTCAAGCTCGACCGTTTCTTCGCACTGGCATTGACTACGCGGGCCCGTTTTTGATGAAACCACACAAAGGTCGCAATGCAGTACTTATCAAAGGATACATAAGCATATTTGTTTGCCTTTCTACACGAGCTATTCATATTGAAATTGTATCAGATTTGACTTCTGATGCATTCATTGCAGCTTTAAAGAGATTTGTTTCTAGAAGGGGTTTGCCATGAGACATATACAGCGATAATGGCACCAACTTTGTTGGGGCAAACCGCGAGTTAATGAAGAGTTTCAAACAGATAGTCAAATCTCGAGATGTCGGTTCATACATGGCCTATTCGTATATCAACTGGCACCTAATCCCACCAGGTGCTCCGCATTTCGGTGAAATTTGGGAGTCAGCAGTTAAAGCAACCAAATTCCATATGCGACGCGTCTTAGGTGAAACCAAGTTAACATATGAAGAAATGGCGACTTTGCTTTGTGAGATAGAAGCTCAACTCAATTCTAGACCACTAACAGCTCTTTATGATGACGACGTCGACAACATCAATGTTGTAACACCTGGTCATTTTTTAATTGGTCAGCCTCTGGTACAAGTAGCTGAACCTAATATCCAGCACATTCAAATATCACGGCTTTATCGGTGGCAACTCCTCACGCGCTTGCAGCAAGACTTTTGGCGCCGCTGGCAGCATTAATACCTAACGACACTTCAAAAACGAACCAAATGGCATACGGAAAGGGAAAACTTACAACCTGGCGCAATCGTTCTTGTTTATGACGATCGTGCTCCGCCCTCTGTCTGGCAAATGGGCCGAGTCAACGAGGTACATCCTGGTAAAGACAATTTGGTTCGGGTGGCAACAATTAAGAGCAGTCATGGATCCATGAAGCGTCCTATTACAAAACTCTGCAAACTTCCTACTGATGGTTAAGGTGTCCCTTAACAGGCGGGAGAATGTACCGGCTTCAAAATTATCCTACGAGTCATGCAAAGTTATCTAATTCCCTCATTTGTAATATTTTAATTGGCATCACTGTATTTGTATTAATTGCTTGTTGTCTTTGTTCTATGTCTTGTTCTGTTTTAATAAATCAGTTTCATATCAGCAATCAAACTATCAGCTTGTGCTCGTTACTTTTCCGTTGGTTCGATTCGCATTACCTGCTTTGGAAATTTACAGTCCACTCAGCAAACATCTCAACACTGAATATGGCAACTGTTTCATTGGAGTATTCGCGCTTAGGTTCAGGTCAGCGCACTGGCTTATATAGAATACTTCCGATTGAAAAGTGCTCGGGTATGCTCCCAGAGGTGTTGATATCTTGGCTCTGGGTCCAACGATTCCAGATCCAATCCCCTCTGGCGTCTTCGAGCCATCGGTATATCATACAATTCTATTTAGCTGATGAATGTACTCAATTTTGCTTTCCTCCCACGTACCCTTGTATCCCAGGTCTACTTTATACCTTTTCTCATAGACTTTCTGCTTGAGGATATCATCCCTCGGTAGTTGAGAGATTGGGCTCTTCTCTCTCAGTTCCTCCATGTTCCGGGGCGATATGACTTTACCTTTGCCTGAGCCCTCCTTGCGTATGCATACCATGATGGACCTCGTGGCCCTAGCTCTCATGGAGTCGAAGTGCAGTTTCCATAGGAGCTTGGTTTCAAAAATGACCCCCAAGTATTTCACAGCGGTTCCATATTCTAGTGCCACGCCATCTATTGTTATTGCTCTCAGTGCTGGTAGGGCCCTTCTTCTGGTGAAGGGGATGATGGTCGTTTTAGATGGGTTGATGTTAAGCCCCACACTGGCGCACCATCCCCTTGTAATATTCAATGCTCTCTGTATTATGTCACAGAGCGTACTCTCGAATTTAACCCTTGCAATTATGAAGATGTCGTCAGCATATCCTGGGCATCTTATGCCACTGTCAGATAGCTTTTGCAGGAGTTCATCCACTACTAAGCTCCACAGAAGGGGTGATAGAACACCTCTTTCAGGGCACCCCCTCGTGATATTAACATTAAATGCGCTATTGCCTACATGGACTTCAGCAATTCTTGTGCGGAGTAGATTGTGAATCCATATCTGGATAGGCATCTAAATTTCTCTTCTCTGCAGTGCTATGTTTACGATTTCATGAGATGTGTTGTCAAAGGCACCCTCGATGTCAAGGAAAGCGCAAATCACTGTTTCCTCTGTTTAGAATGCCCTCTGTATTTGAGATGTTAATTGGTACAGAGCTGTGTCCGTGAACCTACCCGCTCTGTACGCATTCTGGCTATTGTGTAGGGGCCACCTCTTCAGGGCATTCGACCTAATTTCTTGGTCTTTTATCTTTTCCATTGCCTTCAAGACAAAGGAAATTAGACTAATTGGTCTGAAGGACTTTGCTTGTGAATAGTCCTTTTTACCTACTTTTGGTATGAAAACCACTTTTGCTCTTCTCCACATCATGGGTATGTATCCCAGTGCCAGGCTATCTCTCATGCAGCCCCTGTAGCAAGTAGATGCTGTCCGTAATTTAAGCATCCACGACCCACATCGAGGCTGCACCGAAGGAATACCTACCCAAGATAGGGAGGCAACTACGCGGCGAGGGATACAAATTCAGGAAGGAAAAAAGCTCAATTCTTAATTATTAAGAAAGATTATATTTGATAGCATATTAAGACTGAGCCCAGTAAGGTTTTAATTAAGGTATACTGGAATAACGATTTGGATATGCTTGCTAAGGGCTGGTGAGTGTACATTCGGAAATCTTAGTACACGGCTTGACACCCCGTCAAAACGACTTTCCGGCTAATGTGACATTCGTGTCCGTCCCGTTAAAACCTTGGCAGGCCTTGGGGTACGTTCGAAGTCCAGCACCATTAAGTTGGCGGTGCAGTTTCGGTTGAGATTCTCCTGATTAACGCTGATCTGACTCTGAACGTAGTTTTCGTAAGGAACTGCGTCAACCTTCGCGTGGCGTACCTGCCTTCGCATAGATAACCACGGTATCATTACATCCGGACTAAGATAGCGGCCCCAAGTGGGGACCCAATCACATAAATGAGTAACCCAAATTAAAAATAAAAATCAAGATAGGGAAGGTACGTTCAACCCATTTATGGGACAGAAGCTACCTCGCTCCCCAGAAGGACCTGGTCTATCGGTCGAAGGTCAAAATGTTTCGTCGCACACGGGGACAAAACCAAAAGGAGAGGAAGCCAACGGTATAAAAGAAGCTTCTCCGGCTGTTACTCCAAGGGCAAGAGAGGAGAAGGCTAAAACAGGCACTCCTTAATTAAGTAACCTCATTAAGAAGGCTGCAGAAGATCTTCAAAATTCTCAGGCCTCAGGAGGGATCGAAAACAAGATGACCAGGCTTGGGAGATCAATTGATGATCTGTTTGAGTTTTTTTTAATGGCGTAATAGTATACACGCTGAAGTTAAGAGCTTAGCCTCCATAATCAGGGCATTGTACATTGAGTCCGCGCTGGAGGTAAAGAACCTAAAGAAGAAAATAATTTCGAATGATACGGCTAAGGATGGAAGCTCCTCACCCCCAGGAAAGAGACCGAGGAAGAATTCGACAAGGGAAAATCAAGTAGCCAATCCCACGCCAAGGACATTACGCCAAGACATGAGGAGAGTCACAAGCGAGTAAAATCTCAAGCGTTACTGAACCAGAAAAAGGTTGAAAGGACAGAAGATGCCACAACTCAAAAGTCGGGAGAGTGGCAGGTAGCCAAACCCAAAAAGGCGATTAGGGAGAAAATGATTAAAGCCAGGCCAGATGCAATCATAATTTCGAAGGCTGGAGATGCTACGTATGTTGACATACTGCGAAAAGTGAGGAGTTGCGATGAACTAAAAGCCCTAGGGGGTGATATCAAAACTATTAGAAGAACGGCAAAAGGAGATTTGTTGCTGCAGCTTAAAAGAGCCCAAGAGGGAAAAACAAGCACGTACCAAGCGGAGATTGAAGCAGTGCTAAAGGAGTCAGCGAAGGTCACAGCAAAATCTTAAATGATCACGCTACAGTTATGAGACCTCGATGAAATAACTACGCCGGATGAGATTTGTGATGCGATCCATCAGCAATGTAGGATAGAACGGTCTGATTCCACTGCCATAAAAAGTTTACGTACAGGGTACAGCGGTACAAAAACGGCACTTGTAAGCCTTACAGCGGATGATGCTAAAGTTGTTCTAAAGGCGCAAAAAATAAGAGTAGGATGGGTATCTTGTCGAAGTAGAGAGGTGAAACAGGAGAGATACTGTTATAGGTGCTGGGTCTATGGGCATATAGCCCAGAAGTGCAAAGAGACTATAAATAGGTCAAAACTTTGCAGGAAATGCGGCCAGAAGGGACACAAGGCCGCGAACTGCTCCAACGTACCAAAATGTGCGTTATGTGGGGGAGATCATTCGGCAGGCAGTTTTAGATGCCCACAACGGGAAGGAAGCAGCCAGATTGCCCTATGAGATTGTTGCAACTCAATTTAAACCACTGTGAAGCGGCCCAAGACCTCTTATACCAAACAATATTTGAAGGAGGATTTGACTTAGCGGTACTCTCTGAGCCGTATAAAAATAAGCAGGAGCAAGGCTGGCTCACGGACTCGACTGGGAAAGCCTCAATTTGGATATCAGGAAGACTTCTTCCGCAGGAAAAGATGGCACTAACAGTTGCAGGATTCACATGGGACAAAATTAAAGGAATATACATTTTTAGTTCCTATGCACCTCCGAGCATGAGTACCACAGAGTTTGAGAACATGATTCTTGGGATTACCATAGAAACACAGGGTAAACATCCGCTTATAATATGTGGAGACTTCAATGCATGGTCAACTGTATGAGGTAGTAGTAGAACTACCGATAGAGGTAGAGCCTTACACCCCTGAGGCTAGAATTTCTAAATGAAGCACGGAAATATACATTCGACACTGGCAATAGACGCTCCATTATAGATCTCACGTTTGGTCTATCAGTAACGTCTACACACACAGCGACCACAAAGCTATTAGCCTAGAGCTAGTGGAAACTGCACCAAGGAACTCCTCCAACCAACTGCAAAGAATAAGATGGAAACAAAACCTTTTCGAACCAAAAGTATTTGATGTTGTGTGGAACGATCCCGTAATACGGAGGACACATGCGGAAGATCTTTCGTTTCAAATATCTAAGTTATTAGGTATGGCGTGTGATGCTGCCATGCCCAGAAGTCGCGCAAAAGTAAATCGGACTCCGGTATATTGGTGGAACGGGGAAATAGCGGAGGAGCGTAGAAAATGCCACAAGGCACGGCGAAGGACACAGAGGGTACGCTCGCCGCCACGATATGATGAGCTACACAATACCTATATAGCCCAAAGAACGGCGCTTAAAAATAATATAAAAAAGAGCAAGAGAGCTTGCTTCAAGGAACTGATGGATAGTGCTGATCTTGATCTTTGGAAAATTGGCTTAGAGAACGGTGATGGCGAAAATTAAAGGGCGGAAATCAGAGCAGCCTACTTGCCCGATACTAATGAGAAGAATCGACACAAGGTTACCGGACCTATCAAAGTGAGGTTCTGCAAGGAATGGAAATCCCAGAAATAACAGAGCAGGAGGTACTAGATGCAACACAAAGAGTTGCGGACAGTAAGTCTCCAGGACCTGATGGAGTGCCAAATATAGCTCTTAAATCAGCGATAAAGTCTAGAACATCGGTATTTACGGATATCTTCAACGCCTGTTCCAAGAAGGTGCCTTCCCTCGCTCATGGAAACGTCAAAGACTGGTTCTAATGCTGAAACCTGGTAAGATTCCCGACCAGCCATCTTCATACAGGCCACTTTGTATGCTGGATTCAATAGGAAAGATTCTCGAACGTATTATTATAGGGCGTCTGCAGCAGACCCTGGAAAGCACAGGTGGCTTGCCAAATAGTCAGTTTGGATTTCGAAAATCGAGATCCACGATAGATGCAATACAAACAGTTGTCAATATAGCCCACGGAGTCGTAACCGTAGGCCAAAGTAAAAGGAAGCTCTGTGCACTGATAAATTTGGATATTACTTACTTACTTAATTGGCGCTTAACCGTCTAAACGGTTATGGCCGATTGGATATTAGAAAAGCTTTTAACACCACGAACTGGATGCAGATAATGACAGCGCTACGAAACTTTGGCACACCTGCTTACCTGCTCCGAATAACTGGTAGCTATCTAAGCGACAGAGTACTCCTTTTTGATACGGATGAGGGACCAAGAAAACTCAACATCACGGGCGGTGTTCTTCAGGGATCTGTTCTAGGTTCAACTCTCTGGAATGCGATGTATGACGGGGTGGTACAAATCGACCTTCCCGGAGGCACGGAAATTGTCGGCTATGCAGATGATATTGCCGTAGTAGCAGTGCCCAAGAAACTTGATCTGCTCCAAGCATTATGTAATGAAGCCGTGTGAAAGAATGAAGGAATGGTTGACGAACACGGGGCTGGATATGGCTAGCAATAAGACAGAGGTGGTTCTGGTGAGCTCAAAGCGGAATGTGGATGAGTTGGTCCTAACCATAGTAGATTATCAAATAAATTCAAAGCCTTCCTTGAAATATCTAGGAGTAATCATTGACTCAAAACTAACTTTTAGGCAGCACTTCAGGACGGTGGGGGAGAAAGTTTCTAGAGTTAGTGGAGCCCTAACGCGATTAATGCCCAACATCTGCAGCCCAAGCGAAGATACCCGTAAGCTATTATCCAACGTAACCAGCTCTATAATATTATATGCAGCACCAGTATGGCACGGATCTAAAATGGTCCACCAAAACGATATACTAGCAGCCTACCGCATTACTGCTATACGAATAGCATGTGCTCATCGGACGTTGTCCGACGACGCGATCCATGTTTTATCCAGGAAAATCCCACTAGATGTACTCTCAGGTGAAATGGCCGATCTGTATGGCATTGGAATCAGCCGACCATCTGAAGATGCTAAGAAAAGCGCAAGGTCACGAACAATAGTTAGGTGCAAGAACGGTGAGAAGATTCGAGAAAAGGGCGCTGGACCTTCATGCTAGTCCGGAATATAGCGGAATGGTACCAGCGAAAACACGGCGAACTAAATTATCACCTCACACAGATATTGAGCGGGAACGGCGGCTTCAAGAAATATCTACATAAGCGTGGGATAGAGGAGGATACTTTCTGTCAAAAGTGTCCCTCCGAAATGAAGAGCGCAGAACATGTAATGTTTCACTGTCCTCGTGTTCACGGCGAAAGACTGTCTGTAAACAGAGTTTTTGGAGAGGAGCCTTCCATTAGGAATTTAGTTCCATGAATGTACGGACAAATAGATTGTTGGATTGCTGTGAGCAAGATGGCCTTTATAGTAATGAAGAAATTGATGCATGCGGACACATGAACAGGATTAGCCTGGTTTCATTGGGCCACTTGAGGGTAGTGCGCTACCCCAACGTCCAATAAAAAAGGGCTATCTCTCATGATCCTGGCAAGATCTTGGATAATCTGTGTCCCTTGCTGCATTAGCGCCGGGTCGATGCCATCCACCCCCGGAGATTTGTAATTCTCAAAGGATTCCACTGCCATCTGACTCTGGCCTCACTGAAGAGGGAGTTGGCCAATTGCCAGTCTAATGGGGTTGGCTTCACTCTGGGGAATACAGATTCCGGTACTTGCCTTCGCTTGCTCCACCACCGTTCCGGTATAAGTACCGTCTGGGAGCCTAATCTCTAGGTTAATCTCCCTCTGTTCTTAGACTATGGCCTTGTGGAGCCTTGCCACAGGTGTGCTAGAAATGCCCTCACAGAAATTTCTGAAACTTTCCCTCTTAGCTTTCCTTATCTCTTTATTGTACTTTGTTAGATTCTGAGCGTATTCCTTCCAGTTGCCGGTAATTCTTGCCCCGTTAAAGGGTTGCCTTCTTACCCTTAACTAGGGAGACTCGGCAACTGGAGTTTTAGGCATCTATCATTATCTGATTTGCTCTATCCACTCTGCCCTCTAACTCAGTACAGTTAGTGCTTCTGCTCTTATTCCTGAGACTATCCGCGTTAGCATCTATGATACTTTTGTAGCTGCCCCAGTCTGTTTTCCTGGGATTCCTTTTAGGACTGGCTTGCCCCGATACAGCACCCAGCTCAAACCTTATGATCCTGTGGTCCGAAAGGGAGGGTTCTTCTGAGACTCTCCATTTCGAGATCATATGCTCAGTTAGGTTGTTGCCAAGTGCTATATCCAGGACCTCTGCTCTGACTCTCGTAACAAACGTCGGTTTGCTCCCGACGTTATATATTCAAATCGTTACTGACTATATATTCTATTAAACACTCACCCCTTTGGTTGGTAGCACTGCTGCCCCCACTCCTTGTTGTGGGAGTTAGCATCGCTTCCTATGATCAGCGGAAGTTTCGCTCTTCTGCAGTGCTCCACTAGCTTCTGCACGTTGTCTGGAGGGACTGTCCCCTGAGAAGTAGGCTGCGGCTAGCACAATGCCGGTGTTGTCTCCATTCACCTTTGCCTCGATCTGCACCGCCACCATATCCCAACTTAAAAATTCTGTAATGCAAAAATTGTTAATATCTGCTTTAAGCATTACACATGCTCTTGGTCTCTGCTGTGAGAGATTCCAAATAACTTTGTTATTACTCACATTAAGGCCCCTGATCTGTCCCTTGTAAGCCCAATGTTCTTGAATGAGGGCGATGCCCAGATCATCCGACGCGAACCTCCTCGCCAGTACAGCCGAAGCTGCAATGGCGTGATGGAGGTTGATGTGGGCTATTTTTATGCTTGTACCGGTCATTTTGGCCCGGCCGGCCTCATCGGACCATAGTCATACGACAATCCGCTATCGCTTTCGTCCAACTTATTCAGCGTCAGCCCCTGGAGGTTGAAGCCCTCGATGAGCTCATGTGTGGTGGGGGTGTCTCCTTCATCCCCAGGCTGCACGACTGTGTCATTATTTCTTGCTGCTCGCCTCTGTCGGCGCCCTCTGCCTCCGCTTTGTCTTCCGGCTGCTCATTATTCCCTGGTTGCCTCTGCCTCTAGGGTCTCACTAGGACTAAGCCGTACCTATAGTGGAGCTTGAATCCATGTCTGCGTGTAATTTGGTACGATTCCTCGTCTATGCCTACGTCGATACGTATGCCTGTTTCCTCTGTGCTACAGTTAATAACGCGCCATCTCTGCGTCCTGAGGCCCTCATTTTGGTTGGCGAGGAGCCGTAACGCAAACTCTTTGGGGCGTTCCGCACTTCTGGGGAGGAACATAGTCACATTATGCGTTGGCAGTATTTCATCCCCCGTCTCGTGCATTATTGTGGCCCTGTTCACACCTCAAGCGTCGGTATCATTTCAACGAGCCACTCAACAGTTTTCTCGTTCTCGCAATCTACGAGGAGGAGCCCTGCTCGGAAGTACACCCCATAAAAAGCTAGCGCATGCCCACGCCCCCTGAACACTCCGTCCATTATGAGCTGTTGGGGATTCGTCAGGTCCTCCTGATTTAGGGTCTCGGCTGGGTAGTTACTGGACAGAATAGCTTTGCTGCCTTGGCGCTATCTCAGCGGGTACCCCAGTGGCCCTGGCTAGATCCTCCCTGCCCGTGGGTGCAGTGCTTCTGGGAGCATGGGCCCGTTGTCTCTTTGAACTTGGAGTTTGCTCTGGCGTAATTTGCCCGATCCTACGATTTTCAGCGGGAGCGGGGGTATGCTGGTAAGCTGCCGCTGGCTGTGTTCTCCTCCCTTCTTTGCTTCCTCTTTGAGCAGTGGCTTTTCTTTGCCCGTGGTCTGGTTCATGCCTGTGCATGCCTGGCTCTTGCCTCCCTGGGTGATAGGCCCTCATCGAGGTAATGGAGATATCTTTTTACTCCAGCCCCACATATTCCAAAGCGCCTCTTATAATCCAGCGCTCCTGGACTGCCCCGTGGTGGAAGTGCAGGTTGTCTGCCTCTGTTGTGCCTTCTGTTAGGCCGCTTCCACTTCTCCCGGTTCCGCTCTTTACTGTTCCCTTCCTGGGACTTTTCATAGTTGCTCTGTGAGTTGCTACCTGGTCATGCTCCGACGGTGAGTGCGTAGACTTACTCGTCCCTCTAGAGGGACTGCTAGGGTGGTAGTTTTCGTGCTTGGTTGCACCATCGTAGCCTCTCTTTGTCACCTTTTCTCGCTCTTCGGCAATCAATTCTTTTGTTTTTGTTGGCGGCCCGCGCTGCACATTGGAGGTACTGGGCCCTCCATGGATCGCGGGGTTTTTGCTTGCCGCCGCCTTCTGCTCTCCTTGTTTATCTTGCCCGCGCTGCTCACCAGTGGAAAGGGGTCCTCTGGGGATCGCGGGTTTCATTGTTTCCTAGCTGCAATGCTCTTCGGGCCCGCGCTGCTCTGCTTGGGTTTTGGTTTTGCCCTTGGGGTTCGCGGTTTTAAGAGCCGGTTCTCTGTACGCTCCAGTGCTTGTGGAGGGGGATTCATCCCTCTAGGAAGAGCATTGCCTCCTCTCTCTTGAGGCGCTCCAGGAATGGCCTGGAGTTTTTGTTGTTGTTCATCATGTAATTCGTACGACAACTTGCTTGACGTGGCAAGCGTTGTTGTCAATGTTTTAATTTGGGGAACTCGGCTGGTCCGCCGCGGCAGAGCCCCTTCATGCGGTAAGGCCATGGTTACTCCCCAAGATGGTCCGGTGTTGGGGAGGCGCCGTTATAATACAGCCGTTGTTGTGGACCTCCTAGCTGCAAACCAGTCCAATGGGCACGGTGACGCATGACACCCTGAATTAGGAGGTGCCAGTTCCTCGTTATCGATCCCATTCGACCACATATGTCAGGTGAGCGCGGTTGTCCCGCTCCCAACTGACCAATTAGTATCGCATGCGATCGGCGTAAGCCCCTGCACCGCTACAAGGTGACTACCTTCGCAAGGGTATCCGTGGCTTAAAACGGAGGTGTCAAAAGCGTATCCGTGGCTTACAACGGAAGTGTCAAAGAGAATATATGTGGCTTAAGTTAGACCCGCCATTGTTAGTAAAAGCAGGGGCACATCGCGTAGCATGTGACAATTAACTACGTGTGGCAATTTGTCAAAAAAAGACAAATAACGGAGTAAAATAATCAACAAAAAGAACCACCATGAAGAATTTACTGAAAAGACAAAAGAAATTGGGCGATCTTGTTGGGCTAGAGGAAAGAAAAATCTTTAGCGGCAAACTAAGGAAAGCCTCATGTCAAGCATACAATGAAAATATGGAAAAAATTTATTCCGAGTTCGAGGAATATAATGCGAAAATTATAGCTGAAAAAATTCAAGAAGCAGAAGAATGCATCAACAAAAAGTACTATGAGAACATAGTTCAAATAATATAAAAATCTTTTCAACAATTAAGAGCAATACAAATTGCAGAAGAAGATTTGCCATAAGCAGAATGCAAGCAATTTAAGCCTGACTTAATGGGAAAAAATAGTGGGGTCGAATAATCAGATACCCCTTCCGATGTAGAAAGAAGATTGCAACGTCAAGTAGAAAATGTAAATAAAAAAAGACCATAATAGGAATTCAACAAAATAAACTGGATTCTGTAGAAGAAAATAGAGAATTCAAAACTAAGCTTCAGACACAGATTGAATATGTGGAAGAAGCTTTTTCTGAAACAATGTTCATTTGACAGCCGAAACGAAAGAATCGAAGATGAAATAGAATGCGTAAGATAAAAATATGGAGTAATCATTGAGAAACTAACAGACAAATTAAAAAATTGCACGCCAATACAAACTGTATCATCCACTATGAAACTGCAAGAAATTAAGGTTCCGATGTTTTATGGCGAAATGAAGCAATGGTCATAATTTCGCGATCTTTTTCAAGGTTTAGTGAATAATTCAAAAAACTTTACTGAAGTAGAAAAAATTTTCCGACTGAAGTCACCATTGGGAGGAGATGCTGGAAGATTAATTCAGCATTTACAAGTTACTGAGTCCAACTATAAAGCAGCATGGCAAATCCTCAATGAACGATATGATAACAAGAGGCTGCAATTTACAACTCAAGCTGACAGATTACTTGATCAACCAACAGCGAATGGTGAAAGTGCTGCAAGTATGAAGCAGCTTTTGGAGGATACCATCAAAGAGTGCGTTTACGCTTTGAAAGGACTCAACTTGAAATGAGACGATGAGCAATCAATAAAGCTCGAATAATAATTCGGAAGCCAGATAAGGAAAGTCTTCGAATATAGGAGCAAAACCTAAAAAAACTAAAGATATTCAAAGCTTCAATGATGTTTTCCAATTTCTGGAGAAGTAGTACCAAGCTCTGGAAGTCATACAAGAAAGAAGAACAACAAAATTTAGTACCCAAAACAACTACAACGAGCACCTACATTTTATACCTCAACGCAAAATAAATTGTGTTTATTGTAAAATACGTGGACATCAAATTTTTGAATGCAGAAAGTTCCAAGCATTAACCACTATGAATCGTAGGAGTTTCGTAGCAAACAATATACTTTGTAATAGTTGCCTCGACCATGTATGTGAAAAAAAAAGTAATAATATGCAATAAGTGTGAAAGAAATCATCATATTTTACTACACTACAATGAATTCCAAAAGAATAATGGAGCAGGTGAAGAAAATGCAGTAAAGAAATCATCTGTCGATGAGTTTGAGTGGGTAAGACGTGATTGTGCGGTGCTCTTAAGTTTTTCTCGCTTTTTTACCTAAAAACAACATCTGAATTTCCTCAAATTGGTGCTGTATTTGCATATTTGTATGCTTGTTTAATTCGCGCATTTGTGTTGAGCGGTTTCATCTGATACGTGCAAAATTTTTACATAATGTCTATCGAAATATGCCGAAGAAATCCTCCGCGCAAACCTTCTACCCCGCCGAAAACATCAAACACGCCACTTGTAGGCGTAGATGACAAATTCCAACGCAAGATGGATGAGCAGAGAATGGCTATTGTTAATGAGTTGACAGCAGTAATGAAAAAGACAATAGCCGATTCCGAGGACATGGTGATGTAGAAAATAGGTGAGTTGGCTGCAGAGACAGCAGACCTCAAGCAAATCATCACAAGAATTGAAACAAGAATAACTACCTTAGAAAACTCTTATCGTGAGGTTGCAGCTTTGCGCAGTAAAATTATTGCTGTTCGTAGTCAGCTTAACGAGCTGGAGAGCAGCGCAGTCGCTACTGACATTATTATTAATGGTATCCCACTTGATTCCGAAGAGAGTTTGCTTGATATATTCGCCAACATATGCAAAGCTGTGAACTCACCCCACCACCATTGCGTGATGCTTTTAGAATAAGAAAAGCAGAAAGCAAAACGCAAAACAACAACAACAACACGAATGTCATGCCTATTGTTGTAAAGCTGTACTCTGCGCGTTGAAGTCTATTGCTGCATTTTGTAAACATAAGCAGAGATCGCTTCCGCTGTCGCATGTTAATATACCTCGCTATGGATCTCTTTATGTACATGAGAGTTTGCCAAAGGGGCTAAGAGAAGTTATGTCTTATGCTACGAAAATGAAGAAAAAGACCGATGCTTTTTTAACTTCTTTTCGCAGATTTATTGCACGCCGTACATACATATTTACATATGTATACCTATCCCTATGTACATAAAAAGCGAATGCAGGTTCAATGCCAAAAACATCATACGATTCTACCGCTAAGCGTTCAATTATTACAGTCCGCTTATTGGTTTCAATATTTTCTATTAGTTTATTGTTTATTTATTTCATTGTTTTCTAAGTTCTTTTGTGAAACTCTTTACTTATGTAATTTATGTGGGAGTGACAGACGGACGTAGAACAAGAAGTGGACGCAGCTTAAACACAGTGACAGCAACGTAAAGGAATGCAACCCTGTAACGAAAAGAGACGGACAAGATAATTGGAGAGATGGGAGGACGAAAGAGCGACTGACGATGACCACGTTATGAGAAGACAGCAAACGAACGAACGAACAGTTGACACTTTGGCACCAACCAGAACGCAGCTCATAAAGTTATACTTATACAAATACGTGTTATATGTTATATGTAATACATACCTAAATCTTTAATAAAGATATATGAACTACATTAAACCAAACCGCGTATTAAACAAATCCACATTTTGGGGGCTCAACCGGAATAAGCCAACCGAAGAAAAAATCATCTGCGTCTCAGGCAAACAGAGCTAAGGCAAGCGGAAAAGTAGTGACTGCGTGCGAAATAGACAAAACTGCAACAATCAGGAAGAGGGACGTCTGCGTTTGAAGTCGGCAGAGTTAAGCTAAAGAAAAGAAAATTTGCGGCTGCATAACCAATTTAAGGTAACCAAATTCATAAAATCCGGAGAAATGTGACATTTGCGTTAGTTGCACCAACAACAATACGCATTTGTGACCAAAGGTGACACGATTTTTTTTACCGTTACATATATGCCCACATACATCGAAATATATGTATATGTAAGAACACATAAAATCAACGGAGGTATGCAAGCACAGTTACGTATAATAACCGCATGAACGCCAGCAGATCAGAACCTCAGCGGCGTCAACAAAAACGCAGTTCTGCTTTAGCAACGACGCACTCAAACAACAGAACAGAGCAGCAACTTCGTCATCATACAAGTTGTCACTCAAAAATTATTGGTATACCAACTACAAAAGCTAACGCATATAATTCGAACGGCACAACTGCTGTGGCAACTTTGTCATCATACAAGTTGTTACGAGCAAACTTTATTGGTGTACATACGAATTTTGTCACGAAGCGAGCGTACAAATACATATGTTAATTTGGCACGAGCGGAGCGATCACAGCAGCAACTTCGTCATCATACAAGTTGTTATGAACATAGCTCAATCGTAGACGGCAGCGTAGACAAATCCACCACCATTGCGACTAAAACGTTCACTTCAACAGCGAAGTTGGTAGAAGCAGAGAACAATCTCATACATACGTTAGCGGCAGCAGCAGTTGTATACCAGTTAGGAGAGTTGGAAGCAAGCAGCAATAAGGCGAAGCGAAACAAACGAGAAGTTAAAGTTGAGTCGAATAAGAAGAAGACGAAAATTCCTCAAGTGAAGGAAAGACGAAGGTGATTTAAGGTAGAAAGAACGCGATAAGAAGGTAAAGAAGTTAAATAGAAAGAAGAATAAAGAGATTATATTGAGAAGCAAAATAAAAGCTCAGTATAGAAGTTTAGAGAAATTTGTAAAGAAGATAGTGCAGTGTTGGAAGTCGAAAAAAAAACAATTCTAATTAGAAGTTGACAGTGTAACTAAAGTAGTAATATGCTGCAAATATAATTGCAATCCGATTATTTATGTGTATTTATCTGGCGTGAATGTTTTGAGAGTAAAACCTTTTGGTTCTTATGCACATATGTATGTGCAGATGTAATGCGAAATTGAAGCCGTAAAATCTAACTGAAGTTGGTACGCCAATAAACAATTGCATATAAGCATACCAATTAGAAGCATAAAATAAAAAACGAACAACTGTGGAATGTAATTTCTAATTAGAAATGTGTTATCAAAAGATGTCTATGCTTTAATTGATGTTCGAATTGATTAATTTTGCTTCATAAAATACGATTTAAACTGTATAAGATCTCAGGTGTAATTAAATTACTTACGTATGTTCATTTATGTGTAATTTGTCGATCATTTAAGTTTTATTCACGACATTGTATGTTGCTTATATATCGTTTTATATGTTTGAAAAGACTGTCGATGGTAGCAGAGCGAAATTACTTTAATCTGTAATTACATTCAACAATAGAAAACTACTATAATCATACGCCTGCAAGAAACACTTTTAAATCAATACATTCATATTTAAGGCTTAAAAGTAATATAATCGATAAGTTTATATTAAAAGTACAGCAAAATGGACACAGGGGCCATAGACGCGGACGCAGTCCTAAAAATGACAGTAGTGACTCTAAAAGAGAGATTAAGAGAACTAGGGTTAGGAGTGGTTGGACGCAAACACGAACTTAGGGAAAGACTACTCCAACATTTAGGCCTGATCGATGATGGGGACGACGAAGATGAAGATGGTGATTCCCAGCCGAATCAATCCGTAATTGAAGTTCCATCCAGACCATCGCCTGCGCCGGCAAGTACTGCGCACTTCACTTTTAAAGATATTCAGGAAAGCCTGTCAACTTTCGACGGCTCCGACACATCCGACATAAAGAAGTGGATTGAGCAAATAGAAGAGAATGCCGAAATCGTAAACTGGAACGAAGTTCACAAATTTATATATGCAAAACAATTGTTACGTGGTGCTGCTAAACTTTTCGTAAGTAGTCAAACTGGGTTACGGGATTGGAGTTCCTTGAAACTGTGTCTCAGTAAAGAGTTTGGTAGTAAGCTGTCCTCAGCTGATGTTCACAAAATATTAGCGAAAAGACACAAGAAGCAAGGCGAATCATATCGCGAGTATCTGTATGCGTTAATGGAGATAGGCAAATCGGTTCGATTAGATGAAGAAAGTTTATTGGAATACTTTATTGATGGTATTCCTGGTTCTAAATTCAGTAAGGCTGTACTTTATCAGGCAAAAACCATAAGTGAGCTAAAAGAGCAAATAGTCATTTACGAAAAGATTAAGCAGGAATCACGACTGGATAATTTTAAGAAGGTCGAGCCATATAATAGACCCAAACAAGAAAACATAAATTCTACTTTGCCAACAAAAATCGAAAAGAGATGTTTTAAATGTGGCGAATTTTCGCATTTAGCGAAAGATTGCAGACATAGAGAATTTAAATGTTTCAAAAGCCAACAAATTGGACATAGGTCTTTTGAATGCAAAACACAACAGGGTATAGGCACAAAGCGTGAACATCAACAGGGTACGGGCACAAAGCGCGAACAGGGTCACGTTAATTCAATTGGTGAAGCACCAAAAACTAACTTAAAACTTAAAAAGATAAATGTTTGCAACATGGACGTATGGGCTCTAATCGATACAGGCTGTAGTTTATGTTTAATGCGATGCGACATATTTAACAAGTTGGATAAATCTATTCAACTGGTTCCAGAAAGACGGCAACTGTTTGGTATTGGTGCATCCAGAATATCGACTAGGGGTAGTTTTGAAATAAAGGTACTAATAGATAAAAGCCCAGTAAACTTGACGTTTCACGTAGTAGAAGCAGGTGACATAAGCTATGAAATTATTCTTGGTACTTCCATTTTTAAATATTTTGATATGCTGGTTCGAGACGATAACATTGAATTTAGAGATAGAACTGTGGCGTCGAGTAACGTCGATAATGAAGATGTAGCAGTAGCTGTTGTGCCAAGAGACGACGATCCGATGGCAAATATTTTTTCAAACTCATGTTTTAATGTTATCGGGGAAGAAACAGATTATGATTTAGCTCACCTTAATAAGGGATTGGCTAGCGTGGTAAGGCAAATGATAGAAGAGTACAAGCCAAAGAAAGATAATAGCCCTCCAGTGAACATGAAAATCATCCTTACTGACGAAGTTCCTGTCTATCAACCGCCGCGAAGGGTGTCATACGAAGAACAAAAAATTATAGACAAACAGGTAGAACAGTGGCTGGATGAAGGCATAATACGCCCAAGCTCTTCGAGCTATGCCTCACCTGTGGTACTCGTGTCAAAGAAGAACGGCACAAAACGACTTTGTTGCGACTATCGTAAGTTGAATTCGAAAATTATACGCGATAACTTCCCTATGGCTTTAATCGATGACGCACTAGAGAGGCTTAGAGAAGCGAATGTATACACGACTTTAGATTTGGCAAATGGGTTTTTCCATGTACCAGTGGATGAAAATTCCCGCAAATATACAGCGTTCGTAACTCATAGTGGCCAGTATGAATTTCAGTATGTACCTTTTGGTATCTGTAATTCACCAGCAGTATTTTGTCGCTACATTCATGCAATTTTGAATGATTATATTAGGGATGGGACAGTAGTTGCCTATATGGATGATTTGGTGATCCCGGCTAAGACTGAGGAAGAAGCTGTAGAGAAATTGAGGAAGGTATTGAAGCTAGCGAGCGACAAGGGCTTGAGGGTTAATTGGGGAAAATGCCAGTTCCTGGCAAAAAGGATACAATTCCTTGGGTATATAATCGAGAACGGTACGATTAGACCTAGCACCGACAAGACCAAAGCTATAGATAATTTTCCGTTACCCCAGACGAAAAAATCACTACAAAGATTTTTAGGCTTAATGTCTTACTTTCGCCGTTTCATCAAAAACTATGCCTTGATTGCGAAACCGTTGTCAGACATGCTGAAGAAAACCGAAGAGTTTAAAATATGCGACAAAGCCTTAGAATCTTTTAAACAGTTGAAAAAAGCCCTGATCCAAGCACCAGTTCTCACGATGTTTAATCCCAAGGCAATTACCGAAATCCACACCGATGCTTCTATGTATGGATACGGAGCCATTCTTCTCCAAAAGAACTCCGAAGATCAGCAACTACATCCGGTACAGTTCATGAGCCGCAAGACGTCAGCCGCCGAACAAAAGTATCATTCCTACGAATTGGAGGTACTCGCCATAGTCCAAGCGCTTAAAAAATGGCGCGTATATGTATTGGGGTCAAGATTTAAGCTAATCACTGACTGCAACGCATTCACAATGACGTTACAGAAAAAGGACGTTCCGCTGAGGGTGGCACGATGGGCTATGTACCTCCAAGAGTACGATTACGTGATCGAACACCGACGAGGAGCGCAAATGAGGCATGTAGATGCGCTCAGTAGAGTGCAATGTATGGTTATAGAAGAATCGTTGCGACATCGACTTAGAGAGGCACAAATGAAGGACCCTTGGACGAAGACAGTACGTAAGATTTTGGAGGCGAACAACTACGAAGATTTTTATATATACAATGATGTTCTTTACAAAGATTCGGCTCGACAGCTAATTGTGGTACCTACGCAGATGGAGAGAGAAGTAATTGAGATGGCGCATCGTCAAGGACACTTCTCTGTTAAGAAGACCAAAGACTGCATTGAAAAGGACTTTTATATATCTAGCATAGAGGCAAAGGTCGCAGAAATTGTTAACAGCTGTATAGCTTGTATAGTAGTTAATGCCAAATCGGGCAAAAAGGATGGGTTTTTAGTACCCATAGAGAAGGCAGATAAACCTTTGTTGACTTTCCATATAGACCATGTTGGTCCACTCGCGGCTACTCGGAAACAATATAACTACATCCTCGTTGTTGTTGATGCATTTTCGAAGTTTGTGTGGCTCTACCCCACAAAGGACACGGGTGCTGATGCAGTGATTGACCGATTAACGAAGCAGGAAGCTACGTTTGGAAATCCCAGAAGAATCGTTACCGATAGGGGTTCCGCCTTTACATCGCACGCTTTCGAGGATTATTGCAAGAAAAACCATATACAACACGTGCTAATCACAACCGGTGTACCGAGAGGAAACGGACAGGTCGAAAGGATACACAAAATCGTCATACCCATGTTAGCAAAGCTGTCGCAGGATAATCCCGAACATTGGTACAAACATATTGGGAAAGTTCAGCAGTTCATAAACAATTCTGCTCCGAGAAGTACGAAAGTAGCTCCGTTTAAACTATTAACAGGATGTGACATGAGGTTGTCGGAATCACCACCGTTAGACGAAATCTTGGAGAATGAAGCAATTGAGTCGGTAGAAGCCGATGGCAATGAAGCTCGAAGATTGGCCAAGCAGGGTATTTCAGCAATTCAAGAAGAAAACCGTCGGAATTACAATCGGAAACGCAAGGAGAATGTAGATTACGAAATCAACGACGTAGTGGCTGTAAAGCGCACTCAATTTGGTACGAATTTAAAATTGAAACAGAAATACTTTGGACCGTATAAAATCGTTGAGAAGCTGCCACACGGCCGTTACAGAGTGGAAAAGTTAGACGAAGTGGAGGGACCTAATTCTACCTCCACAGTGGCAGAATATCTCAAGCCTTGGCGTCCAGGATTCGGGTCGAACCCTAAGTCAGGAGGGCCGAATGTGGGAGTGACAGACGGACGTAAAACAAGAAGTGGACGCAGCTTAAACACAGTGACAGCAACGTAAAGGAATGCAACCCTGTAACGAAAAGAGACGGACAAGATAATTGGAGAGATGGGAGGACGAAAGAGCGACTGACGATGACCACGTTATGAGAAGACAGCAAACGAACGAACGAACAGTTGACACTTTGGCACCAACCAGAACGCAGCTCATAAAGTTATACTTATACAAATACGTGTTATATGTTATATGTAATACATACCTAAATCTTTAATAAAGATATATGAACTACATTAAACCAAACCGCGTATTAAACAAATCCACATTTATTTAAGAAGTAAATATACACCTTTTTTGTAATTGAAATATTAAGGTAAAGTCTGTCAATTTTTGCGCTCATATGCATACCGACGCGATATTACCGTCGGTAAATCAATAAAAAGTTAAAGTCAGCTGAAAATGCTAAGAGTTTTATTTTAAACGGACTTAGTGAAATAGGTTGCTGGAAATTAGCAGACGTGCTAAGTATTGTGTTTATTGTTCGTAACCATTCTCAATTCGTGGAAAAGTTTTTGTACGATTAAAGCCCAATAAAGAGCCTAAAATGATAGCTAACAAAGGGGAAGTGGATTCTCTTTTAAGCACCGGAGATGGAAGAAGAGCAGCTAATTATTATGTCCATACTTTTAGTTATATTTCTTTGTTTTTTTTTTTTTTTTTTTTTTTTTAATTAGGAATATTTATTAATATGTACAAGTTTTTATTTTATCCTTAATTACTTTTCATATGTACTATCCTGTTACCCCTTCTCTGTTATGCACTCTAGTATGTTGGCAATTTGAAACCCACACTTGTGGATTTATTTATGAAGGTAAATAGTTCAGCTGTTGGCTCCAACGAATGTAACACCCCTTCTCTGTTATGCCCTCTAGTATGTTGGCAATTTGAAACCCACACTTGTGGATTTATTTATGAAGGTAAATAGCTCAGCTGTTGGCTCCAACGAATGTAACAGTAAGATATTACTGAAGATTTTGACTGAATGTCATCCTGGATTTCAGGTTTGTCATTTTAACTCGAGAAGTTTGAATCAAACAAAACTTGATTACTTAAATCACGTTTTTAGCTCTGCGTGTATTGATGTTCTGTGTATTGCTGAAACTTGGTTTCAGAATGATATGGCTGATTGTAATTGCCAACTCCTTGATTACTGTATTGTAAGGAAGGACAGGCAGCAAGCAAGGCAAGCGCGGTGGTGGTATCGTGATCTATTATAAAACGGAATTGCAGGGAAGAGTAATTGACAGGTCAGATCATCTTGATCCTCTGGAGTTTTTGATGTTTGAATTCTTCAATAATTCTGAGCGTGCCTTGTTGTATGTGTATATAATCCGAAAAGGTCGTATGATTTGGGTAATTTTTTAAGAGTTTCGATAAATATAGTGCAATTTATTAACACATACTCTTGTGTGCAGACCTTAATATAGATCTGCTTGTGGAAAACGATCGGTCCAAACATTTTGTTGATAACGTAGGGTTGGAAGTTGTAAATAAACTTGCTACTCGTTTCGGACCCCAGTGTAAACCTAGTTTACTAGATGTATTTTGTGTGGCTGACATGAGCAGTGTCTTACATTTGATCAGCATTCTCTGGGAGGTGTTAGCGACCATGACTTAATTTTTTGAGTAATAATTTAGTTTTGCAATCTACGAATACTATCTCCATTGGCAACCTGTACGTTCGTGATTTCAATAGAATCAATGTCAGAGCTTTAGCTGCTGAATCATCCTCACTTCCTTGGAATGACAGTTGGTTTGATGCAGACATAAATAAAAAGGTTGAAAATTTTTCAAATTTGGTTAACTACCTATTTAATAAATATGTCCCACTTAAGAAAATTAGAGTGAACAAAAATAGGCAATCATGGTTCAATCGAGAAGTACTTCAGGCAATAGAAGCAAGCAATAAAAGCTATTCACTTTGGAGGAAATCCTCTTGTGAAGAAAACTGGCAGGCTTATAAGATATTGCGAAACACAGCTACGAAAATTACTAGGGATGCCAAAAGGGGTTATTTCCAAAGCAAACTTGATGTATGCCTACCACCAAAGATTCTATGGAATGATGTATATTGGAACGATTTTCCGTCATCCCTTGTCAAATTTGGTTTTGAGACAAACCGGTTTCGACGTTTTGCCATCATCAGTGTCAATTTTCGTTCGAAAGAACGGTTTGTCTCAAAACCAAATTTGACAAGGGATGACGGAAAATCGTTCCAATATACATCATTTATCCTCCCTGTCGGAAAATCAACAAAAAAAATCTCTGGAATAATCTAAAACAACTTGATATTAAGAATGATTTAAAATCGGAATACTCGATTGGGGCTGATGTAATGAATGATTTTTTTGCCACCAAGTTACCGAATGGGAGTGAGTCAAATATTTCCAGCGAAGATTCTTTGCTTGATTGGTGCAGTAAATTTAACTTTCCTAATAACACTGAATCTGAAACAATACAATCCATGCTTTCAATAAAATCAAATGCAACAGGGGAAGATAAAATAAATCTAAGATTTATTAAACTTATATTACCATATGTGATTTCGCCTTTGAGGCATATTTTAAATGTTGCTTTAACATCTATATTAAGTTTTCCTGATGCTTGGAGGGTGTCTAATATTATACCTATTCCAAAAAAGGGTAATGATTCCCAACCATGTGATTTTCGGCCAATAAGTATTCTTCCATGTTTATCAAAAGTTTTGGAAAAGCTCTTATCGAACCAGATTAGGAAACATCTGACTGAAGAAAATCTGCTTCGCAAAATTAATCAGGTCATCGCATTGGACATAGTTGCTCAACCGCTATGCTCAAGGTTTTAGAAGACATACGACCAAACTTTGACAATGGCGACCTCACAATTCTTACGTTTTTGGACTTTTCTAAGGCATTCGACACGGTCTGCACCGAATTTCCCTGCATAAGCTAAACAAATATTTTGGACTCAGTAGCGATACTGTAAAGCTACTTGAAAGCTATTTGACAAACAGGTACAGACTGGTGATATGTGGAGATAGTGGATCCAGGTTATTACCAGTAAAATCTGGGGTACCACAAGGTTTCATTCTTGGTCCAATTTTATTTAGTTTGTACATTAATGACATAGAAAAATGTTGTCGTAATGTATCCATTCATCTCTACGCGGATAATGCTCAGGAATACCTTTCTGCCCCTCTTGGCTTAATGGAGGATTTAGTTTGCCGATTAAATGAAGATTTATAAGCTATATTTCAATGGTCTAAAAAGAACAAACTACACCTTAATGCATCCAAAACGCAGGCGATTGCTATTTCACATTTTTGCTACAATCTGGATGGCATTTCTCCGATAGTTCTAAATGGATGTGTTGTGAAATATGAGAAGACTGTCAAAACTCTTGAATTTATCTTAAATAAGCATCTTACTTGTGTTGATCATGTGAATTCCTCAATTAGTAGGTTATATTATATTTTAAGGCATTTATGGAAAACGGCTTCTTTTATTCGAGAAGATATAAAATTTAAACTTGTCAAAACTCTATTAATACCAATAATATCTTACCATACTGATATACGGTTGCCTGGATAAAGCTTCCATGAACAAATATTAACTACTGGTTAATAATTGTGCCAGATATATCTATCTTAAACGGAAGTATGATCATATTTCAAACATCTCAAAAACTATTCTCGAATGCAGTTTATCAGCGTTATTTCACCGTCGTTTACTAATATTTAGACATAAGATTATCTTTTCTCGTACACCGGAATACCTTTTTGTAAAACTTACTTTCGCACAATCATCCCGTACTTGCAATCTAATTGTACCGCATTTTAAATATTAACTACCATCGAGAATGTTTTTCGTTAGGGCTGTGCAGTTGTGGAATAAAGTAAAGTTAGAATCAAATACTAAGCGCTTCAAATTAGCTGTACATCATACCCTTTGTTTTTAAACATTCTTTGTAATTTTTTTGTTGTTGTTGGTGCTGTTCGGTTTAACGCCAGATGTTGCTACACGTTGACCCCAGGTTTGAGCCACCCGTGGCAACATTTGGTGGCAGTTAAATCGAAACATATAAAGGTCTTAAAATACGCACCGAGATTCTACGAGGGTGGGTTTAAGGCGATTCACTACGATATCACCCAAACTCCACCTTAATCAAGGACGTTAGGCTCTTCCTAAAGTAGAAAAGGAACCGGATGTAACCGAGAAGAATTCATACCGGAAATCTCACATATGTTGATCGTCGAGAACGAGGGCTATCGGGGCCCGTCTTTGCAGCAAGCAAGCAGTGGTTGGGGTGGTTCGCGACCTCTTCTCCAAGGTCGGTGTCATTACATTATTATTATTACAGAGCCCCTATTTTCTTTTAGGTATCACACAAAAAATATATATCCCTGGTTAAAGAGATAAAGAGAATAAAAAAAAAAAAGTTTTAGATCGAGTGAATGGATAAGACTGAAACTAAAGAAAGCGAAAATCACAAAAACTAAGGTGGTTTACACGTTAAGAGCAGCGAAGATGAATTCGCGCTCCCGCTTCCATGCCCACCCTACCATGGCCTTTATTGCGCAAAAAAAATGTTTATAAGGCCGTATTGTCCCTCTTACATCTTCACAGTCCTAACCGGAAAACAATTTTTACTAAATTAACACGCCAATTTTTAGATTTTAAATTTTAAATGCTGTAATATTTAATTTTTGTAATTTTTTTCCACAAAACTTACATAAGTAGTACATAAGGTGCACTTACTATAATATTACTAATCTTACCCTTATTTTAGGTGAATAAATTTGCAGGAAAGTATTTAGAAATTAATACAAACGAAACGTTTCAAAAATTCCAAATATAGCTTTTGAGGCGATTTACAATAATAATGTTTAATAGAGTTATTCTCCTTATACAAATGTATTTTCCAAAAAAACAAAATCGATCTAACAATGAGTTTAATTATTTATTTTACAGTGTTATTCTAAAATTCAATTAGATACGATTACATAGGCTAGGTTGAACTGGCCGGTCCATGAGGACTGAATAAGTCCGTAGTGTTACCAGAAGTTTGTTTTAACAACCAAACTGAAAAACCCTATCAAAAACCAGGACCTATGTTATAAAATAACCCCGTCCTCTTGGCAAATACCAGAAGCTTCCTAGGATTTAAGCTACTTGCTGTTTCTAGATCTGACAGCTGTATCACTCCTAATAGCTGGAGTCTTAGCCTGGCAAGCGCAGGGCAAGAGCACAGCACGTGCTCGATCGTTTCCTCCTCTAGCCCGCACTTCCTAAATCTGCTATCACTGACCTAGCCTAATTTAAAGGTATGTGACGCCAGAAGGCAGTGTCCAGTCATAATACCCGTGATGACTCTACAGTCCTCTCTTTTTAATGATAGAAGCAACTTTGTTAGTCTAAGATTGTAAGACCTACACATAATCTTCGACACTTTACAGCCCCGCGCTTGAACCCACGGCTTTCCTGCTTGGTCGACCATGTGCACCTCTCGCCTTCGCTTAATTTTGCCCAGTCTAATTGGGACGTCCACGGAGAAAGCTTCAAGGGATGCGCTCTTTTTAGCTAGTTCATCCGCGTTTTCATTTCCATCTATTCCCTTATGCCTTGGGACCCAATATAGATGTATGCTTCTCCCTGTCCCGATTCTCTCCAGGGACTGCTTACACTCTAACACGCAGTTAGATGCTGTGGTATGCGAGATTATTGCCTTAATCGCTACTTGGTTGTCAATATAAAAGTTAACACGATTGCAGCTTGGGCTATTTTCTTCCAGGGTTTCTTCTGCTTTGTTGGCGGCTACTATTTCCGCTTGGAAAACGTTCCAGTAATCCTGCAGCCTGTAGGATCTGTTTATTTCCGGATCAGCACAGTATACCGCAGACCCCACTCCTTCCGATTACATAATGGCTAACATAATTTTTTTAAGTTAGCCCAATCCTTGATCCACCTCAACATTGCTTCTTACACATATGTGATATATGGCCTAGTTTCGGTTGTCATATGTATACATGCAGCGACATTACGCACATATATATGTACCAATAAAAAAATAAAGAATAACTCAGCTGTTTTGATTTATATATATAGAGAGGTTTGCACGTTCAGAAAAAAATCCGATACAGTAGCGTCCAAGAAAAAGTTATCGAGATAATGTGATATATAGAGAATATAAAAAATGCAAAAACTTTGTTAACGATCTTTAAATATGAAGACTACTGGTCATACATAAGAAAAGTACTGTGAATAGTACTCGGAATTAAAGAAAATAAATTTGAATTACCTCGCTGATTAAGCGAATGGCATTCTAAGAATATCTATTCACTGTATTAAACAATACAAACTGTGCTTTTGAAACTAAAAATAAATTTGTAACGTTGCAAAATGCTACGTCACAATAACCTACTCACAGCCCTAACATTAAATATATACATACCCTATGATCGCCTTGCACAGCGAACAACCATCCGTACATAATTTGCCAATTAAATATACATACCCTACGTTCGCCTTGCACAGCGAACAACTATGTGCGGGTGCATAGTATGCCAAGTACCAACAGTGAACAACCAAACATACTCAGCACGCGTGGTACTGACTATCTGACATCCATTTTTCATTCGCTATCATAACGAGGAGTTGTTGGTTTGCTGAATTCCTAACAATTTTATACGCTACCAAGTATGAAATAGCAAACGCCACCACTTACTGCATACTTCACCTAGGTAAGTAAGGCTGAGGCCAACTTACGATGGTAGGTATCAAAGGGGTCCCAAGGTGAACGGGGAAGACTCTCAGCGAACCCATCGGGCTCATGGATCTCTCCCCCCCACCCATGGGAAACCAACCTTTTGCACAACGTCCCACGGGGTAGGAGGGGATACGCTCCTGCGTCCAGGACTAATCCTGGGCTCCACTTGAGGGACATGCCAGGCCCAATAAACATCAATACGGGTGGCGTTTGTTGCGGACAGTTCACCCAGGGTTGCCGAGGATCATCTCGTTCCCCCGCTCCCTGGTTGAAGTGAAGAGCCATATGCAACGGTGGACTTTACTACACCACTCATGGTCGCTAGGACTCTTGTCCGACGCCCTCTCAGAGAAGTACTGAGTCTACCCAGCAACAAATGGGAATGGCATGAAGCGCGGACAGTTCAATCAGGGTGGCCTAGGAGCATCTCCCTCCCCCGCCTCCTGATTCGGGTGTCGAGCCGAATAAAACGGTGTACTTCACTACACAGCTCATGGTCGCTAGGCCTATTGTCCGAGGCTCCCTGAGAAGAGTACTGAATCTACCCAGCACCCATGTATACACATATATTTATACGTTGGGTATTACTAACCGATATACTTCACCTAGGTCAAACCGCTTCCCAAGGCAGTCGGTTCTATGTACCGGAGCGACTCGGGATTTTTCCCGACCAAGGACTGCCATTTCAGTGTGACCCCATTTAATTTGTTTCGTCCCTCCCACAAATTGTCATCCTCCCAGCAGCTCCTTGCAGCAGGACTGCTACATATTCTCTTACTCCGGGAAGGTATCGAACCCAATCCGGGTCCGTCTCCTGACCCCGGTCCTGAGAAATGGTTTTGCTGCATTTGCCAGAAAAGAATCTTTTTAGGACGGTCATACTCTGTTCAGTGTGTCTGGTGCAAGGGATGGTTGCATCGGACAGGTTGTTCTGGGCTTGATCCCAAAACCCGACGTCCACGTAACTTTTATAAATCTTTTGTGGCTCCTTGCTGCTCACGCCCAAGGGCGTCCCGTAGTCTACGCCTAAGCGTATCCCCACTACCTTCCAGCAGCTTCGCTGCTCAGCAAGCCACAACTAGTACCCGCTGCTGCTCGCGCCCCACGGCGCCAACAACTCAAACAGCTGATAGCACTCATAACTACTACCTCCGTAGTAGAGCTGGTAGCAATGCTGAGCATCAGCCCCTGCCCCCGTCTTCTTCTCCCCCCCCCCCCCCCCCCCCCTCTTTTCTGGCAGCAATCGCGCAGGTCAGGGAAACAGACTCTTAGTCCCTGCCTCCGTTTGCACCGTCTGCCAGCACAGAATATATAGGTTTGCTACATCCGCTCAATGCAGCTCCTGCCTTGGGTGGTGCCACTTTCCTAGATGTTCTGGTCTCCGCGACGGCAACCCCTCGACGGGTTTCATCGCGCCATGTTGCCAGGTCGCAAACCCAAATCATCCGGGTACCCCAATGCTTGCCCAAGGGCGCCCAGTCCCAAGGCCACAACAGCAATTGCGTCCTGGCCTTCCACAACCTAGGCGTAGTCACCCCTCACTTACCCCTAGAGTGGCGGCGTCACCCCTCATGCACTTCAGAATTCTGCAGTTCAACTGTAATGGACTAACTGGGAAGATTACGGAGATAGTCGATTTCATGAAGCGGCACAACATCCGCATTGCTGCGATTCAAGAGACTAAACTCACAGCAAGATCTGCATTGCAGACCTGCTCTGGTTATAATGTCCACAGGAAAGGCCGCGACAGTGGAAAAGGAGGCGGCCTCGCGTTTATTATACACCACTCTGTGCAATATCATATATTTGAACCTGGTATCGACCGCTGTGACAATGTCTTAGAACGTCAAGGCCTATCTGTCCGGTCAGGCGATGCAAATCTAGAAATCATCAACATCTACATCCCTCCTGTCACCTGTTGCCCCAGTGGATACCGCCCTAATATCGAGGCCTTACTCACTGGCAACAATCGCATTATCTTAGGCGATTTCAATGCCCATCATGACCTATGGCATTCAAACTTGCGGGCGGACAGTAGAGGTGAGATGTTCGCGGATCAAATAGACGAAACGACGTTCTGCACAATAAACGGAGACGCCCCCACACGTATGGTAGGAAGCTGTCATAGCTCGCCAGATATCTCAATCGTGAGCGCAGAACTCGTAAACTGCGTCAACTGGCAGCCGATGGTAACATTGGCATCCGACCACCTGCCCATACTTATTTCGTTCGAGCGTACCGCCGACTTCATCGTCACCGAAAAACGCACTTTCATAAACTTCAAAAAAGGAAAGTGGGAAGAATATAAATCTGCAACAGACAGCAGCTTTGCTGCCCCCCCTATCCCGACTGATGCCCGCCAAGGGGAGCGTGCCTTCCGTAAGGTCATTGAATCCGCCTCGGCACATTTCATTCCCGCCGGGAGAATTCCCGAAATCCGGCCCACTTCCCGGCGGAGGCCGCGAGCTTAGCGAGGGAACGCGACCTTATAAGACAGCTTGATCCAGGCGACCCCCAAATAAGGGATATAAACCAACGCATCAGATTGCTTGTGGACGAACACAAGCGGGCGAAATGGGAAGAGCACCTAAGAGGTTGTAACCTCTCTACCGGTGTAGGTAAACTTTGGCCCACCGTAAAGTCCCTATCGAATCCGACTAAGCACAAAGACAAAGTTTCCATCGCCTTTGGCGATAAGGTGCTGTCGGATGCGAAATAATGCGCGAGCGCCTTCTGCCGACAATATATAATGCATCCTACGGTCGACAAAGATAGACGGAGAGCCAATAGACACGCACATAAACACAAACTCAGCGCGTCACCAATTACCATCACCGCTAGAGAGGTTGAGGACGCCATTGGTCGCGCTAAACCAGCCAAAGCAGTGGGCCCAGACGGCATAGCCATGCCGATGCTTAAAAACCTAGGGAAAGAGGGTTTCAAATATTTAGCGCATGTCTTCAACCTGTCTCTTTCCACCTTTGTCATACCCGAGAAATGGAAAATGGCCAAGGTGGTCCCGCTACTAAAGCCTGGGAAACCAGCTAACGTAGGTGAGTCATATCGTCCGATATCTCTCCTATCGCCAGTGGCAAAGACGCTTGAAGCCATTTTGCTCCCTTATTTCCAAGCACATTTGCAGCTAGCCCCTCATCAGCATGGCTTCAGAAAACTCCATAGCACTACCTCCGCGCTAAATGTCATTAGCACCCAGATAAATTGCGGTTTGAATCAATATCCCCACCATAGAACAGTACTCGTAGCGTTAGACCTATCAAAAGCTTTTGATACGGTCAACCATGGCTCGTTACTGCAAGACCTGGAAGGGTCTACCCTCCCCCCTTGTCTTGAAAAGAAACATCAAAACAAAGGAGAATTAAACAAGGGGTGCCACAGGGTGGTGTCCTATCCCCGCTTTTGTTTAATTTCTACATATCTAAGCTACCTTCACCACCGGAAGGAGTCACAATCGTTTCCTACGCCGATGACTGCACAATAATGGCCACAGGCCCAGGCCCAAAGATCGATGAGCTATGCAATAAAATAAACGGCTATCTCCCTGATCTCTCCAGTTTTTTCGCCTCGCGAAACCTGGCATTGTCACCGACTAAATCTTCCGCGACCTTATTTACAACATGGACGCCCCAAATGTGGACCATATTGAACATCCACGTCGATGGCACTACGCTACCGACTGTCCTACACCCCAAAATCTTGGGTGTGACGTTTGATCAGGATCTACGTTTTGGTGCGCACGCAACCGCAATTGTTCCAAGAATTCAGAGCCGTAATGAAATCCTCAAATCCCTTGCTGGCAGTACCTGGGGAAAAGATAAAGAAACGCTCTTGACCACATACAAAGCAATTAGCCAGCCGATTACGTGCTACGCGTCACCCATATGGTCGCCAAGCCTAAAAACCACCCACTGGAAGAAACTACAGGCCTGCCAAAATACTGCTCTCAGAATCGCCAGGGGCTGTCTTCTTATGTCCCCAGAACACCATCTGCATAATGAGGCGAGAATACTCCCCATCAGGGAGAGAAATGAGATGCTGACCAAACAGTTTCTGTTGAATACCCAGAAACCTGGGCATCCCAACAGACATCTGATTGACGAACCAGCAACGCCTAGGGGCCTAAGGAGTCATCTCCGTAAGCATTTTGAGGAAATACGGCACCTGAGAACCCAGCCGTATGAAGCGGAAAAACACAAGCAGGTCCTTGGTGAACTCCATAGACAGGCGTCGGACCTTTATGTCGGGAATTGCCCGGTGAATCCAGTACTTGAAGAAAAATATCCAGAACTCGCAGAAGAGGAACGCATACTCCCCAGGGAAACGCGTGCCACTCTTGCTCAACTTCGTTCTGGATACTGTAACAGGTTAAAATCTTACCTATCCAGAATCAACCCCGACATACAAAATGTATGCCCTGCTTGCAATGTGTCCCCACATGACACCAACCATCTCTTTAATTGTAATGTGGAACTAACGCCTCTAACACCCCTTTCCTTATGGTCCACCCCTGTTGAAACGGCAAGTTTCCTTGGACTCCCGTTAGAGGATATTGATGACAATTTGTGATCGGTCGCGGCTATTAGGTGGGGCGAGCATTGCTACAACAACAACAACAACCTAGTTCAAACTGCGCCATTACTGCCCGCCGCCGCCTATCTTTAGCATAGGAGTACCACCGCTACCCGCCTGAACCAATCCCTAAGCTTTCTCTGATGTAAGATACTTGAGGATTATCACCACCGTTCCCTGAGAACCGCGACCCGGACTGTCATATTTCCGCCGCTCCTGCGCTATCATCCGTGGCATCTCTCTCTCTATCTCCCTCTATCTCCCTCTCTCTCTGGGATCAAAGGCTGCCGGTATGGAAAGGCAAAAGTCGCATCGTATGTGTGTGCGTGTTCGGAACAAAACAACAACTACTTGTGTTATTAATTGGTAAAGGTAAGTGGGACCTTCGCCTGACCCTGGAGCGACTGAGCTTACCTCAGCCTTCGACAAAACCCACCTCACAAATGGCGCCCGAGCAGGCACCCATCTCCGGAGAGAAAGTGTAAAAGCAACAACAAGCACCAGCCTGCCGGCAGTTGGGCCGCCGAACACGAAACCACCACCAGAGGACAACACCAAACTATTGAATACCGACAGCTTGAACTGGATATATTGGCTGAAGAAAGAGAGACTCATCGAGGAGTGCAAGAGATACCGGATATTCGTTAACGGCAGCACTGTCGCTGAGCTACGCATGGCGCTCAGTGCCTACGTCAAAGCAAAACGAAATCGCAAGTCGACTGAGAATCTATTGAGAGAGGTTGAAGACGAAATCAAGGCAGAAGATAATAGCCAAATTAAAACCCCCCTCGACAAAACTCGCTCCATCCATGTGACTACACCGTCTGCAGTTACAAAGGCCAATCAACGACCGTCACCATTCCGTACCGAGTTAACCGACGCCGAAGTAATGAATACGGTCCGCCGATGGTATGTCCATTTCACGGGTGAAGAAACGCTTTACGACTTTTTGGAGAGAATTGAGGAGCTGGCCGAGTGCTATAGCATTCCATTAGACAGATTGCTCCCAACGCTGCCAGAGACGTTGCGCGGTAAGGCATTGCAATGGTTCCGTGTACGCAAAGCCGACATACTCTCGTGGGTACAGTTCCGCACAGCAGCCGAGCAATTCTTCCTACCCAGACGACATCCACACCAACTAGAGGATGCCAGAGGAGACAGCAGGGGCGAGAAAAGGCTAAGGATTATATTCTCGCCATGCAAACCATGATCCGACAACATCCAATTATGTCACGAGAGAACTACCTAGAACGCATTTACGACGGGCTTCGTGTCGAATACCGGTTATCCGCAAAGCGTAGCGAGTTCCGAACTATTGAAGAGCTGATGGAGCTCACCGACGAATTCGAGCTGCTACAATTGGAGGCCACCAGACAAAGCAGACAAACAGCGCATTCTTTATCACCGTTAACCGAAAAATATAGCCGAGAGGAATCCTGTTGGAGATGCAAGGAGCGAGGACATATGCGCCACCAATGCCGAAAAGCCCGAAGATTATTTGCTCCAGATGTGGCCGGGACAACGTCCAGTCCAGATATTGCAGGTGCGATAAGGCGAGCACCTTGACTACCGTCAAGCTACGGCACGGGAAAATACCATAATCAGCAGCCATCGACGACCAACCGCCGAATGAAAAGATGGACGGCCGTCACTACGTCAAGCTCACCATCGAAGAGTTAAACGTCCGAGCCTTAGTGGACACCGGCGCAACGTTCACCTACGTAGGTGACACTATACGCAAGCATCTGGAAGGAAAGAAAATAGCATGCGCACCCAGCCGCCCCCCCCCCCCCCCCCCCCCAAAGTAAAGCTCGCCGATAGGACGTGCGTTGTTAGTTCGTACACCTACCAAATAACCATACTTTGTAACAATAAACCGACCCACATGCGAGTGTCCAACCTGCCTAATTTGGCCGAATACATGATTCTGGGCATGGACTTCCTCAGGGAAAGGGGGCTCGCCCTCGGCTTAGACGAAAACTTATTACCGCCAGCCACGCCAACCCAGAACACCATATAAGTACCGTGACAGAAAAAAAGCATTTAAGAGCAACTCAAAATGTCGAACTCGCAGTTTTTTTAAACCACCACCAATGGATATTCGGGGGAATAACTGGTCCAGTAGGGCAGCAGAATATGTAATCTCGCTGAAACATGATTGCCCGCTAAAACAGCGATATTACCCACGGAACCCAGCGATGCAACAGGTAATAAATGCTGAAGTCGACGAACATCGAATAACCAACAAATTCACAGCCGCATACGCACCCCACGAAAACCCGACCAAAAGAGCTAACAGGGTAATCAAGACCATGATAGCGCAGCGCTCAAAAGCCGATCACTGCACCTGGGACAGGGAAAAATCGCTATCGCTATGAAAACAGCACAGCACGAAGCAACCCAAGCATCGGCTGCTGAAATCAACTTTGGAAGAAACATCGCGACAGCCCAGCCGCCGACGCACCGAAGCCGCCGTCCCCGAAGAATCACACATGGTATCCCCAACGATAACCGACCTATGGGAAGAGATCAAGAAGAATCTGGCTAAAGCAGCCAAGACACAGAAAAAATACTACGATCTGCGCCGTAGACCCTGGAAACCACAGGTTGGGGAAAAGGTGATGAAACGAGAGCATTCGCACTCCTCCGCGGTCAATCAATTTACAAAAAATTAGCACCAAAGATCTCCGGATCATATGTGGTAGAAAAATACATATCATCCAATACCGTCCAGCTTACACACACCAAAGAGCACCACAAAAGGACAGCGCATACACATCTACAGGACTTAAAACCCTACGCTGACGAACGCTCACTCACTACCGAACAGTAATATCTCCACCTTACACAACACGTATATAACTCTGCTCATATCATTACAGAATACGATGCGTCAGCCAGCCCCACAGGATTCGCCACAAAAGGTAAAATAATGGGTATCGCCCTTCAAGGCAAGGCCATGGCCGCCCAACAAAGCGATCATACAGCGGGTACAAATATTTCACGGGCCCCCGCTTTATCCCAACTTGACGGAAACCATACACCCACTGCTAAGCATAAGCGAGTACGCAGACGACGCAGCAAACTGTGAGAAGGAAATAGGCAAAACAGCTCGGCCCACCGAAACAAAAGAAAACGAGGAGAACACCAGCAAGGCACCAAAAAAATTAAGCAAAGAGGAAGCACAGAAAATTTTCAATAAAATAGACTGCGTGAAGCGACCGAGGAAAAATACACCCCGATGGCACTTCCGATATGGAAAACAACATTTGTACTGCACACAGATGGACGCAGACCACGCGTTAGTGATGATTGCGGAGCAGAAGAAAATAATGAGATTTAAGGAGTGACCTGGGCATCTGTACATACAATGTTTTTTATATATGTATATTTTTTTTTTAAGTAAGATTTCTGTTTTTTTTTTTAAAGAAAAACAAAGTCATACACATAGGAATTTGTTTTTGATACATATATATACACGCTAGTGGTAAGAAGAAAATAATATACTTCTATATGAATGATTACTACCAAAAAAAAAAAAAAAAAAAAACTCACTAATGGAGAAAGAAATTTTTTTTTTTTTGAATAATGAAAAATACACACCATTCTTCAAATCGCATAGTATTTTTGTTATTGTTTTTTGAGCAAATCA
Source organism: Eurosta solidaginis (assembly GCF_040869045.1). Lineage (NCBI taxonomy): Eukaryota > Metazoa > Arthropoda > Insecta > Diptera > Tephritidae > Eurosta > Eurosta solidaginis. Next base: position 204,415,252 of record NC_090319.1, read on the forward strand.
TGTTAACAATTGTAAATATAAGTTGAAAACAAATTTTTTTTATTTGCTCTAAAAAAAAAAAAAAAGAAGAAAGAAATACTGTTGAAATAAATACGCATGTTTTTATTTTACCTACCAAATACCAAATACCTGTCAGAGTGTTCAACTTTATACAAACACTCATATAATTTAGAAAAAAATTATATATACAATACAATGTACAATGCTTTTTTTTACTTACGCTGAATTCTTGTATATAATGTAGACTTCAATTAATTAGTATTAAACTAAAAGAAGATTTTTCTTATACAATACAATGTACAATGCTTTCTTTAACGCTGAACTCTTGTAGATAATTACATAATTTAGAAAAAAAATAAAAGGGAAAATATATATAAAGGAATACATAAATAAAAGAAAATACCGGACAACAAACACACACACGTACGTCGGCGGATGCAACGGTGGACTTTACTACACCACTCATGGTCGCTATGACACTTGTCCGTGTCTCTGAGAGGAGTGCTGAGTATACCCAGCAACAAATGGGGATGGAATGAGGCGCGGACAGGTAACTGAGGGTGGCCGAGGAGCATCTCCCTCCCCCGCCTCCTGATTGGTGTTCCGAGCCGAATGCAACGCTGGACTTCACTACACAGCTCATGGTCGCTAGGACTCTTGTCCGAGGCTCCCTGAGAGGAGTACTGAATCTACCCAGCACCCATGTATACACATATATTTATACGTTGGGTATTACTAACCGATATACTTCACCTAGGTCAAGCTGCACCCTTACTGCCCGCCGCGGCCTATCGTTAGCCATAGGAGTACCACCGCAACCCGCCTGAACCAATCCGTAAGCTTTCTCTGGGGAAAGATCTTTGAGGATTATCACCACCGTTCCCTGAGAGCCGCGACCCGTACTGTCATCTTTCCGCCGCTCCTGCGCTATGCCCGTGGCATCTCTCTCTCTATCTCTCTCTATCCCTCTGGGATCAAAGGCTGTCGGCATCGAAAGGCAAAAGCCGCATCGTGTGTGTGTGCGTGTTCGGATCAAAACAACAGCTACTTTTGTTATTAATTGGTAAAGGTTACTGGGACCTTCGCCTGACCCTGGAGCGGCTGAGCTCAGCCTTCGACAAAACCCACCTCATAAATTTTTTAGAATCACGTATAAAAAAAGACAAGTTACGTCTTACGAGATTTCACCACATTTCACTTTTATGCCACTCATATATAGACTAATTGTAAGATTATGGAAAATATAAATGCGATACATAATAATAGTAAAAAGTACTTACATTGGTTATCGATGATGCGTAGAAGGCCTTCCATGATCGTCGTTGTTGCTATGTTACGGTAAAATTTTCCGGGAAATTTATTATTATGGTAACGCATGACTTTTCCATAACTGCACTTTTGAGTTTTTTGTTGTTAAGTATAAAAAAAAAAAATAAATGTAAGGCGCGATAACCTCCGAAGAGATCTAAGGCCGAGCTTCTCTTCCAATTTGCGTCGTGCTCCTCTTGATTTTTCCCTACAAATTGGCCGGACGGGACCTACATGTTTTATGCCGACTCCGAACGGCATCTGCAAGGCAGATGAGTTTTCACTGAGAGCTTTTCATGGCAGAAATACAATCGGAGCGCTTGCCAGACACTGCCGAGGGGCGACCCCGCTTAGAAAAATTTTCTTCTAATTGAAAAATCTTATTTCTAAAATTTTGATGTTGCTTTGCCCGGGAGTTGAACCCAGGGCATACGGTGTGATAGGCGGAGCACGCTACCATCACACCACGGTGGCCGCCGGTGTTGTTAAGTATAATGACCAAAAATAAGCTTTCTACGAAACCAAACGATTTCGAAATCACAAAGTAGCTCTAATGAATTTTTTTCGAACAGTCTAATATACGTAACATTAAATGTATATATGAAAGGGTGTATACGCTCGCAGAGCTCGAGAGGAATTACTTAAAGACAAATAATAAGATCACATCTCTTTTTGCAAATTATTAAATATGACCTTGACCATGAAAGTTTTATGAAGTAAATTTACAGAAGAGAGTGCAAAGAAAGAAAAATAACAATGTTGAGTAGATTAAGTGGGAACACTTGGGTGAACCAAATATTTCCATACATGTATGTTTGTAATACAGGCTTAAATTTTAATAGGTATGCATTCAATTTTGCCTAATCCTAACACTAATGTGTATATATACTTTTTGCTGTAAAAATTGGTTTGTTAACGCAAATTAATTTTACATCCAATGCATATGAGCAAATATCCCTTAATGTTTTTTAGGTACCGATATATATGTAGGTATGAAAAAGGACAGACCTAAATTTAATTGAAGGTAAGTATTGCTCTCACGACTATTTCAAATAAGCTAAATTTACCACGATATTTTTACTTTATATAGTTAATTTAAGCAATTTAGGTATGCAAATGCAAGTATAAAAGAAAGAGGCCATTCTGATTGACAGCGCACTCTACATCCTGTATAAAAAACATATCCGCCATATGATAATGACATTTGCTCTAGGTTAGGTTAGGTGGTAGCTGCCCAATTTTTTTTTTTTTCCTTAGGTCTCTACACGCTAGCCGCCTTTCGAGAAAATGTATTATTTCTTTTCTTGTAGCTTTTCATGTACATAACTTTAATTTAAAATTATTATAACTTAATATATACATACATGTGAGTATAGTTGGTGATATGATTTTATGAAACAATACTGTCTGCAACTGGATACAGACGTGAGTTTAAATTTCAAGTATTTAACTTCGCATACAGTAATGAATATTTGTTATTGCAATGAATTAAAGATTTTTAGTGTACTAAATATATTACTAATAAATTTCTTGAAAGACTCGATCAATTCTTGATTCCGTGAAATATCTATTATGTTGTATGGTTGTATGTTGAGCTCCTTGCAAAGGGTTTCATAAATTCTTCTCGCATTCTGGTACCTGGGATACGAGTAGTAAGTGACTAATTGACTGTGCTTCTCCTTCGTTGCATGGACATAAGTCTGTATCAATAATATAGAAGCTCTTCAAGTAGGCTTTGCAGAAACTGTGACCAGTTAAACACTGCGTCATTTCGAATGAAATTCCAAACCTTTCACTGTATATCTCTGCTTCTTTTGGCGCCTGGAAGAACATTTTTGTGGTTCTGCCTGTCGATTCATCTGTGTATTCACGACGCCATGCTTCTTGCGTTTCTTGTTGTGTAATTGCTTTAGTATAGCTAATTGGAAACTTTTTGTAAACAGGACTTGTAGTCTGACCTTCCGCTTCCTTGACTGCTTTATGTGCTTTCTCATTTCCGTCGATACCAGTATGAGCTTTTACCCAAGAGAAATTAATTTGGTTTTTTGACGTAGAAAGCACAACCGCTTATGTATTGACGCTATTAATGGCGTCGTACTGCTTCTATTTTTGATAGCTTCAAGATATGATTGGCTATCACTAAAAATGTGTAGGTTTTGTGTTGCCATGTACCTTTGAGCCCAGAATAGCGCAGAATCGATTGCATACGCTTCAGTTTGGAACACGCTGCATACATTGTGAAGCTTAAATATTTCTTTTTCAGAAGTTCCATCTAGATGGATGATAACAAAGGCCGATCCGCATTCTTCCGTTTCTAGTTTGTTTCCTTCTGTAAAGATCTGTGTGGCTATTAATTAATTAATTAATCTGTATGCTATTAAGCTATCAATTTCGACCTGTCTACTGATTTTGCTATATCCAATGGCTTGCCGATCGGCTGGGTGTAGCAAGTCTTTCGGACGTATATCTCTATCTAAATCAACTTCTACTGGTAACGCAGGTTTTGCGCCTTGTTTCTGACCTCGTATACTTTGCTTATTTCTGTAACTTTAAGATGGAGTGGCGTGAACGCAGCTAGTGCTAGTGCAGAAGTTGCGGACACAGTGTGAAAGCCACGTATCGCTCTTCTTTGAAAAAATCGGAAAAACTTACGGAAACAGTAGTAGTTAGTTGCTCCTCCCCAGGCACTTGACGCGTAAGTAATCATGGGCTCGACAACTTGTCTGTATATTATCGCAACATTTTCGGCATGAATTCCCCATGTAGGTCTCACATATTTGCATATATTATTAAAAATTCGTTGTGTTTTTCCAATGATATAGCGTGCATGGCTGATAAAATTTAAATTGTTATCTATTACAACTCCGAGAAGTTTTATAGACTCTACGAACGGCAAGTTAGTTCCATTTAAGTAAATTTTTGCTGTTCTTGATTTTTGTGTAAACGCTATTGCCTTCGTTTTATCATCACTAAATTTTAGGTTGACATCGTTTCCCCATTGATGTATTTGGCATAAAGTAGCATTAGCTATACATTCGAGCTCCGCGCGTGTTTTTGCGGCCACGGTAAGGAGCACATCAGCGGCAAATGCTTGAATTTGGCATCCGTTTGGTAGTGGCATGGTCAATAGGCTATCTAAAATTATGTTCCAAAATTGAGGACCACATATGGAACCTTGGATACATCCTTTTGACATTGATTTTTTGCCAGTGGCATCAGCATATTCTAATCTAACCGATCGGTTATCTAGATAGCTTTTAATTAAGTTATAAATATTTGATAGAGTACGTTGGCACTCCAGCTGTTTTTTAAAAGTATAGGCCATTATCAAAAGCGGCTTTGATGTCAAGAGAGAAGCAAATCACCTGCTATTTCTTGCTTCTTCTTTCTTTTATATGATGGATTGCGTTGTATAATTCGTCGGTTGTCGACGTTTGCTGCTTAAAGCCAAATTGCTTATTAGACCACAAATGTTTGCTTTCTAAGTGCAAATTCAAACGCTTAGTGAGTAGTTTTTCCACACTTTGCCTAATATTGGTAAAAGCCCTATTGGTCTATATGATGATACATCTCCAGCCACTTTATTGGTTTTTGGTATCACTTAGACATACGCTTCTTTCCATGCCTTCGGAAAGTAACAAATTTTTAAACAAGCGTTGTATAGTTTAGTTATTAAATCAGGATAATCTTTGATTACCTCCAAGCATATATCCGATGTCAGGTGATCTAATCTATGAGCTCTATTAGGGTTCATTGAATTAATAGCCTCGACGACCTCGGCTTCTGTGAAGTCTTTGTCGTCATGTGTAATTATGCTATATTTTACCTGACTGCGGATTTCACGCTGGCTTATGGTTATGTCTTCGCAATCGTCTGGGTAGAAGTGCTGCAGTAGAACGTTTGCTGTTTCGATACTGGTCTCTGTGGTATTTCCTGCATGGTGAATTGTCGTGGGCGGACGCTGTACGGGTGCATCTTTTATAATTCTATTTGTGACCGACCAAACATCTTCTTTACCCTGGTTTTTGCAAAAATCCCCGAAATGTTGTACTGAAGCTGCCTTCTGTGTTGCTGCATATTCGCGCTTTGTATCGGAGTGCATTTTAGCAGTTTCTTCTAATGGCCTACCTTGCTTGGACAGCCTATTCAGTCTGTGGTGAAGTTTTATACACTTTTCTTTAAGCACTTTGTTCCACCAAGGGTTGTACGGTTTAGAACCGCGCCTTATCTTCATTGAGTTATCGCATGCAAATTTTATACTATTGGTTAGACTTGTTACAACGTTATCTATGACGTGGTAAGTGCAGTTTTGAAAATTGGTGTTAAGTATATTTGATTCTTCAACGCAGCTTTTCAAGGTGGCATTAAGTTGATCCCAATGGGCGGATTTAGTATTATACATATAAGTCGAATTGCTTGTTGATGCTTGAGTTTTATAATTTTTTATGATTTTAAATATTATGGCGTTGTGGTCTGAATTTTGCATTGCTTCGACATCGACGCGCCAGTCAACAATACGCTGTACAAGGCTCTCTGAGGCAATGGTTATGTCTACAATTGACGTGGCAGATATGCCATGACGGATAGCGTTGAATGTGGCTACGTTACCCTCGTTACAGACTGCCATACTTCTAGAAGAAATCATGTTTGCTAACAAAGTACCACGTTCGTTATCATTATTTGAGCCCCATGACGTGTGCCAACCGTTAAAGTAGCCTCCAAGTAGCTGCAGTGAAGATGCTGTTTTCTCGGGAAAATTGCTGATTGAGGTCATTGTGTTAAATTTGTCTACTACGGGCTCCACGTAAGCGCTTCCAACGAATAACTGGCGATTGTCAATATGAAGCCTTATGACACTTAAATTTGGCGTTGAAAACTGGGACATGCCCAAAGATGTACTTAGAGACTCTTTCACTAAAATGCAAGATTTGGCTCTTCTGTTCTCTGCAGGAAATTGAAAAGTTAAGATACCACTTGTGGAGCTAATTGTAATATATTTGTACATTGGCGGTTCGCTACATAATGCTATATCTATAGAGTGGGACGTAAAATATTGTAGTAGCTCTTTGTATGCAGTATAGCAGTGGTTTACATTGACTTGTATGCATGGGCTTAACACCCATAAACGGTCCGTGCGTTAATACGCTGTTGAATTGCTTTGAGTTACGGGCAGTATTTAACGCTGGCCGCGAAATGCTTTACATCAACTTTTGTGTTTGATGATTCATTTCGCTCTAAGCAATTGAAACATTTTAGCTTTTCGCAATCTTTTTTAAAGGGGCAATTCACGAATTGGTGTTCCTTGCTTGCGCACTGGGAGCAGGGTGCGCTTTGAGAAGTACATTTAATCTTGGAAATTGGAGACATTGGAAACATTGTAGAAAGGCGCTAAAGTCGAATACGTTAACACGCTGATAGTCTATGTTAAGACGCTCAGACACAAGCATTGTTTTACGGACTAGGCAACTTACTTCAAGGACAGCATTGAATATACAATCAGGGTTTCGGCGATTTCGCTTCACAAAGCGCAGTTTTATATCGCTGTCTTCCATCATGGCTGAGCCTACATTGGGGTTTTGGTTTCTGATAATCGGAACGAGTTCCTCTACTTGCACTTCTTTCGATATTCCTTTTATAATGACTAATGGCCTTCTAGTTTTTAAATTCTCTGCTCTAATTTCAGATACATTTGATAACTTATTCATTGTTGTATCGCGTTGCCCTAAGCTGTCGAACTCGATTCTAACTTTGTTATTTGACACAGGGGCTATTTTTAATGCAGCAAAGTTGGTATCTTCCAATGATACACTTTTTTTTGAAAACTATTTAACAAAGCCGAGTGATTTTGATTATCCTTAGTTGAGCTGATTACAATTGCTGGATTGCATTTTTTATCTCCTGATTTGGCTACATTTGCATAACTTGCATTAGGGGACTCATTGTTTGAATTCAAAGATTGTAGTAGCAGAGAGAACTCCTCTCTTATTGTGGCACGTATATTGGCCGAGGTGTTAGCAGGAGGAGGGTGGAGCCGTGTGTACAAGTCCACGAAAGTGGGGAAAGCTTCTGACCGCCGTTCACCTGGGAATGGCCAGAGCGATTTTTTGCATGCGGTTCAAGCAGCTCACTACTGCCGGTCGCTTGCGGCCAAGTATCCTCTGGGTAGCTAATGTGAGAAGGCGACAACCTGGCTAGGCCACTTTGACATAATCGGTTTAAGGGCTAGCCGTGGGAGATCTCATCGGCAGCGTCTGTACACCCCTAGGTGCGGCTGCAAGCGGGAGACTGGCTAGGAGCAAGCGGCTCGCTATATAAACGTGCAAGTAACATTTACACCCCCGCTGAGCGGGTTGTGCGCTGGGCTTGGGACCCGCCACGTAAAATCATACTCCAATGAAATATAACAACTAGCCTCGGATAAATACACTCTCTATTGATGACAACCATAACAAACGTTTGAAGGACAATGAATTGAGGGCGTGCGCCTGGAAAGTCCGGCCCTGAATGGGATTGGTGCAGATGCCCGGCTGGTTGATGTCCTCGTCGAAGCAAAATCTAACATCACCGCCATCCAAGAAATGCGTTGGACGAAGCAATGAAGAAAGAAGATCAAAAATTGTGACATCTATTGGAGTGGCCATACGAATAAGCGCAGTTTCGGCATCGGATTCGTGGTGGGAGAGAGAAATTGTCGCCAAGTACTGGCGTTCACGCCTGTGGACGAGCGTCTCGCCGCTATCCGAATAAAAGCAAAATTTTTTAATGTATCATTCATCTGCGCCCATGCGCCGACAGAGGAGAAAGACGATGAGGTGAAACCCACTTTTTATGAACAATTAGAACGCACATACGAGCGCTGCCCCCGTCATAATATAAAAGTCGTGCTTGGCGACTTTAACGCCAGGGTGGACAAAGAAGGTGTTTTTGGCCCTACAGTCGGAAAATTCAGCCTACACAATGAAAGTTCTCCTAACGGACTGAGGCTGATTGACTTTGCCAGTGCTCGAAACATGGTCAAATCCAGCACGAGGTTCATGCATAAAAAGATACATCAAGCTACATGGCTGTCTCCTGATCGAAATACTCGCAATCAGATCGATCACGTTGTGATAGACGGACGGCATGCATCCAGTGTTTTAGATGTGCGCACGATCCGAGGACCTAACATCGACTAGGACCATTATCTCGTTGCAGCCAAAATTCGCACCCGCCTCAACGCGGCTAAAACCAAGGAACAAAAAACACAAGGAAAGCTAGACGTCGAAAAGCTTCACTCACAATAGACTGCCAATGATTTCGCAACTCGACTCTCACACCTGCTCGCTGAGAGCACAACTCATCCTGAAGGAATACAGGAGCAGTGGAAGCATATCTCCAAAGCACTTCGTACCGCCGCCGAGGAAAAAAGTGGTTACCGGCGGCCACGAAAAAACAACTGGTAAGATGAAGAGTGCCGCGTTGCAACCGAAAGAAAATACGCTGTCTACAGGGCTACGTTAAGAGCGAGCGCGACAAGAGGAGTGTGTGAACGCCATCGTGGGATTAAAAGAGAAGCGAGACGCCTTTTCAGGAAGGAAAAAGCAGAAGCAAAAAGGCGTGAGTGCGAGGAGCTTGAGCTGCTAACTACCAGGAATAAAGCCCGAAAATTCTACCAAAAAATACGGCGACAGAAGGAAGGTTTTAAGACCGGGGAAAACTCCTGTAGGAATGAAAACGGCGACCTTGTAACTGATGTCCAGAGAGTGCTTAGATTATGGAGGGCATACTTCTCTGCTCTCCTAAATGGAGGCAGCAATTCACCGCGCCGAGATGAAGAACCCGATCCAGCAATCGATGATGATGGAATATATGTCCCCCCGCCCGATTATGACGAAGTTAGAATAGCAATAACCAGATTGAAAAACAACAAGGCCGAGGGCGCTGATGGATTGCCTGCGGAGCTATTCAAGTACGGCGGCGAGGAGTTGGTAAGGTGCATGCAGTAGCTTCTTAGCAAAATATGGGCTTACGAGTGCATGCCCGACGGTTGGAATTTAAGTGTTCTTTGCCCAGTCCACAAGAAGGGGGATACTGCAAAATGCACCAATTATCGTGGAATCAGCCTTCTTAATATCGCATATAAGGTCCTTTCAAGTGTATTGTGCGAAAGATTGAAGCCCACCGTGAACCGGCTGATTGGACTTTATCAGTGCGGCTTCAGACCTGGTAAATCTACCATCGACCAGATTTTCACAATGTGCCAAATCTTGGAAAAAACCCGTGAAAAGAGAATCGACACACATCACCTCTTCGTCGACTTTAAAGCCGCCTTCGACAGCACGAAAAGGAGCTGCCTATATGCCGCTATGTCTGAATTTTGTTTCCCCGCAAAACTTATACGGCTGTGCAAAATGACGTTGAATAACACCATAAGCTCAGTCAGAATTGGGAAAGACCTCTCCGAGCCGTTCGAAACTAAACGAGGTTTCAGACAGGGTGACCCCCTATCGTGCGATTTCTTTAATTTGATGCTGGAGAAAATTATACTAGCTGCAAGGCTTAACCGCACTGGAACAATATACTATAAAAGCGTGCAGTTAGTGGCATATGCTGATGACATTGATATCATCGGCCTAAACACCCGCGCTGTTAGTTCTGCTTACTCCAAACAGGAAAAAAACCGATAAAGATGGGTTTGATGGTGAATGAGGACAAAACGAAGTACCTGCTGTCATCCAGCAAAGAGTCAGCGCGTACGCGCCTTGGCAACCACGCTACTGTTGGCAGCCATAATTTCGAAATAGTAAAATACTTCGTTTACAGTATCAACACTAGCAATAATATCAGCACTGAAATCCAGCGAAGAATCAATCTTGCCAATAAATGCTACTTTGGACTAGGTAGGAAATTGAAAAGTAAAGTCCTCTCTCGACGAACGAAAATCATACTCTACAAGTCACTTATCGTACCCGTCCTGCTATATGGGGCAGAAGCATGGACCATGATAACAGCGGATGAAGCGGCTTTGGGAGTGTTCGAGAGAAAAGTTCTTCGAAAGATTTATGGACCTCCACGCGTTGGCAATGGCGAGTACCGAAGAAGATTTAATGATGACCTGTACGAGCTATACGCAGACATCAACATAGTCCAGCGAATTAAAACGCAGCGGCTGCGCTCGCTAGGCCATGTTATGCGAATGAAAGATGATGCTCCGGCCAAGAAAGTGTTTCTATCGGAGCCCGCCTATGGAAGCAGAGGGAGAGGGCGGCCCCCACTCCGTTGGAAGGACCAGGTGGAAAACGATTTAAACTCCCTTGGTGTGACCAATTGGCGCCGGTTGGGGGAGCGAAGGAGCGACTGGCGCGCCTTGTTGGACGGACATAACCGTTTAGACGGTTAAGCGTCAATTAAGTAAATAAGTAAGTAAGTTAGCAGGAGCATCATTTCTTTCATTTAGCAAAAGTGCTTCTATGGTGGGGATGAGAGCCATGAGCTTCGTTGTTTGATTGATTACGCCAGTTTTTATTTCTCTCTTAACATTGCCGGAATCTTGAATTAGTCGCTGTATTTCATTTGAGATGTCGCTGATAGCTTTTATTATAATTGCTGTGGAACTAATATTTTTGGATTGTGTTCTTGCTGTCTGCAAGTAACGAGCTTACTTTCCACAACACTACAATCTAGCTAAAATAAATAAGCTTACGTTCCATATCAATCTCGGCGAACTTGAAAAGCTGAACTTAATTTCTACACCCTTTCCAGCTGACGCGAAACAAAGCTTACGTTTCACACTCCTATTTCTGACAGTTTTCCTGTTCCACGGCTAACCTTATCAGCTGATTTGACGAAGGCGCGAAAAAATATGTGGGCGACAATTTGTATTGTTGTTGTTTGTTTAAATGTTACTTTTACATGGGCTTCTTTTTGTAGAAATGTTTTATTTTGCACTTATTTGGTTGAATTCGCTTACCCCTAGAGCTGGGACAAGAAAAGTCTCGATATATATAACAAAATCACTTTTTACTTCTTGTAAAATTTGTAAACTTTAGAAATTTTATCCTGACTTTGGATATGAAAGAAAACACGTCTGACAAGTACGAGTGTTGACAACCAACCTACCAGCCTCAACTGTTAATGAAACATCTGCCCTGATAAGGATAGCTCACTTGGACAACGCGAAGGTCCGTTGTGATACCACATACACCAAAAATAACGGCGACTTAGATCTAGCTACTTAGAGAATCGTTGAGTAGCAACGATAAAGCTCCGAATGATACCGATCTCAACTTTGGATAAATTTTCGGGAGATCCAAGTGAGTCGCGACCAAAGTACTTTCGCCTAGTTCTGGCAAAAGCTGGGCAATCTATCATAAAGTGATTTGGTTATTCCACCTCATCATCCTCCATACAGCTGCAGCAGGCTAGAGTTTCCAGTATATTGAGACGTACCGTATGGACAACCATGGGACAGTGCCCTGTCAGAACCCCAATGACCATTGATAGGTGAGCCTTAGTGAACCCAATTATTTCCGCAGACCTCCTGCCATCCACTTTCGGCCAGAAAGATCTTGCTACCCTGTAAGACGTGGTGTCCGGCCACGTTTTCTGAGCTGACTCGAGGCCCAGCTATGGAGGATCAATCCACAGGTGGCCATCGGAATCCCGTAATCCCTACAGCCATCTTATCCGGTTCAGTTGTACGGATGCGGGCTAAGAGATCCGCTTGACAGTTACCCGGGATATCACTATGGCCCCGCACCCAGATAATCTCGATCGCACTGTAGTTGAGCTCAAGGCCTTGATAGCCGCTTGGCTATCAGAGTAGATGTTAAATTCCCTAACCGTAGTAGCACTGGATAGCATTCGATCCACCGAATTCTTAATCGCAGCAACTTCCGCTTGGAATACACTGCAGTGTTCAGCCAACTTAAACTTGCAGCTTACATTTAGCTCTTGACAAAAGACCCCCTCACCAACCTTTCCAACCAGCTTCAACCCATCCCACGGTGGGGTATTTGATCAATCTAGCTGGCCAAAAGTAGATTTTTCAAAATGTTCCAATTTTTTTAAATATACTCCCTGGCATTCCTAGATGTCCACTGAATAGTATACATACCCCAAAACCCATCTGCAACTTCAACGGAGCTAACCACGCACATCTAAAGTTGTATAAAAATTGTATGCAGTTCGATGTATTTTTGGATTAAAAAGCAATATACCCTTCTAACGTAAATACTTGTTTACTTGTTTAGCTTTAATCAAATCTATTTACATTTTTTTTAGGACAATTAAATGTGTTTTTAATTCATATGTTTGATTTTTTATACCGCATGTTTTAACTGAGTTATTCTGCTTGTAATACTACTCCTTTTAAATATTAAATTTTTTAAAAAGCTTGCAACCAAAAAGATATATCTTTTTTTCATTTCATATCATGTCAGTAATTTTTTGGCAATACATATGCTTGTGTTTGTTTTAAAGTTTAATAACAACAAGTGAGGACGGGACTGTCTTCGGCTATGCCGAAGACTTCATACCTTTCAGGAATGGGGCTGAACAATAATCTTATCCCATTCGAAATCTCCAAATAATCGGCTGTATAAGATAAGAAATATATAGTGAACAGATGTACATACCTAAACGATTTTTAAGATAAATATAAAATATAAAATAGGTAGGTACTTTGTGTGAGGATGCAAAGTTTCACGTTTTCTGTGGTCTGCATGTAAAACCTATTACTACGAATCACGTACCTTAACAATATATGACGTAAATGTAAGTATTTGATGAAATTTTATGAAATTTTAAGCTTCTAGCCGTAAAAAAGGGGCAAAAATTACAGTTTATATGGGGTATATAATATATATACCACTGATCTCTATGATTTTTTCAGACAACAAATATATGCTATATACGTATGCATTTGGTGAAATTTGAAGCTTCTACCTGCCAAATTGGGGCAAAAAATGCGAAAAGTTTCTTATCTGAACAATCGGTTGTATGAGATATATACTATATATACCACCGATCTCTATGATTTAATCATACAACAATATATGCTACATACGTAAGCATTTGGTGAAATTTGAAGTTTCTAGCTGTTAAAATGGGGTGAAATTGCGAAAATATATATGTATATTCTATATATATATATACAATATATACCGCCATATATATACTATATATACCAACGATCTCTATGATTTTTTCACACAACAATATATGCTATATACGTAAGCAACTGGTGAAATTTGAAGCTTACAGCTGTTAAAATGGGGCAGATATTGCGAAAAGTTTCTTATCTGAACAATCGGTTGTATGAAATATATACTATATATACCACCGATCTCTATAATTTTTTCAGCAACAATATATGCTTAATTACGAAAAGTTTCTTATCTCAACAATCGGTTGTGGAGGATATATACTATATACAGACCGATCTCATCCATTTTTTCAGACAACAATATGTGCAATATACGAAAGCATATTGTGATTTTTGAAGCTTGAATCTGATAATTGAGGAAGATATGACAAAAATCATCTTTTTTTGGAAAATTGGTTTTATGGAGGATAGATGCTATAGTGGTCCGATCCGGCCGGTTTCGACAAATGTCTAATCGGACACCGAAATACGCCCGCTCACCAAATTTTATCAAGATATCTCATAAGCAGAGGTAGAGGGCGCAGAGGTAGAGGGCGGCCCCCACTCCGTTGGAAGGACCAGGTGGCTCCCGTTGGCGGATCGAAGGAGCGACTTGCGCGCCTTGTTGGACGGCCATAACCGTTTAGACCATTAAGCGCCAATTAAGTAAGTAAGTAAGTAAGTGTTCATATATGTGTGCCCACTCACAGTCATACATGCGATTCGTGCATGCGAATACTACATGTTTAAACGTTCACGCATTTAGAATAAAGTCGGGTGTATAGAATATTGAAGAGCTCTGCAGTATATTAAGGGACTAGTTTGCATACAAACCGACAGACGGACAGACGGGCATGGCTAAATCAACTCAGCTCTTCATCCTGATTTTTTCGGTATACTTAATGGTGGGTCTATCTATTTTCCTTTAAGGACATACAATTTTGGGATTCGTGACGAAGTTAATATACTATTTCATTTTCATGAAAGGTATAAAAACAGCTGCGCTTACCTGCGCTTTTTTGAGTGGTGATCAATTTTTTAAGAGACTGATACCCCTATTGGCAAAAGTTGGTATCCTTGTGAAAACATCCACAGTGGCAACACCTAGGTGAAAAGTTTTAAAATGTAATGCTATATCGATGTACCAAATTTTATTCAAATTGGTTAAGCCGTTTCCGCGATGGTAGTGGATAGACAAAGAAATATATAAAAGGAGGTGAGGTGGCAACCCTAAGTGGCAACCATACTTAAAAGTGTCAATAGAAATGCGGAGTAAAATAGCTTTCGTTTGATACCCATATTGACATACATATCTCATGTAATGCCAAAAAATGCCCTCGGGTCCCTCCGAAACCGGGTGCTCCATCCATAGTAATTCTGCGCGGAACACCGCGAATTTACTGTCAAATATTTCCTTTCATAACAATGAAGTGAGACAACCACTTGTTAAACAGAAATAACAGCTGTTTTAGTTTTGGCCAGCTAGATTGATCAAATGCCCCACCGTGCATCCGTGAAGAAGGCTAGAGTGTCCGAAGTCAGAAAGCCCATAGCCCATATCACGCAGCCTGACCAACGACTTTGCCGCGGCCGCCTTTCCCGCAATATCGACAATTGGTCTATAACAATTTGAAAATTTTAGTAGATTCGATTTATGCTTTCTGTATAAGGTAAGTTCAATACAAACCAGGAAGCGTAAAAGAACAGTTAACTTCAAACTACATCAACTCCCAAAAGCATTCATTAGATCTTATGTGTATCACTTTTTCCTTTTTCTTTTTTACGTACCACCATGGAACATATGTATATCTGTATGGTTTCAATGTTACTTCTATTTTTGTTTTTTTAGTTTTTAAACTTACTTTGTACTAGTAATAAGATGAATAATAACAAATATTACGCTGTAAAAGACTATGTATTATATGTGTATTTTAAATAAATGTGTATTTTTTTAAATAAATAAATACATTGGCATATCTATGATGATCAAAAAACTCGAAACAATAACACTTTTGGCAACAGCCCAAATAAAAGTGAAGGCGGAAAATTGAGAATACGTGACATTGCGAGCACTAATCGACCAAGGATCACAGAGGACAACCATCTCGGAAGAAGCCACCAAATAGTAGAGTTACCAAAACGAAGAGAAGTAACTGAATAAAAAGGGCTAGGAGATACAGCTGTTGGAGTCTCCAAATTTAAGGTCAACATTAAAATCAAGCCAAGATTCCTAGTAACGAAGCGTACAATTTTGAAGCACTAGTGTTACGGAAATTGGCGAGAGCGCAACCAGATAAAACATTTAAATATGAAGTTGATAGCAACTTCAATAAATCTGATCGAATCGATGTAGTAATTGGTGGAGATGCATACACTGACTTACTAGAAGAAGGCATAGTGAAGCAGGATCAAATACCGGGACAAGCTACAAAACTAGGCTGTATATTGTCCGGAGTTTTAAAATAACCAGGGAAAAAAGGTAGAATTTTATTAGCAGTTGCTACAACGTTAGAGCGATTTTGGGAAATAGAAGTCACCATGATATATACAAACACAGAAGAAGATAATACATGTTTACAATTCTACGAAAATACAACAGAAAGAGATTCGCATAATCGATTTATCGTCGGTTTACCATTTAAAATAGGAAAAGAATTAGGAGACTCTCGTTAACAAGCAATCACCACGTTTATTAATCTTTGAAAAAAGATTCGCTACAAATAACGAGCTTAGGAAGCAATATGTAAATTTTATGAAAGAGTATGGGTCATATGAGACTCTGGTTGATGAAACTTAACCTTCATGTGCCCAGGATATAAAACTTACGTACACGGTCGGAAGCCTACATTTGTAGCAAGCATGTAAGTGCATATAAAACCACGATAATATCTGGAAAAAAAATACTTGTATGGCGATTATTTGATGTGTACGTGTATACTAACGTTTTTATTTAAAAATATTGAATTCAAGTAATAATTTTAAGTAAAAAAATGTATTAATTTTCAGGAACTAAACAGCATTTCCCGAAAGGATATGTTTCGGCATGAGCATCGCACACTGCTTTTTTACACCAACTACAGATTTTGCGTGCACTTTTACGATTTCCCGTATCACAGTGTTGACAACGTACAGGATATGCTGGTTGTTTATCGCTGGAAATTTAAGTAAAAATGGATAAATCACCTTTAGAAGTGGCAGCAAGGGATCCATATAGCGCCATTTTGATAGCTTTACGTATTTGGATGTGCCCACCAGCCGCGGAACTTTAGAGCGTTGTTCAATTGCTGTCATAAAAAGCTGTGCGGCCAAGCTCCGCAAGAACTTTCGTCGCACGTCTGTACGACGGTCATATGGATTGTTTTCCGAGTAAATGATGAATGATGCAAGTGCACTTTTATCTAGCATGTTATAAAACATGGCCAAGGGCCAACGCAAAGTTTCGTTGAATATGCAGAAAGTATTTTATCCATTGCGTCGACGCCTCCTTTGTTTGCATTGCAATCAAGGATATATTGTGGCTTTTTTTTTTCTTTTCAACTACAATTGAATCTGCCAAAGGTGTACTGGAAAATATTATCACTGATATGCCTCTTTTTGGGACGTAAGGTACCAAAGAAAACTTTCCATCGGGAAACCCGAAAATGGTAAACTCTTCTGCTCGACAGCGGCCAGCCTTCATTTCATTTGGTATAAAAGTCTTATTTTGGCGAACAGTACCAAGAAGAGCAAGACCATTGGACATTAAATACTTGCCCAAGTTTAGCGATGTGAAAAATTTTTCGCAAATTATAGTCCTTCCGGTGTTCTCCCAACACCTTCTACTACGTTGGTTGCTCGACTAGCGTTTGGCAGGCTTAGAGGGTATGTAATGTATGTAAAACAAAACTGAAGCCAACATACAAAAAAACCGTTTGAAAATATACTACGATTGTGCTATTTTATTGCGAAATCGCTTTAAGGCAAGCGTAGTGACAGTTGCAAAAAATCATGTTCCGACAAGCTGAAATCAACAATACAATGATATTTTGCATAAATTTTATATAATAAATAATATAAATATAAGGCGCGATAACCTCCGAAGAGATCTAAGGCCGAGCTTCTCTTCCAATTTGCGTCGTGCTCCTCTTGATTTTCCCTACAAAATGGCCGTAGGTAGGTAGGTCCCATGTTTTATGCCGACTCCGAACGGCATCTGCAAGGCAGATGGATTTTCACTGAGAGCTTTTCATGGCAGAAATACACTCGGAGCGCTTGCCGGTCACTGCCGAGGGGCGACCCCGCTAAGAAAAATTTTCTTCTAATTGAAAAACCTCATTTCTAAAATTTTGATGTTGTTTTGCCCGTGAGTTGAACCCAGGGCATACGGTGTGATAGGCGGCTGACTACAAACGTAGACTACCGGCTGCAAGATGATGTTGTTTTCAAGTAGGGTCTGGGGGTCAGGCAAATAATAGTTCGAGTGATATTATGCTCTTAATCGACTTAGAATTGATAATTAGGAAGCTACTGAAAAGCTCGGGCATTGTTGTTTCGGAACTTTTTGTTTTATTTGATTTTTTCCCAAATTTCTACAAATGTAGACTACCGTGCACATGAAGGTTAACTGGGATGAGCCCCTTGACGACAATTTAGTAAAAGAATGGCAAGAATTTATGCAACATATACTATCAATAAAGGCATTAAAAATTCCAAGATGGTTTCAAACCAAAACTGATCAAATTTTGAGCTACATGGATTTGCAGATGCATCCGAAAAAGCTTACGCAGCAGTTGTATAAGTTAACGCAACAGATTATAACAACTACAACAAAGGTTGGCCACTATCAACACCTCTGAACAAACAAATAAATAACTGCTTACGCTTCAACAGCAGTTTATTAAATTGGTAAATTAAATGGGTCAATCAAATTGGTAAACAACAATCTCTGCACGAGTAAATCAACAACTGCTGACGCTTGATCAGCATTTCACTAAAATTGGTAAATTAAAAGGGTCAACCAAATGGGTAAGCAACAGTCAGCGGCAAGATCGATGTCCGCATTGATCAATAAGGGCACATGTAAGTGCAACGTGACGTGAGGCCAATAGTAGGTGTAATTTTAAGTTAAGAAAATAATTGTAATCAATTCTAGTCTTAATTGCAAAGTGAACCCAATAAAGAAAATAAAGCGGACGAAACAAGTCCGATGATCTTTTTAAAAAATAAGTTTCTATAAATGAAATTTTAACTGGCGCCCGAGCAGGTCCGGTTACGTTCGCGAAAAAAGTTTATGAAAAAAAAGTTGGAAAAAAGTGTTGTGAATCTAAGGTTGCACGCGGGAGTTCTTGAATCGCGCGCAGAGGAGTGGAATAATAGCACAAGACGCAGGAGTCCTTCAATCGCGCGCAGCGAAGTGAAATAATAACACAAAACTCAGGAGTCCTCGAATCGCGCGCAGCGAAGTGGAATAATAACACAAGATACAATAGACGTCGAACAGAAGTTTACCAGTCTAATCGCGTTGGATTCCGCTAGGAAAGGAATGCCCTCCTTCAAAAGTGCGCAAAAGGCGCCTTAGTAGTAGAAAGAAAACAGAGCCACACCCCTCCGCCAGAAGGACAGAGTAAGGATAATATTAAGCAATAAATTCAGAAATACTAAAAATTTAAGTGAAACAGAAAAAAAACAAAGTTGTGAATTGAAGCTTTAAGGAAAATATAAAAAATTGAATCATATCAAAGATCGAAAAAATATTAAAATTTTAAAGAAAATGGTTATGAAGTGAAACCTTAAGAAGAAAATAAAGTAATAGAAGATTAAAGAAGAAATAGTGAAGAATCATAAGGATTTACCACCAAAAAATTTTTTTTAGGAAACTAAATAGTGCTTAAATTAGTTTACACTCTAATATACCAATTTGTAATAATATCTGGCTTGTACAGCTATAAAATAATATAATTGAAAGCTTATAACAGGTCCATTTAATATGGATCAATTAACAACTATAGTGACAGGACTTGTCACCAATATCCTTAAATAGGAAGGACGAAATTTAGTCCAGGCAGCATTAAATCCCAATGCAAATTTCTCGCAAATCTCCGATGTAACTATTGATGCAAATCACCTAAACAATATAACTGAGCTTGAAAAAATACTGGACGTTGTCAGATGTATCCGCAAATTTTCAGGTAATCCAGGAGAGTTTAACTCTTGGCAGAAAAGCGTAGATCTCATCCTTCAGATCTCCGAACCCCTCCATGGAACGCCGAAATATTACGGCATCCTAAACGTTATAAGGAATAAAGTTGTGGGCAACGCCGACATTGCCCTCGAGTCTTATAATACACCTTTGGATTGGACGGCCATCTCGAGATGCCTTACCCTGCACTACGCCGATAAGCGAGACATAGGTACCCTTGAGTACCAAGTGACCTCTTTAATGAGGAAGAGAAGAGTAAAAGGCGGTAAAGTTGTGAATATTTTAGCTCCGCGATTTGTATTGTTTAACGTCCTGACTTCTTTGTTGTTGTAAGGCATTCGCACTGCTGATTTTCTTTTTTGTTTATTTTGTTATTCGCTTTGCTTCTTCTGTCTGTGACGTAATATATTTTTGCGCCTGTTCAGCATCATAAGTGCATTGGTGAGTGACAGAAGAAGGAAGTTGGGTGGCATACGAAGGGAAGAAGAATATTGACAGTGCTGCCACCACGTTTAGTTTTAGTTATCTATTATTATAATTAGATTTGATATAAATTATTAGTAGTTACATATATAAAATTAGTATAAGATAACGTACTAATATAATTAATGTATTTGTTTGTGGCTACTTCGCTAACAATATAAATCTATAATGCCAACAGAATGTAAGGGGTGTACAGCGAAATTGCTGCAGGTAGTTGAAATTATAGCATGCTCTGGTGGGTGTGGCTATAGTTTTTGCATCAAATGTAGTAACATAAAGCGAAACGAGATAAAAATAATCTCAGAAAACATGAATTTAAAATGGTTCTGCAATCAATGCACTTTGTCAGATACAAATACAAAGTTCATTGAGATCAAACACCTAATAAACAAAAGTGAGCAAACAAAAATTAAAGTATCTGATGTAAAACAAATAGTTGAACAAATATTTATCAATAAGTGTTCTCAATTAAAAAGCAGCATCCTAACAGATTTCAACTCCCTTCTGGAGCACAATATAGAAGTAAAAATAAATGAAATGAAAAATGAAAGTTTAAAGGATATAGCTAATGAATTCCAAAAGAGTAATGAAGTTTTTAGTAACTTGAAGGCAGCTAGCGAGAACGTTAACACTACGTTGACGTTTGCTCAGGCCGTTAAATCAAATGAGAACAAAATCGTTATTAAACCGAAAAATCAACAAAAGAAAGCGAAGGGAACTAAGGAAGCTTTGAAGAAAGTTGTTGAGCCCACAGATGGCCTTGTCAGAAATGTTAAAGAGATAAATAAAGGGGCTATTATAATTGTGGAATGTAGAAACAAGGAAGCTTGTGAGCAAGTGCGTCAGAAAGTACAAGCCACTATAGGAAAAGATTACGAAGCGGAGAAAACAAAAAATAAAAGTGAAATAAAAAAGATAGTTAAGATAATTGGTATAACTGAAAAAATTAGCAATGAACGGTCAATAGAGTGTTTAACGAAGCAAAACGATTCATGTGCAGGAAAAGAGTTTGTAGTTACAAAGGTGTATGAAAATACGAATCGTAGAGAGGAAAGTTATATTGCATTAGTAGAAACTGATGCAATAACATTTTAGAATATATTGCGAATGTACTAATAAAGTAGCTTGTAGCAAATGTGCTGGATCCCACGACAGCAAGGAATGTACATCAAATACGATTAAATCTATTAACTGTTGTGAACTGGTGAAAAAGAAAGTGATTGAAGTAGATGTCAATCATCACGCTTTCATTAAAGACTGCCCAGCGAAATGCAATGACTACATTAACATACTGAAAAGAAATATCTGTGAAACTTATGAACAAATGGTACGACTCTGAACTAGCGAATCTGCACAAATATAAAATTTATCTATACAAAATAGCTCAAAGAACAGATGAATGGAACGAATACAACCTTACAAAGCGTAGGTATAAACGTCTGATAAAGATTAAAAAGGCCAAGTATATGGAACAAAAAATCACACATAATGTTGGGGATAGTAAGGCAATGTGTAAGCATTTGAAGAAAAGCATATGTATGTATGTAAAAAGATTAGTGTTTATTTGTCATTAAATAATTACAATTAAATATTAATGATAACAATGTGTATGTTTTTAATGAAAATGAAAGAGTTAGAGTTTTAGGTATGTGAATATGTAAATTAATGTTTACTAAATTCAATCTTGAGGAATAGTATAGGACCGACGGTTTTCAACGTATTTGTAGCAACTTCGCTTCGACAACTGCACTTAAACGACTCCTGATAACTAGTGTCTGCCGCTCCCATCTGTGTCTTCTCATGATAGCATTCTCACAATACTCTTCGTCTCATACGATTTCCAATGCCTAACGCCTTTACTTATGTGTGGTGCTCACTTTACATGTATGTCCAAAGAAAATAATGGAATCAATAAAATATTGATAAACGACCAACTATATACTCAGGAGAATAAAATAGCCCAGCCCCTCAATAACTATTTCATTGACAGCATAGTCCAAATCAGCTCGAATATACCAGTTAATAACAATAGCGTAGCACTTTCGGCTGTTGAAAGTAGCAATCTCACTTTCAAATTTCAGAAGGTATCTACAAGCGATATACTAGAAATAGTAAGTAAATTCAAAAATAAAATAGGAGGGAAAAAACTTATAACTGAAGGAGTCATAAGGGACTCTATAACATACACGGGATACTTTTATACTCAAATTGTAAGTGAAAGTCTAGACAAAGGGGTAGTTCCTAACCTATGGAAAACTTCAATTGTGGTACCAATAGAGAAAGTCAAGAATACTATAAGAGCTGATGAGATAAGACCTATTAACACGTTAGCGTGTGGGGAAAAGATACTGGAAACTGTAGTTAGAAACCAGCTAGTGAAGTACCTAGATGATAATAAAGTTATTATACCGCAGTAATCAGGCTTTCGGAAAAAACATTCTTGTGAAAGTGCCTTGAACCTTGTTTTAGCTAACTGGAAAGATCTGAGCAGAAATAAACATATAATAGCTGTATTCCTAGACATAGAACCTGCTTTTGAGACTATTGATCAAAATTTATTGCTAAAAAAAACTTTATAGCATAGGTGTTACGGAAACGGAGCTAAAATGGTTCCAAGACTTTATCATGAAGAGAAGTCAAAGAACTGTAATTGGATCATCCCTGTCTGAAAAAAGATAGGTGCCTGTTGGACTTCCGCAAGGGTCTGCCCTGGCACCTATATTGTTTAATATCTATATTAGTGATATAACCAATTCTCTAAAGTACTGTGATATTAAACTTTTTGCTGACGATACATTGTTGATGCTTAGTTGAGATAATATTACTGAAATATATATAAAATTACAAGTAGACTTAAATAGAGTATATAATTGGTTATGCTCGAATAGATTGAGACTCAATATAAGCAAAACAAAATTTATGGTTATTTCAAGAAGGAATTTTCAAAACAATGAGCTACCACTTCTAAATATTGTAACGATTTTACTGCAATTCCCCTTATTTGCAATCTTATGCCCATGTTCGTATCGCTAAACTGTTGAATAAATAACTCCAATATTGAATAATGGAAAAATGGCCTTTATTATAGTACTTCACAATAACACTTATACTTTGCAACGAATAGTTTGCTTAATAACCAAACTGATTGATAGCTCAAACGAAACTGAATTCTCGCCTCTACTGTCGCGCCTTTTATACTTTTTGATTTCTCATTGCATACTTCTAGGCTTTTCCATTCCAGAACTTACTAGTTAGTTATCAGCTACAAAATCGCCAGCAACAACTACGTTTATAACTTCTCATTTGAGTAATACTTGCACAAATTATTGCTCTCTCTTGTGACAACTCAGATAAGATATATGCACGTGTTTGTGCATTGCTTCTCCACTGCTCGTATACGTACATATGTGTAGACGCAATTATTGATTCGTTTATGTAAATACATAATGATTGAATTATTGATGTGAATTCACGTCACTGCTTAGCATCGGCCTTAGTTTTGCTAATATTTGTAACAATATAAACAACGAAGCTATTGACAAAGTCAGTACTATCAAGTACTTAGGAATCAAAATCGATGATAAACTCAACTTTATTGAGCACATCGATTACACGGTTGGGAAAATAGAAAAAAATATATATTTCATGCAAAGAACCTGCAAGTACTTAAGTAGACGGTACAAGGTAATGGTTTACAGATCGATAATCGAACCTCACTTCATATATTGTCCAACATTATTCTTCATTATGAGAGATAACCAAATTTACAAATTGCAAAAGCAACAAAACCGAGCTATGCGATTTATTCTTAGCAACGCTATGACACACCTATCAGAGATATGCTCGCCACTCTAAATTGGCTAAGCATTAAACAGGTACTATTTTACCATACGATGAATTTTATTAGAAACATAATAGAAGGCAACTTGCCTGAATATTTGAAAAGTAACATAAAATATGTAAGTAATTTTCATTCCATAAATACAAGAAGAATAAATGATTTTACTCTACCTGCTTATAGAACAGAAGCAGACAAATGTAATTTGTATTTTAAGGATTAAAATTCTACAATGAATTACCAAATGATGTTAAATCTAGTAACATAAGGGAATTTAAACACAAATTGTACAATTACTGTAGAACACTGCCATTCTGGTGCAAGATGGGCAAACTTTCGAATAATAAATAGCATTCCATACATCCCGATTACTCTACGCTGGCACTAGGAAGCTTTCCCACGTATTAAAAAGTAGCCGAAGCTCATACTGTTACGCATCACTCATCCTAGTAAGTGCATCGCCATTCAGATGTTGCCTTCGCACTTTAAATACGTTAACAGCGTCAGATACAACTAGCAAAATCCTTGCATTGGTGTCATTCGTCTGCTACCCATCTCTCACTCCATTTGTGGTGCCAATAGATGCAGATAAATTAATTTAATTAGATTATATATTAGTTACTATATATAGGTATAAGCTAGGCTTAGTATAAGCTGTAAGAAATAAATAAATAAATAAATAATGAAGGGCAACCTCACTATTCAAGAATTTTACCAACGCGTTTATTCCCATCCCTCCCTTATTCTAAATAAGCTTGGATGCATGGAAGTCGGTGCAGAATCTATTCATCTACTTACCTGCACAAACCGGGACAAAGCCCTCGACACTTTCTACGAGGGCTGAAAGGTGATCTACCAAGACTGCTTGGTATGAGAGAGCCAGTAGATCTTCCTCAAGCTCTTCACGTATGCCTAAAATTGGAGAATCAAAACTTTCGTTCTCAATACGCAATGTATAGGAAAAAACGCAAATAGGAAACCTCACGACTTCCAGCCACCCCTCCCACCCAAAACACCAGTTAATGAATTTTATCCTCAGTTGGCATACATACCAAGACCTCAGATGCAACCGCAGAACTTTGCAAATCACTATCGTCCTCAACCTACCTTTAACAATTACCATATTAACCAACAAAATAGACCATTTGGTCAACAAAACCCTTCCAAGCCTCAACTTCCACGTCCAGAACCAATGGACGTTGACAAATCCCTACACTCAAGAGTGGAAAATTTTATGAATAGGCCACAAGCTAAAACGGTGTCAAAAGACCATCAAACTCTTCACAAAAAATACCCACTAAATAACAGAGAAACTTCCATATAGAGCCAGGCGAACACCAAGACTGCCAACAGGACCTACAATACGATACAGATCAATACTACCAACAAGATTAGACTCCAACTCCTCAGGAGTATGAAGCTGCTTTAACGGCTAACGAAAACGTACAATCAATTCAGACATATGTTGAAAGAAACCCATCCCCTCAAACCCAAGATCACATCGACATTCATTTTTTAGAATGAACAATTCTTCGTTGCCTTACATACAATGCAAAACGAAGAACGGTAAAATCCTAAAAATGCTTATTGATACAGGGTCAAGCAAAAATTACATTTAACCCTACCATGTTCCAAAAAAAATTCCCAATGACGAACCATTTTTTGCAAACTCTATTGCAGGACAAATCCAAATTACTCACCATACAATTATTAATCTTTTTGGTAAAAATGGCACTAGCTTAAAATTCCTCCAACATTGAAATTCTTCGATGGTATTATAGGAAACGACAGTCTAAAAGAGCTTCCCGGTACAATTACCTTACATGACGACACCCTGACATTAGATAACGGCTTAAAAATTTAAATCAGACAGCAACCCTCTCCTGCAGTTAACAAAATAGACGTTAGTACTGACCATAAGACAGAAACACAAAAACTACATATTAATTACTTAACAAAAAAATACCCCCATCTCTTTACTGAACCGGACGAGAAACTGACATATACAACTACCGTAGTAGGAGATATTAGGACTTCATCAGATACCCCAGTATATACCAAATACTACCCCTACCCTTTGGCAATGAGAGATTTTGTCACCACTGAAATAAGCAACCTATTAAGAGATGGAATTAATATCACCTTACAACTCACCTGTATGGGTCGTACCCAAAAAAACTAGACGCACACGGCCAGAAGAAATACAGACTTGTTATAGACTATAGGAAATTGAACACTCTGACAATAGCAGATAAATACCCCATCCCAGAGATCAACGATGTAATATCTCAACTGGGAAACAACAAGTATTTTCCTGTCCTTGACCTAAGAAGCAGTTTCCATCAGTTTCCCTTGAAGGAATCCGACATAGAGAAGAAAGCTTTTTCAGTCAACAACGGTAAATAGAATTCACCCGCCTTCCTGTCGGACTCAAAAACGCTCCAGCGATTTTTCAAAGAGCGTTAGATGGCATATTAAGAGACCATATAGGGAAAATATGCTATGTCTACATAGATGACGTAATAGTTTTCGGCAAAGACGAACGAAGCCACCTTTATAATCTAGAAAAGATTTTCCATACGCTGGAAAAGGCAAACATGAAAGTCCAGCTGGAAAAATGCAAGTTTTTCAAGAAACAAGTCGAATTTCTAGGTCTCATTGTCTCCCCCACAGGAATAAAAACCAATCCTCCGAAAGTAAAGGCACTTCAGGAATTCCCTGCCCAAGAACTTTGAAAGATCTAAGATCTTTTCTTGGCCTATCTGGCTATTATCGACGATTCATCAGAGGCTACGCTAAATTAGCGAGGGGAAGATGGACGCGTGTCCAAAAATGCCTCCAGCAAAAAGCTAGTTATGCTCGATAGTGACGCCATGACAGCTTTCAATAAAATCAAATCCTCCTTAATATCCGAAGATGTAGTATGTCATAGCCTATCTTCAAAGAGGAGTTTCACCTTACCACAGATGCTTCAAACTATGCGCTAGGTGCTGTGCTTGAGCAATCTGGAAAACCCATAACCTTTTTATCCCGATCACTTAATAAAACCGAAGAAAGCTATGCTGCAAATGAAAAAGAAATGCTAGCAATAATTTGGGCTCTCACCTCTTTAAGAAACTACTTATATGGATCCGCTAAAGTTGTAATTTTCACAGATCACCAACCGCTCACCTTTGCACTAAGTAACAAAAATCACAATGGAAAAATGAAAAGGTGGAAGTGTATCCTCGAAGAATATAACTAGGAAATGAAATATAAGCCCGGTAGAACGAACCTCGTCGCAGACGCACTATCTAGAGCACCAGAAACGGATATTAATACCCTTACAACCACAGATCATAGCAACGCAAGTTCCTCACACCTTCTTATCCCTGCCACCGAAGCCCCAATAAATGCTTTCATGAACCAACTCTTCTTAATGATTGGAGACACTGATAGCTATTCATTCCAGTTACCATTTCCAAGTTTCCATAGGAACACCGTTACAAAACAAAGTTATTCTCACCAAGACATCATAGACATTTTTAAACGCTACCTCGACCCAGCGCTCGTTAACGGACTGTACACCGCAGAAAGTCTGATGGGCAAAATTCAAGAGGTATTCCTCTCCACTTCAGTAATCTTAAAATTCGTTATAGTCAAACACTACTTCAGGATATCGCATCAGAAACTAAACAAGAAAAAATTATCATTCAAGAACATCAACGAGCTCATAGAAATAGCCGTGAAAATAAGGTCCAAATTCTACGAAAATTCTACTTCCGAAGAATGCATTCCAAAATTGAAAAGGTTGTTAAACAGTGCTCCACAGTGCACATAAGTACGATAGACATCCAACAAAACCAAATTCCTAGCGACAACTTCGTATATCCCGTCCTGAAACATGAAACCCTCCAAACCTTCGAAATCCTAAATGTATTAAAACCCCCTCAACTTGTTAGGAAAAGAAAACCCATTGACATTTTGGGAACGGCATGGAAATACATAGCCGGATCCCCAGGTCATGAAGATCTTAATATAATAAATAATAACTTAAATAACTTAAACGAAAATAATAATAAACAATTAATAGTTAATGAATTATATGAGAAGCGAATAAATAACATAACCCACATAGTAAATAAGATGTTAAATACCATTAGGAAGGATGTAGATGCTATAAGGAAATTATAATAAGTTTGCAAAATAGAATTAGATTAATTAAAGAAGAACTAATAAATATTAGATATTCCAACCAATGGGCAAAAGAAAATGTTTTGAACTCCGTAATGTTAAATAAAGAAGAAATCCAATTGTCAATTGATAAGTTAAAAGAAGGAAAAGTACCTTTTAGAAATGCCGAAGAAGCATTAGAATTTTCTAAATGTATTAAGTAAGAGGATGAAAATTTTATATATGGTAAAGATACCTCTAACATTGAAAGAAACATTTAAAAGGATTATTATAAGACCTGTAAAAAGTGTAAACAATGTTGTAATTAAAACTAACTATAAGGAAATTTTGAAAGGAAAAAATTTAATTTTTGGAATGAAAAAAGAATGCGAAAGTTATAATGAATTAATAATTTGCAAAGAAACTAATCTAGTAGATTTAATGATACACGTGTAGCTAGAATAATTTAAATTCAACATGTTCCTCAACGAACGGCCACCACGTCCCCACGTTGGAAGAAGTTAAACCAGGTGTACTACTGCTAAACAAATTTGACGGCAAGCTAGAAGCCGACGGAATTACAAAAAAAAATAAATGGAACGCACGTGATAATTTTCTATAATTAACAATTAAACTTAATAGAAGCCATCCCCACAATACTACAACCAACAACTTGCACGAGCCAGAAACCTACTCTGACAAGCGCTACAAGTCAAAATCCTTCAATAATCTACCATTCTACTAATGATCGAGGACGATCATACTTAAAGGCGGAAGAGTTAACGCAACAGATTATAACAACTACAACAAAGGTTGGCCACTATCAACGGTCAACACCTCTGAACAAACAAATTAATAACTGCTGACGCTTCATCAGCAATTTATTAAATTGGTAAATTAAATGGGTCAATCAAATTGGTAAACAACAATCTCTGCACGCGTAAATCAACAACTGCTGACGCTTGATCAGCATTTCACTAAAATTGGTGAATTAAATGGGTCAACCAAATGGTAAACAACAGTCAGCGGAAAGGTCGATTTCCACATTGATCAATAAGGGCACATGTAAGTGCAACGTGACGTGAGGCCAATAGTAGGTGTAATTTTAAGTTAAGAAAATAATTGTAATCAGTTCTAGGCTTAATTGCAAAGTGAACTCAATAAAGAAAGTAAAGCGGACGAAACAAGTCCGCTGATCTTTTTAAAAAATAAGTTTCTATAAATTAAATTTTAACTGGCGCCCGAGCAGGGACCGGCTACGTTCGCGAAAAAAGTTTATGAAAAAAAGGTGGAAAAAAGTGTTGTGAATCTACGGTTGCACGCGGGAGTCCTTGAATCGCGCGCAGAGAAGGGGAATAACAACACAAGACGCAGGAGTCCTTCAATCGCGCCCAGCGAAATGGAATAATTACACAAGATACAGGAGTCCTTGAATCGCGCGCAGCGAAGTGGAATAATCCAACAATAGACGTCAAACAGAAGTTAACCAGTCTAATCGCGTTGGATTCCGGTAGGAAAGGAATGCACTCCTTCAAAAGTGCGCAGAAGGCGCCTTAGTAGTAGAAAGAAAACAGAGCCACACCCCTCCGCCAGAAGGACAGAGTAAGGATAAAGGATACTATTAAGCAATAAATTCAGAAATACTAAACATTTAAGTGAAACAGAAAAAAAAAACCAAAGTTATGAATTGAAGCTTTAAGGAAAATATTAAAAATTTAATCATATCAAAGATCGAAAAAATATTAAAATTTTAAAAAGAAAAGGGTGATGAAGTGAAACCTTAAGAAAAAAATAAAGTAATAGAAGGTTAAAGAAGAAATAGTGAAGAATCATAAGGATTTTTTTTAGGAAAATAAATAGTGCTTAGACTAGTTTACACTCTAATGTACCAATTTTTAATAAATATCTGGCTTGTACAGCCATAAAATAATATAATTGAAAGCTGCGATTCACCACGTTCGCGGGGACCCCCAGCTTATAACAGCGAATATTCTCTGCGATTCACCACCAAATGGACCCTCCAGAGAATAGCAATACAAAAAAAAAAAAACATATATTAATAGTATTAATAATAGCAAACTGAAATAATATAATTTTTTTTTTATATAATGCCAAACCCTAAGAGTTTAGTCCGACCCCCTGTGTTAAATGCACATGCACCTAACCTACTTTCTCAACCAACTGCCCATTCTTCAGGTCCATTTAATATGGATCAATTAACAACCATAGGGACTGGACTTGTCAGGACGAAATTTAGTCCAGGCAGCCTTAAATCCCAACGCAAATTTCTCGCAAATCTCCGATGTAATTATTGATGCAAATCACATAAACAATATAACTGAGCTTGAAAAAATACTGGACGTTGTCAGATGCATCCGCAAATTTTCAGGTAATCCAGGAGAGTTTAACTCTTGGCAGAAAAGCGTAGATCGCATCCTTCAGATCTCCGAACCCCTCCATGGAACGCCGAAATATTACGGCATTCTTAACGTTATAAGGAATAAAGTTGTGGGCAACGCCCACATTGCCCGCGAGTCTTATAATACACCTTTGGATTGGAAGGCCATCTCGAGATGCCTTACCCTCCACTACGCCGATAAGCAAGACGTAGGTACCCTTGAGTACCAAATGACCTCTTTAGTGCAGGGCAACCTCACTATTCAAGAACTTTACCAACGCGCTTATTCCCATCTCTCCCTTATTCTAAATAAGCTTGGATACATGGAAGACGGTGCAGAATCTATGCATCTACTTACCCGCACATACCGGGACAAAGCCCTCCACACTTTCATAAGAGGACTGAAAGGTGATCTATCAAGACTGCTTAGTATGAGAGAGCCAGTAGATCTTCCTCAAGCTCTTCACCTATGCCTAAAATTGGAGAACCAAAACTTTCGTTCTCATTACGCAACGAATAGCAATAGCGCAAATAGCAAACCTCACGGCTTCCGACCACCTCTCCCACCCAAAAACCAGTTAATGAATTTTATCCTCAGTTGGCATACATGCCAAGACTTCAGATGCAACCCCAGAACTTTGCAAATCACTATCGTTCTCAACCAACCTTTAACAATTACCACAATAACCAACAAAATAGACCATTTGGTCAACAAACCCCTTCCAAACCTCAACTTTCACGTCCACAACCAATGGACGTCGACAAATCCCTACAATCAAGAGTGGTAAATTATGTGAATAGGCCACAAGCTAAAACGGTGTCAAAAGACCATCAAATTTTTCACAACAAGTACCCGTTAAACAACAGATACATATAGAGCCAGGCGAACACCAAGACTGCCAGCAGGACCTACAATACGATACAGATCAATACTACCAACAACACTGGACTCCAACTCCTCAGGAGTATGAAACTGCTTTAACGGCTAACGAAAACGAGTAAACAATAGAGACATATGTTGAAGGAAACCCATCCCCTGAAACCCAAGATCACATCGACATTCATTTTTTAGAATGAACAGTTCTTCGTTGCTTTACATACAATGCAAAACGAAGAACGGTAAAATCCTAAAAATGCTTATTGATACAGGGTCAAGCAAAAATTACATTCAACCCTGCCATGTCCCAAAAAAAATTCCCAATGACGAACCATTTTTTGTAAACTCTATTGCAGGACAAATCCAAATTACTCACTATACAATTATTAATCTTTTTGGTAAAAATGACACTACCTTAAAGTTCTTCGTACTGCCAACATTGAAATCGTCGATGGTATTATAGGAAACGAAAGTCTAAAAGAGCTTCCCGCTATAATTACCTTACATGACGACAACCTGACTTTAGGTAACGGCATACAAATTAAAATCAGACAGCAACTCTCTCCTGCAGTTAATAAAATAGACGTTAGAACTGACCATATGACATAAACACAAAAACAACATATTAATTACTTAACAAAAAAATGCCCCCATCTCTTTACTGAACCGGACGAGAAACCGGCATATACAACTACCGTAGTAGGAGATATTAGGACTTCATAAGATACCCCAGTATATATCAAACACTACCCGTACCCTTTGGCAATGAGAGATTTTGTCACCACTGAAATAAGCAACCTATTAAGAGATGGAATTATTAGACCATCGCGTTCGCCTTACCACTCACCTGTATGGGTCCTACCCAAAAAAACTAGACGCATCCGGCCAGAAGAAATACAGACTTGTTATAGACTATATGAAATTGAACACTCTGACAATAGCAGATAAATACCCCATCACAGAGATCAACGAAGTAATATCGCAACTGGGAAACAAGCAATATTTTTCTGTCCTTGACCTAAGAAGCGGCATCCATCTGATTCCCTTGAAGGAATCCGACATACAGAAGAAGGCTTTTTCAGTCAACAACGGTAAATATGAATTCACCCGCCTTCCTTTCGGACTCAAAAACGCTCCAACAAATTTTCAAAGAGTGTTAGATGACATATTAAGAGACCATATAGGGAAAATTTACTATGTCTACATAGGTGACATAATAGTTTTCGGCAAAGACGAACGAAGCCACCTTTATAATCTAGAAAAGATTTTCCATTCGCTGGAAAAGGCAAACATGAAAATCCAGCTGGACAAATGCGAGATTTTCAAGAAAGAAGTCGAATTTCTAGGTTGCATTGTCTCCCCCACAGGAATAAAAACCAATCTTGTGAAAGTAATGGCAATTCAGGATTTCCCTTCCCCAAGAAATTTGAAAGATCTAAGATCTTTTCTTGGCCTATCTGGCTATTATCGACGTTTCATCAGATATTACGCTAAATTAGCGAGGGGAAGATGGACGCGTGTCTAAAAATACCTCCAGCAAAATGCTGGTTATGCTCGATAGTGACGCCATGACAGCTTTAAATAAAATCTAATCGTCCTTAACATCCGAAGATGTAGTAGTGTCATATCCCAACTTCAAAGAGGATTTTCACCTTACCACAGATGCTTCAAACTTGCGCTAGGTGCTGTGCTTGAGCAATCTGGAAAACCCATAACCTTTATATCCCGATCATTTAATAAAACCGAAGAAAGCTATGATGCAAATGAAAAAGAAATGCTAGCAATAATTTGAGCTCTCACCTCTTTAAGAAACTACTTATATGGATCCGCTAAAGTTGTAATCTTCACAACACCAACACCAACCGCTCACCTTGCACTAAGTAACAAAAATCACAATGGAAAAATGAAAAGGTGGAAGTGTATCCTCGAAGAATATAATGAGATATAAGCCCGTTAGAACGAACATCATCGCAGACGCACTATCTAGAGCACCACAAACGGATATTAATACACTTAAAACCACAGATCATAGCATTAAACGCTACCTCGACCCAGCACCCTTTAACGGACTGTACATCACATAAAGTCTGATGGGCAAAATTCAAGAGATATTCCCTCTCCACTTCAGTAATCTTAAAATTCGTTATAGTCAAACACTACTTCAGGATATCGCATCAGAAACTAAACAAGAACAAATTATCATTCAAGAACATCAACGAGCTCATAGAAATAGCCGTGAAAATAAGGTCCAAATTCTACGAAAATTCTACTTCCGAAGAATGCATTCCAAAATTGAAAAGGTTGTTAAACAGTGCTCCACAGTGCACATAAGTACGATAGACATCCAACAAAACCAAATTCCTAGCGACCACTTCCTATATCCCGTCCTGAAACATGAAACCCTCCAAACCATCGAAATCCTAAATGCATTAAAACCTCGCCAACCTGCTAGGAAAAGAAAATCCATTGACATTTAGGGAACGGCATGGAAATACATAGCCGGATCACCTGATCATGAAGATCTTAATATAATAAATAATAACTTGAATAATTTAAACGAAAATAATAATAAACATCTAATAGTTAATGAATTATTTGAGAAGCGAATAAATAACATAACCCACATAGTAAATAAGATGTTAAACACCATTAGGAAAGATGAAGATACTATAACGGAAATTGTAGTAAATTTGCAAAATAGAATTAGATTAATTAAAGAAGAACTAATAAATATTAGATATGCCATCCAATGTGCAAAAGAAAATGGTTTGAACTCCGTAATATTAAGTAAAGAAGAAATCCAATTGTCAATTGATAAGTTAAAAGAAGAAAAAGTACCTTTTAAAAATGCCGAAGAAGCATTCGAATTTTCTAAATGTATTAAGCAACAAGATGAAAATTTTATATATGGTAAAGATACCTCTAACATTGAAAGAAACATTTAAAAGGATTATTATAAGACCTGTAAAAAGGGAAAAAATTTCTGCAATTAAAACTTACTATAAGGAAATTTTGAAAGGAAAAAATTTAATTTTTGGAATGAAAAAAGAATGCGAAAGTTACAATGAATTAATAATTTGCAAAGAAACTAATCTAGAATATTTAAGTATTGATACATGTATAGCTAGAATAATTAATAGTTTAAATTCAACATGTTCCTCAAAGAACGGCCACCACGTCCCCACGTTAGAAGAAGTTAAACCAGGTGTAATACTGCTAAACCAATTTGACGGCAAGCTAGAAGCCGACGGAATTACAATAGAAATAAATGGAACCCACGTGATAATTTTCTATAATTCAACAATTAAACTTAATAGCCAAACATTTGTTAACATTGAAACAAGGCCAATAGAAGCCATCCCCGCAATACTACAACCAACCCCATTAGAAAAAGGCCACATAGAACTCCTTTCGTTAGAAGCATTGAAAGATCTTCATATCAAAAATACACAACAAATCAACTCCATTAAAAGGAGGCCTAACAACGGGAGCATTTTTAACAATTAAAATAATTCTTTTTCCCCTAAGGAAACGATCCATAAAAATCCAATAGGTTGAAAAAGAAATAAAACCAGCGCAAACTTGCACGAGCTAGGAACCTACTCTGACAAGCGCTACAAGTCAAAGTCCAATATACGTAAACTTCAATAATCTACCATTCTACTAATGATCGAGGCCGATCATAATTAAAGGGAAAAGAGTTAACGCAACAAATTATACCAACAACAACAAAGGTTGGACACTATCAATGGTCAACACCTCTGAACAAACAAATCAATAATTGCTGACGCTTCATCAGCAGTTTATTAAATTAGTAAATTAAATGGGACAATGAAATTGGTAAACAACAACCTCTGCACGAAACAAATCCGCTTATCTTTTTAAAAAATAGGTTTCTATAAATGAAATTTTAACTGGCGGCCGAGTAGGGACCGGCTACGTTCGCGAAAAAAAGTTTATGAAAAAAAAGTTAGAAAAAGTGTTGTGAATCTACGGTGCAAGAGTCCTTCAATCGCGCGCAGGGAAGTGGAATAATAACACAAGACGCAGGAGTCCTCGAATCGCGCGCAGCGAAGTGGAATAATCCAACTATAGATGTCGAACAGAAGTTACCCGGTCTAATCACGTTGGTATCCAGTAGGAAAGGAACGCACCCCTTTAAAAGGGCGCAAAAGGTGCCTTAGTAGTCGAAACAAAACGGAGCCACGCCCCACCGCCAGAAGGATATTAAGCAATAAATTCAGAAATACTAAAAATTTAAGTGAAACAGAAAAAAAACAAAGTTGTGAATTAAAGTGTTAAATATCCGAGAGAAATCGAGACACGACCGTTCACTAGTAATTCATTTATTGTAATCACCTTTGGCTTATAACTAATACAGAGTTGAAGTTGTGTACTAAAAGTTATCGTGTTTGGGTAGCCTCTGTTACAAACATCAGAGTTGCATTTTCTCTTACAAATTCCGCCTCAACCCAAATGCGATTCATATTTAAAATATAAAAAATGTAATTCTTTTGAAAATATAACTCAAACTATGCTAGAATTATCTTTAACAATTTGCATAAATTTATATGTTTGTCTCCAGATAGGGGCTTCGTAAATATATATGCGATGTTTTTCGCTGATGGAACGTACTCTATATCGATTTCGTTTTAGACATATTTTTCGCGTATGTAGTGAAACCTTATATCAATATGCTTGCTACGCTTGTGTGCCACAGGATTTTTTACTGCGAACTGTGCACTTTGGTTGTCGCAAAATATTGTTGTTGCTTTAGCGACATACTGCTCAAACCCCATTTCTGTCAATAAACTTCGTAGGAAAGATACTTCCTTTGCTGTGTTACACATTGCGATGTATTCCGATTCCATGGTGCTAAGAGAAACTACTTGCTGCTCTTAGATTCCCATGCAATCAGCCCATCGCCCATAAAAATAGAATAACCACTGATCGATTTGCGGTCTTGTAAATCTGAAGCCCAGTCAGCATCTGAAAAACAAATTAAGCTTTGATGGTTAGCGTTAAAAGTTATCATACCCTTCGGCTTCTCCTTCAAATAGCGCAATACACGCTTGGCTGCCACGAAATGCTCTTTGTGCGGGTGACTGGTAAACTGTGCCAGCTTCGATACGGTGTATGCTATATCCGGCCGAGAAATTATGGCCAAATATGTCAAACCACCAACAAGTGACATGTACTGCTTGGTGAGAAAACCCGCACAATTTTTGTTACTGCATTTTGCAAGAACCGTGCCTTTACTGTAAGGCGTTGCAACACCTTTACAATCTGCCATATTCCAGCGCTTTAATAACTCGTCGACATAGCGCCCTTGGTGGATTGAAATACTTCCACGGAGATCGTCCCTTTCAACCTCCATGCCCAGGTAATAACGAATAGGGCCACGATCGACAGCTTTTACTTTCTCATTAAGCATTTTAATAATTTTCTGCATCGTGTTTTTTGACGAACAAGCCAACATGATGTCATCAACGTATATGCTCAATATATTAATTTCGCCATTGCCGCACATAGTATATACACAGTTGTCTGATCTGCATCTCACGAAACCAATGTCGCTCAAAACTTTATCAATCTTTTCGTTCCAATATCTGCCGACCTGCTTAAGGCCATATAAAGATTTTTGAAGTCTGCACACTTTTTGGGGTTGTTGCTCATCAATAAAACCTTCAGGCTGGCGCATGTACAACTCTTCTTTCAAATCACCGTTTAGGTATGCAGCTACGACATCGACATGGTTGACCAGCAGCTTATATTGTACTGCTAATGAAAGAATCATACGAATAGTCGAATGCCTGACAACTGGTGCATAAGTGAAGGTAAAATCTTCGCCTGGTTTCTGCGAACAACCTTGCGCAACTAAACGCGCTTTATACTTTTCAAGTTTACCATCGCCATCGAACTTTTTAGCGAACACCCAGCGACAACCACTCACGTTTTTGTCAGGTGGACAGTCAGCTAGAGTCCAAGCACCACTTTTCATTAGGGAATTATATTCCGCCTGCATAGCATTTCTCCATTGCGAACTTTCGTCAGATTGCATCGCATCTTCGACTGAATTTGGATTTTCGTACGCCAGATTAAGTACCTCAACTATATATTTTTTTCTTGGTCTGCCTACTTTTCCTGTTCGGCATATACGCGGTCGTCCTCGTTTTCTTCCAAATACCATTTCGCCTTCGTCACTCGAAGCACTATCTTCAGATGCATCGTCGTTATCTTCATCATTTGCCATGTCATCACTGCTTGAGTTTTTATCAACACTCATATCTGCATTTTCACCATCATTTCCACTCATATCTGCACTTTCAATCGATTTAATTGCATTTTCGGTAATTAATTCAATGATCACGTTAGAATCAGCATTTTCGGGCTCATCGGAGTTATCCTCTACGGTTTCAAGTTTTGGCAAAGCGTGTTCGAAAAATATTACATCACGAGCAATTACAATGCTTTTCTTTAAGGGATCATAAAGTCTATACCCTTTAGTATGATCAGCATACTCTACAAACCGTACCTTCGATCCTTTACAATCGAACTTTGATTTTCCTGGCTGCTTGTTAAGCACAACAGCTTCACAACCAAATACTTTGAAATGGTTAACACTCGGTTTGTACCCTCGATAACATTCATACGGCGTTTTATTTTTTAAAATTTTCGTGGGACACCTATTCCGTATGTAAGCGGCGGTGTTGACTGCTTCCGACCATAGCGATTGTGTGAGATTCGATGAAACTAACATGCACCGAGCCATCTCAACTAAAGTGCGGTTGGCGCGTTCTGCCACGCCATTCTGTTCTGGTGTATACGCCACCGTCTTTTGATGTATAATACCTTTACTTTTCAGGTAACTTTGGAAATCCGTTCCCAAATATTCACGCCCATTATCACTGCGCAAACATTTTACTTTATTACCAGACTGATTTTCTACGCACGTAACAAATTGCTTAAATGCAAGAAATGCATCAGATTTTTTCTTTAGAAATTTTACTTCAATGTAGCGCGAGAAATCGTCAATAAACGTGATAAAATAATTTGAGCCACCTTGCGATGTCGTACGCATAGGTCCGCAAATGTCGGAGTGAATAATTTCCAAACATTTTGTTGATTGCACATTCGAATAATTAAGGAAAGCGCTTCTTTTGATTTTACACATTGCGCATATGTCACAATCAATATTCAATTTCTTATTGATACACAAGCCACGCACCATATTATTTTGTGCAAGCATAAACAAATCTTTATAATTTACATGGCCGAATCGCCGATGCCACTTTTGCACATTTTCATGTTCATTTTTATTTTCAGTTACTAAATTAATATATTCTTTGTTTTTAGTTTTAGTCAAATTTACGCGAAAAACTCCGTTTTGCATATCAGCAGTGAACACTAATTTATTTTCTTTTGTCTTTACAATTGCTTTATTTTTTTTAAAGCATACTTCGTTTCCGTTACTCAGAATTTTGCTCACAGCTAAGAAGTTGTTGTTTAACTTTGGTACGTACAATACACCCATCAATACGATGTCAGTAGTTTCCGATTTGAGCATTATTTTTCCTTCGCCCTCTGCTTCAACCGATTCTCCAGATGCTAAAAATACCTTTTGAGTGGTTTTTC
Source organism: Eurosta solidaginis (assembly GCF_040869045.1). Classification (NCBI taxonomy): domain Eukaryota; kingdom Metazoa; phylum Arthropoda; class Insecta; order Diptera; family Tephritidae; genus Eurosta; species Eurosta solidaginis. The sequence continues at coordinate 204,454,245 of NC_090319.1, forward strand.
GCAACCAAGAGAATAATGTGATATCTCTACACATGTGTGATGATGCTCCACTATCGAGTATCCATGCCTTCTCACCTTTCGCTGTTTGAGCGTGGGAGTCAAACAAACTTAGCACTTTTGGAGTTTGAGTGCTTTTGCAATTAGCTCTGATGTGACCTCTTTTACCGCAATTATAACATTTTGCATTGCTGAAGTTTCGCCTTATACTCTTAACTTTGTTGTTGCTACGATTGTCGCGTTCATTAGACAAGCCTTGTGTTTGATCTCTTTTCTCAACTTTGCCATTGGAATTCGCTGCAAACACATTTTCGGTTACGATGCGTTGCCCTCTCCTTTGCTCTTCTTCCAATATTTTAACCTTCAAAACTTCTAATTTCGGTAACTTGTCTCTACTTTCAATAGCTATTACGAAGCTTTCTATCTCATCTGGGAGACTACATAACAGTAATATGCAGAGCAGGTCTTCGGGTACAGTAACACCGATTTCGCTAAGATTGTCCACAATAGAGCAGAACTCATTGATTTGAAGGGCAAATTTCTGTGCAGCGTTCACTTTGAATTGAATCAATTTTCTAAACAAATTTACCTTTCTGGCTGGACCGTCTGCATTGTAGAGGGTGCTTAGCAACTTCCATGCCTCTTTTGCTGTCACACACTTTTTTATTTGAATCAGCTCCGTAGGTTTAATGCTCAAATGAATCATCGCTAATGCCTTTTGGTCAGCTTTCTGCCACTGCTCCTTCTCCTTTTCCGATGCTTCCGTCTTAATATCATCAGCAACGACGTACCACAAATCTTGTGTCACCAATAAACTACGCATAAGCAGCGCCCACGTCGAATAGTTTTCGCCGGTCAACTTTTCAATATTTATTAACGACGAACTCATTTTTTTTTTTTTTTAATCAACTGTTTTTTAGAAAAGGCTACAAAATCGACAAACGATTTACACAATAAATATTACTATTAAAATTACCGAACAACGTGACCTGGGCCCATAACCCTTGTTAAATATCCGAGAGAAATCGAGACACGACCGTTCACTAGTAATTCATTTATTGTAATCACCTTTGCCTTATAACTAATACAGAGTTGTAGTTGTGTACTAAAAGTTATCGTGTTTGGGTTGCCTCTGTTACAAACATCAGAGTTGCATTTTCTCTTACATAAAGCTTTAAGGAAAATATTAAAAATAGAATATCAAAGATCGAAAAAATATTAAAATTTTAAAAAGAAAAGGGTTATGAAGTGAAACCTTAAGAAGAAAATAAACTAATAGCAAGCAAAAATCGATCACAAACTAATAGAAGATTAAAGAAGAAATAGTGAAGAATCTTAAGGATTTACCACAAAAAATTTTTTTAGCAAACTAAATCATGCTTAGACCAAATTATAATAATATCTGGCTTGTACAGCCAGATTCAATTCAAAGCTGCTATTCACCACGTTCGTGGGGACCCCCCAGCTTATAACATCGTATATTCTCTGCGGCTCACCACCAAAGGGACCCTCCAGAGAATAATAATACAAAAAAAAAAAAAAAACACCACATATTAATAGTAGTAATAATAGCAAACAGAAATAATATAAATTTTTTTTAAATAATGTCAAACCCTAAGAGTTTAGTCCGACCCCCTGTGTTAAATGCACATGCGCCTAACCCACTTTCTCAACCAACTGCCCCTTCTTCAGGTCCATTTAATATGGATCAGTTAACAACCATAGTGACAGGACATGTCACCAATATCCTTAAACAGGAGTGACGAAATTTAGTCCAGGCAGCCTTAAATCCCAATGCAAATTTCTCGCCAATCCTCGATGTAACAATTGATGCAAATCACATAAAAAATATAACCGAACTTGACAAAATACTGGACGTTGTCAGATGCATCCGCGAAATTTCAGGTAATCCAGGAGAGTTTAACTCTTGGCAGAAAAGCGTAGATCGCATCCTTCAGATCTCCGAACCCCTCCATGGAACGCCGAAATATTACGGTATCCTTAACATTATAAGGAATAAAATTTTGGGCAACGCCGACATTGCCCTCGAATCTTATAATACACCTTTGGATTGGAAGGCCATCTCGAGATGTCTTACCCTCCACTACGCCGATATGCGAGACGTAGGTACCCTTGAGTACCAAATGACCTCTTTAGTGCAGGGCAACCTCACTATTCAAGAATTTTACCAACGCGTTTATTCCCATCTCTCTCTTATTCTAAATAAGCTTGGATGCATGGAAGTCGGTGCAGAATCTACTCATCTACTTACCCGCACATACCGGGACAAAGCCCTCGACACTTTCATATGAGGACTGAAAGGTGGTCTACCAAGACTGCTTGGTATGAGAGGGCCAGTAGATCTTCCTCAAGCTCTTCACCTATACCTAAAATTGGAGAACCAAAACTTTCGTTCTCATTACGCAATGAATAGCAATAGCGCAAATAGGAAATCTCACGACCTCCGACCACCTCTCCCACCCAAAAAAGCAGTTAATGAATTTTATCCTCAGTTGGCATACATGCCAAGACCTCAGATGCAACCCCAGAACTTTGCAAATCACTATCGTCCTCAACCTACCTTTAAAAATTACAACAATAACCAACAAAATAGACCATTTGGTCAACAAACCCCTTCCAAACCTCAACTTCCACCACCACAACCAATGGACGTCGACAAATCCCTACAATCAAGAGTGGTAAATTATATGAATAGGCCACAAACTAAAACGGGGTCAAAAGACCATCAAACTTTTCACAACAAGTACCCGTTAAACAACAGAGAAACTTGCATATAGAGGCAGGCGAACACCAAGACTGCCAGCAGGATCTACAATACGATACAGATCAATACTACCAACAACACTGGACTCCAACTCCTCAGGAGTATGAAACTGCTTTAACGGCTAACGAAAACGAATAAACAATAGAGACATATGTTGAAGGAAACCCATCCCCTGAAACCCAAGATCACATCGACATTCATTTTTTAGAATGAACAGTTCTTCGTTGCTTTGCATACAATGCAAAAGGAAGAACGGTAAAACCCTAAAAATGCTTATTGGTTCAGGGTCAAGCAAAAATTACATTCAACCCTGCCATGTCCCAAAAAAAATTCCCAATGACGAACCATTTTTTGTAAACTCTAATGCAAGACAAATCCAAATTACTCACCACACAATTATTAATCTTTTTGGTAAAAAGAGGGGTAAAAAGAGGTAGAGGGCGGCCCCCACTCCGTTGGAAGGACCAGGTGGAAAACGATTTAAACTCCCTTGGTGTAACCAATTGGCGCCGGTTGGCGGAGCGAAGGAGCGACTGGCGCGCCTTGTTGGACGGCCATAACCGTTTAGACGGTTAAGCGCCAATTAAGTAAGTAAGTAAGTAAGCTTAAAGTTCTTCATACTACCAACATTGAAATCCGTCGATGGTATTATAGGAAGCGACAGTCTAAAAGAGCTTCCCGCTACAATTACCTTACATGACGACACCCTGACATTAGGTAACGGCATAAAAATTAAAATCAGACAGCAACCCTCTCCTGCAGTTAATAAAATAGACGTTAGAACTGACCATATGACAGAAACACAAAACCAACATATTAATTACTTAACAAAAAATACCTCCATCTCTTTACTGAACCGGACGAGAAACTGACATATACAACTACCGTAGTAGGAGATATTAGGACTTCATCAGATACCCCAGTATATACCAAATACTTCCTCTACCTTTTGGCAATGAGAGATTTTGTCACCACTGAAATAAGCAACCTATTACGAGATGGAATTATTAGACCATCGCGTTCACCTTACAACTCACCTGTATGGGTCGTACCCAAAAAAAACTAGACGTATCCGGCCAGAAGAAATACAGACTTGTTATAGACTATAGGAAATTAAACACTCTGACAATAGCAGATAAATACCTCATCCCAGAGATCAACGAAGTAATATCGTAACTGGGAAACAAGCAATGTTTTTCTGTCCTTGACCTAAGAAGCGGCTTCGATCAGATTCCCTTGAAGGAATCCGACATAGAGAAGAAGGCTTTTTCAGTCAACAACGGTAAATAGGAAACCACCCGCATCCTTTCGGACTCAAAAACGCTCCAGCAAATTTTCAAAGAGTGTTAGATGACATATTAAGAGACCATATAGGGAAAATTTGCTATGTCTACATAGATGACCTAATAGTTTTCGGCAAAGACGAACGAAGCCACCTTCATAATCTAGAAAAGATTTTCCATACGCTTGCAAAGGCAAACATGAAAGTCTAGCTGGACAAATGCGAGTTTTTGAAGAAAGAAGTAGAATTTCTAGGTTTCATTATCTCCCCCACAGGAATAAAAACCAATCCTGCGAAAGTAAAGACAATTCAGGAATTCCCTTGCCCAAGAACTTTGAAAGATCTAAGATCTTTTCTTGGCCTATCTGGCTATTATCTTCATCAGACACTACGCTAAATTAGCGAAACGTCTGACCTCGCTTTTAAGAGGGGAAGATGGACGCGTGTCCAAAAATGCCTCCAGCAAAAAGCAAGTTATGCTCGATAGTGACGCCATGACAGCTTTCAACAAAATCAAATCTTCCTTAACATCCGAAGATGTAGTAGTGTCATATCCCAACTTCAAAGAGGGGTTAAACCTTACCACAGATGCTTAAAACTATGCGCTAAGTGCTGTGCTTGAGCAATCTGGAAAACCCATAACCTTTATATCCCGATCACTTAATAAAACCGAAGAAAGCTATGCTGCAAATAAAAAGAAATGCTAGCAATAATTTGGGCTCTCACCTCTTTAAGAAACTACTTATATGGATCCGCTAAAGTTGTAATCTTCACAGATCACCAACCGCTCACCTTTGCACTAAGTAACAAAAATCACAATGGAAAAATGAAAATGTGGAAGTGTATCCTCGAAGAATATAACTAAGAAATGAAATATAACCCCGGTAGAACGAACGTCGTCGCAGACGCACTATCTATAGCACCACAAACGGATATTAATACCCTTACAACCACAGATCATAGCAACGCAAGCTCCTCACACCTTCTTATCCCTGCCACCGAAGCCCCAATAAATGCTTTCAGGAACCAACTCTTCTTAATGATTGGAGACACTGATAGCTATTCATTCCAGTTACCATTTTCAAGTTTCCATAGGCACACCGTTACAAAACAAAGTTGTTCTGACCAAGACATCATAGACATTTTTAAACGCTACCTCGACTCAGCACTCGTTAACGGACTGTCTGATGGGTAAAATTCAAGAGATATTCCCTCTCCACTTCAGTAATCTTAAAATTCGTTATAGTCAAACACTACTTCAGAATATCGCATCAGAAACTGAACAATAACAAATTATCATTCAAGAACATCAAACTCATAGAAATAGCCGTGAAAATAAGGCCCAAATTCTACGAAAATTCTACCTCACAAGCACGCATTCCAAAATTGAAAAGGTTGTTAAACAGTGCTTCACTTGTCATGCACATAAGTACGATAGACATCCAACAAAACCAAATTCCTAGCGACCACTTCGTATATCCCGTCTTGAAACATGAAACCCCCCAAACGTTCGAAATCCTAAATGCATTAAAACCTCCCCAACCTGTTAGGAAAAGAAAATCCATTGACATTTTGGGAACGGCATGGAAATACATAGCCGGATTCCCTGATCATGAAGATCTTAATATAATAAATAATAACTTAAATAACTTAAACGAAAATAATAATAAACAAGTAATAGTTAATGAATTACTTGAGAAGCGAATAAATAACATAACCCACATAGTAAATAAGATGTTAAATACCATTAGGAAAGATAAAGATACTATAACGGAAATTATAGTAAATTTGCAAAATAGAATTAGATTAATTAAAGAAGAACTAATAAATATTAGATATGCCAATGGGCAAAAGAAAATGTTTTGAGCTCCGTAATATTAAGTAAAGAAGAAATCCAGTTGTCAATTGATAAGTTAAAAGAAGAAAAGTACCTTTTAAAAATGCCGAAGAAGCATTAGAATTTTCTAAATGTATTAAGTAACAAGATGAAAATTTTATATATGGTAAAGATACCTCTAACATTGAAAGAAACATTTAAAAGGATTATCATAAGACCTGTAAAAAGTGTAAGCAATGTTGTAATTAAAACTAACTATAAGGAAATTTTTGAAAGGAAAAAGTTTAATTTTTGGAATGAAAAAAGAATTCGAAAGTTAGAATGAATTAATAATTTGCAAAGAAACTAATCTAGTAGATATAATGATACATGTTTAGCTAGAATAATTAATACTTTAAATTCAACATGTTCCTCAACGAACGGCCACCACGTCCCCAGGTTAGAAGACCAGGTGTACCAGGTGTAATACTGCTAAACCAATTTGACGGCAAGCTAGAAGCCGACGGAATTACAAAAGAAATAAATGGAACTCACGTGATAATTTTCCATAATTCCACAATTAAACTTAATAGCCAAATATTTGTTAACATTGAAGCAAGGCCAATAGAAGCCATCCCGCAATACTACAACCAACCCCATTAGAAACAGGCCACATATAACTCCTTTCGTTAAAAGCATTGATTTTGTATTCTAATAAAGAAAACTGTAGTATTTATTCTGCTATCTCTTTTTAGCGACGAGGACTTTACTTGTATTAGCCTAGAGCTACAGGATCGAACGCTCTGGCTGATGTCCGTCTATCTGGCGCACGATCGCCCAACTTCTGTGCAAGACCGACTCTGCAAAGCGGTACGGGAGGCCCACAGTAATGGGTTCCCGATAATAACGGGAGCCGATGCCAAGGCTTATCACACCGCTTGGGGCTCTACCGACATTAACAATAGGGGTTAGTATCTTTTTGATTTTATTATTAACAACAATCTAAGTATATGCAACTCTGGAGACAAACCAAAAAAATGATAGAAGAAATGGATCCGGACATTGTTTTATGCTCAGAAACACGTATAACTTCAGATATTCTTGATTCTGAAATTAATATTGCACCGTATACATTAATTCGCTGCGACTCTCATAGTAGACATACGGGAGGGGTCGTTTTATTACTGAAAAAGGAAATCAAGTACAAAGTCAGGTTTAATCAATCAATTGATAGAAATGTATGGTGTGCTGTAGTAAAATTAAAGCAAGTGGACATTAAGTGGCAAATAGGTGTGTTGTTCCATTCCCCAAGCTCTAGTGACAGTGAATTTTTAGAATCAGGTACGAATTCCCTTCTAGTTGCAGATTTCAATATAAACTTAAATATTAACTCTTCGAGTAGCTACAAACTGAATGAAATTTGTACACGTAGCGCAATGAAACAAAAAATAAATTTCAGTACAAGAGTCACGGAAACTTTTCAAACAAAAATATATTTATTATATGCAAACGCTGATATACTGTCTTGTGTAAATCTTGACGACCACAGAATATCCGATCACGAAACGATTTCATTTGCTATAAAAGTAAGTAATACAAACCCGTTACGAAGAGCCATTTCATCAACATCTTGGGAGAATTATTCTGCCGATAACTTGACCACTTTACTGAAGAATTGCGATTTCAGTTTAATAAGAAGCATGAATGTCAACGACATGGTCAACTATATAAATACTTGTTTACTAGATTGTATGGGAGTACTAACGTTTGAAAAAAACAGTACGGTAAAGTTAAGAAATAAATGGTATGACCAAGAATTGACAGATGTAATAAACTAAAATACCGGTTGCACTCACAAGCTAGAGCAATGGCTGACTATACCGAATATAACATGGTCGCGAAGTACTACAAAAAACTAATCAAATTTAAAAAGATTAAATACATGGAGAATAATATTGATATCAATAGTTCAAATAGCAAGCTAATATGGAAGCATCTTAAGCATGCTGTAAACTTAACGGGGCCACAAGAAAAGATCTTGACGGTGATCGTAAACGGTGTGACATATGATACACATCGCGATATTGCTGAAGCATTGAACTCCTTCTTTATAGATAGCATTGTTGATATCATGTTTAAAATTCGAAGAAATTACGGATGATAATGTTACACGTATAGCAAAAAGGTTCAAAAATAAAACTGGGGGGAAAAATTTAATTTCAGAAGGCGTAATTAAAGATTCGGTATCGTACATGGGTTTCTTCTATGCAACCGCTATAAAAAATCCATGACTACTGGAATAGTGCCAGACATGTGGAAAATTTCGACAATAGTACCAATTAGGAAAGTAAAAGGTTCAATAATGGCAGAAGAACTAAGGCCGATAAATACATTGCCGAACATAGAAAAAATTCTAGAAATTGTACAAAAAAATCAACTGCTTAATTACTTAGAAAATAATAAAATCCTTATAAAGGGACAATCCGGCTTCCGAGAAAGGCACTCTTGCGAGACGGCCTTAAATTACGTCATATCGAGCTGGAAGGAAGAGCTGAGCCTGAAAAAAGATATAGTAGCAGTTTTCATTGACCTGAAAAGAGCGTTCGAAACAATTGATAGGAATATAATGCTCGATAAACTACAAAAAATTTGTATTAGGGAAAATGAATTGCAGTGGTTTAGAAGCTTCTTATCAGACCGGAAACAAAGAACAACCATCGAGTCAGTAGTCTCATCCGAGGCACAAGTGGACATAAGTTTACCACAACGATCGGTATTAGCAACAATCCTGTTCAACATTTACATAGACGATATATCATCAGCACTTAAATATAGTAAAATAAGGTTGTTTGCTGATGATGCGCTACTAGTGAAAATGAAACGGACATTTCAATAGCAAGGAGCAAAATGCAAGAAGATTTGGACTCATTGTATAAATAAACTCAAGCTTAACGTTAACAAAACTAAGTTCATGGTTTTATCTAGGACGACCAATTAAGAATCATTTAATTTAGATCTAACAAGTAAGGAAGGTTAAGTTCGGGTGTAACCGAACATTACATACTCAGTTGAGAGCTATTGTGGCAACATAAGGGAAAATAACCATGTAGGAAAATGAAACGAGGGTAACCCTGGAATGTGTTTGTATGACATGTGTATCAAATGAAAGGTATTAAAGAGTATTTTAAGAGGGAGTGGACCATAGTTCTATAGGTGGACGCCATTTAAGGATATCGCCATAAAGGTAGATCAAGGTTGACTCTGGAATTTGTTTGTACGATATGGGTATCAAATGAAAGGTGTTAATGAGTATTTTAAAAGGGAGTGATCCTTATTTCCCATAGGTGGACGCCGTTTCGAGATATCGCCATAAAGGTGGACCAGGGGTGACTCTAGAATGCGTTTGTACAATATGGGTATCAAACGAAAGGTGTTAATGACTATTTCAAAAGGGCGTGGGGTTTAGTTCTACAGGTGGACGCCTTTTCGAGATAGCGCCATAAAGGTGGACCAGGGGTGACTCTAGAATGTGTTTGTACGATATGAGTATCAAATTAAAGGTATTAATGAAGCTTTTAAAAGGGAGTAGTGGTAGTTGTATAGGTGGTCGCCTTTTCGAGATATCGCCATAAAGGTGGACCAGGGGTGACTCTAGAATGCGTTTGTACAATATGGGTATCAAACGAAAGATGTTAATGAGTATTTTAAAAGGGCGCGGGGCTTAGTTCTATAGGTGGACGCCTTTTCGAGATATCGCCATAAAGGTGGACCAGGGGTGACTCTAGAATGTGTTTGTACGATATGGGTATCAAATCAAAGGTATTAATGAGGCTTTTAAAAGGGAGTGGCGGTAGTTGTATATGTGAAGGCGTTTTCCAGATATCGACCAAAATGTGGACCAGGGTGACCCAGAACATCATCTGCTGGATACCGCTAATTTATTATATATATAATACCACGAACAGTATTCCTGCCAAGATTTCAAGGGTTTTTTATTTCGCCCTGCAGGACTTTTTCATTTCATTCTACTTAATATGGTAGGTGTCACACCCATTTTACAAAGTTTTTTTCTAAAGTTATATTTTGTGTCAATAAACTAATCCAAATATCATGTTTCGTCCCTTTTTTCGTATTTGGTATAGAATAATGGCATTTTTTCGTTTTTCGTAATTTTCGATATCGAAAAAGTGGGCGTGGTCATAGTCCGATTTCGGCCATTTTTTATACCAACACGAAGTGAGTTCAGATAAGTACGTGAACTGAGTTAGTAAAGATATATCGATGTTTGCTCAAGTTATCGTGTTAACGGCCGAACGGAAGGACAGACGGCCGACTGTGTATAAAAACTGGGCGTGGGTTCAAACCAATGTCGCCCTTTTTCACAGAAATAAGTTATCGTCCCAGAATCTCAGCCCCTATCAAATTTCACAAGGATTGGTAAATTTTTGTTCGACTTATGGCATTAAAAGTGTCCTATACAAATTAAATAAAAAAGGGCGGAGCCACGCCCATTTTGAAATTTTCTATTATTTTTGCATTTTGTTTCACCATATCATTACTGGAGTTGAATGTTGACATAATTTACTTATATACTGTAAAGATATTAAATTTTTTGTTAAAATTTGACTTAAAAAAAATTTTTTTTTTAAAGTGGACGTGGTCGTTCTCCGATTTTGCTAATTTTTATTAAGCATACATATAGTAATAGGAGTAACATTCCTGCCAAATTTCATCATGATATCTTCAACGACTGCCAAATTACAGCTTGCAAAACTTTTAAATTACCTTCTTTTAAAAGTGGGCGGTGCCACGCCCATTGTCCAAAATTTTACTAATTTTCTATCCTGCGTCATAAGTTCAACTCACCTACCAAGGATCATCGCTTTATTCGTCTTTGGTAATGAATTATCGCACTTTTTCGGTTTTTCGAAATTTTCGATATCGAAAAAGTGGGCGTGGTTATAGTCCGATATTGTTAATTTTAAATAGCGACCTGAGACGAGTGCTCAGGAACCTTCATACCAAATTTCATCAAGATACCTCAAAATTTGCTCAAGTTATCGTGTTAAAGGAGAGACGGACGGACGGACGGACATGGCTCAATCAAATTTTTTTTCAATCCTGATGATTTTGATATATGGAAGTCTATATCTATCTCGATTCCTTTATACCTGTACAACCAAGCGTTATCCAATCAAAGATAATATACTCTGTGAGCTCTGCTCAACTGAGTATAAAAACAATGATTACAAGCATTGAGGATGTCAAAATATTTATGTACTTAGGGATCCTGATTGACAATAAACTGAGGTTTACGGATCATATTGCTTATATTGTTGCCAAAATGGGCAAAAAAATTGGATTTTGGAAGAGATCGTGTAAACTTATTAGTAAGAAATATAAGTTGAAAGTATATAGATCCATCATAGAGCCGCACTTCTTATATTGCCCTACAATATTCTTTATTGCCAATGAAACACAAGTAGACAGGTTACAAATTATGCAAAACAAAGTTATGGGATTTATATTGAAAGTGAGGTACGACACTTCCATAAAGAGTATGCTTGATGCACTAAACTGGTTGAGTGTGAAACAGTTGATATTTTACCATAGTATAAAATTTGTATTTTATATCAAGCATGGTAAATTACCAGCCTACCTGAGTGAAAAACTTGTTTATGTGAATGAAACCCATTCTTACATAATCAGGGAAATAATAATTTTAGATTACCTCTTCTCAAAACAGAAATGGACAAGCAAAATATATTTTACAAAGGCCTGAAATGTTTTAATTAACTACCTAATCATGTTTAAAATTGTGAAAACTTAAACACCTTCAAAAAAAGTTTATTAGAATATTGCAAAACCCTTCCAATAAAATAAAATATTTTGTATCTGTGTTTCATGTTACTGATCCTTGAGCGAACATGGCAATCCAAATAGACACAGAGGAACCTTATGCATCAGGTCAAAAACATATATCGCTCGCAATCAAATTGGGAAAGAATTCCGGAAAATATCGCCCCAGACAAACAGTTGGAGTGTTCATGTGAATCACGTATATTCCTACAACAATGATATATTATAGTTGGTTGTGTGTACATAAAAGCTGGTACAGGGAGGATTGGAAACGCGTCCTTTCCAACCGTCCGATAAGAGTGGCTCGTTCTGCTGAGCTCCTGGCTTTTGGGTTGACCGGAATCAAATGCATTCCGACAGCATAAATAATAAAACTATGCAATCATACGTCTTGGAGTAGGGCAGGATTGAACACGTCCTTCCAACCTCCCAATGAGATGACTCCAAGACTCGCGCGTTGGAACCACCAGTTCCCGTGCTGATCGGATTCTCATGCATTCCGACACCCCAAACGCTAGAAATCCTACTATTATTAAAATATATTTATAATTTGTAATAATCTAAGTTTTAGGCTTAAAACGCCGTAATAATAAATAAATAATAATAATAATAATAATAGAAAGGAGGTTCTAGATATTACTCTAGTTTCAGGGCCATTCTCTGACCTTGTCAAAAACTGGAGAGTTTCCAACGAAAACTCCTACTCTGATCATATGTATATCACTTTTACTCTGCTTTTGCAGAGCCGCCTAGGGTGGCTTAGAGGAATAGGAGACGTACGGACTGGAACCTTTATAAAAAAGTCCTATGCTCTACTCTCTTAAGAAACGCTTCTCACGGTAGGTCGAGCCTACCGCTAAGAACTGATGAAGCGCCTCCTTTAGACACAACATTTGCTTCTCTCGGTGAGCTAGACTCATCGTCCAAAATAGAAGAAGCAGTAGATCTCATCACCAAATCTTGTAACGCGGCAAAAAGAAACCCTATTGGTGACACCAAGAAATCTCCGAGCAGAGGAAAAACAGCAGAAAACTGTTTAACGAGGCTAAGCGCACTGGAATCTGGTCCCATTATAAGGACGCCTTAAAATCTTTCAAGAAGTCAATCCAGAAGGCCAAAAGGGACTCCTGGAAGAATTTCACCAATGACATCGAAGAAGTCTCAGAGGCCAATCGCCTACGAAAGGTCCTCTCCAATAACCCCATACCTCCCAGCCGCATTCGCACAGCGGCGGGGAATGTGCCACTTCTAGTACGGAAATTCTAGATAACCTGGTCAGCACTCACTTTCCAGGCTGCACCTCTCAACCATACCTCTTAAACACGCAATCTAACCCAGGGCCGTATCGACCCCTGGACCACATATTTAGCGATAAAGGAGTTATATAGGATATCAAGTCCTTTAAACCCTTCAAATCTCCGGGAATGGATGGAATATTTCCCGCTGAATTACAAGCTGCAAGCGATCTTATAAGCCCGCTGCTAGCTAAACCTACAAGATCTGCCTCAACCTGATCTATATCTCCACGGAATGGACCAAGGCAAAAGTAGTCTTCATACCCAAAGGAGGCAGGATATCGTGCAACAGTCCAAATGACTTCAGACCAAACCAGAACCGCAAATCTATGACTAATCTTCAGCAACCAACACACCTACTCTAAGGGCAAATCCGTAGAGACAGCTCTACATGTTATCATTACTAAGATAGAGAAGGGACTTGCCTATAAAGAATTCACGCTGGTTATCTTTCTTAATATAGAAGGAGCCTTCAACAACGTTCTCCCAGCAGCGGTCACAAAATCTCTACGTTCACTAGGGGTAGAAGAGCCTCTTGTGGAATTCTTCGAGCTCCTTCTAAACAAGAGAAGCATTATTTCTGAACTGGGCAACTCCTCGTTAATAAGGTATACCAAAAGAGGAACCCCCCAGGGGGCGTTCTTTCTCCTCTACTATGGAACCTGACGGTGAACGCTCTGTTATCTATACTACAGCCCACCGGATGCCAAGTCATTGCATATGCCGATGACATATTCTTGACAGTTACCGGCAAACACCTCCCGGTGCTTGGCGAACTCTTGCAATATGCTCCGAATCTAACAAATACTTGGTCTAGGGAATGCGGACTCAGCATCAGCAGTGAAAAAACTGAGATGGAGCTGTTTATCCGCAAACGCATTATACAGAAATTTACCCACCCGTCCCTAAATGGGAGGGAAGTCAAACTCTCTACCGAGGTTAAATATCTCGGAGTTATTCTAGACAGCAAGTTAGACTGGAAGCGGAATATGGAGGATAGATCCCGGAGGCCACAATGGCTCTCTACGCTTGCAAGTCGACAATAGGAAAAAGGTGGGGTATCCAGCCCCACATCGTCCATTGGATCTGCACGGCAGTGGTGAGACCAATACTCTTCTACGCCGTCACCGTAAGGTGGATGGCACTTGATATCGAATCTAACAAGAGCAAAGTAACGAGAGTGCAGAGGATGGCGGCAATGCTTACTAGCGGTGCCCTTCCCTCCAATCCCACCAACACTCTTGAAACCATATTATTCCTTCTCCCCACTAATCTGTATGGAAAAGACTGTGCCTCCTGCAATGCGGCAAGGCTCAACGCCATCGAGCCATGGAGGGACTGCAGGTTTGGTCACACCCGGATCCTGAAGCAGGTCCCAGAAACCTTCTTAAAATTGGACCATACAATACTGCCCCCTTGCTGGGACAACAAATTCTCCACAAGAATCCCAGAGAGAAACGAGTGGGCAAACGGCAGGGAGCCGGGATCTCACGAAATCTCGGTTTTTTTTGGCCACTATGAACGGTCAACACCTCTGAACAAACAAATCAATAACTGCTGACGCTTCATCAGAAGTTTATTAAATTGGTAAATTAAATGGGTCAATCAAATTGGTAAACAACAATCTCTGCACGATTAAATCAACAACTGCAATTGACATTTGAAGAGATGAGTACGTTGTTAGCACAGATTGAAGCAGTCCTAAATTCAAGGCCTCTATGTGCAATTGATAGTGGCAGTGATATAGACGTTTTAACTCCTGTGCACTACTTAATTGGATGTCCTTTAATAGATTGTCCAGAAGCAATAGATGATACAGCTGTTAGTTTTTTAAATAGGTGGAAATTAGTACTAAAAATTTAAAAAAACTTTTGGAATCGATGGAAAAGAGAATATGTGGTCATGTTACAGGGACTAACGAAATGAAAAGCTCAACAAAACAATTTAAAAGAAGATCAAATAGTGATTTATAAAGATGGGGAAACTCATCCAGCAAGATGGCCATTAGGTGAAGTAATAGAAACCTACCCTGGAAAGGAAGGAAAAATTAGAGTTGTAACACTAAAAGTACAAAACGGGATACTTAAACGACCAGTCCATACTCTGTGCCCACTAGAAATAACAAACTTCCGCGAAACAGAAGAATCCAACCAAGCGTAAAAGCTTATTTACTTCAACGGGAATCAACAGAAAAATTTACCGGGAAAAATAGAGAGGTTCAAGGATATTAAAAATGGGTTTTCTAGTTTTTCTAATGCTAGTGATATAGGCTCAAGCGTTGAGCGTAGATAGAAAACTAGCACAGGAGTATAGGTGACGGAGTTAAAAATTAGCACTGCAATTTATTTGAATCCTATTGGTAAAGTGGTTATAATAAGCTCTACATGGAATGTAACACTGCTCTACAAAATTAAACTTTTTGAATTACCCTGGATCACCACTATTTTTTTTATTTGCTATAGTCCCCTAATTTTAAAAATGGTCGAAATTTAAACTTCTATGGATACGTTTTTGTTTTCTAAAATTTGCCTTTTTTGAAAAGGGAGATCCATTGATTTTATCATATCTCTGGAACGGGTTCTCCGATTTTGTTGGAGAAAACAGCATATAATAGCAAATGAAATTTCCTTAAAATTGCTTAAAAACCATTTTTTTAAATACTTATTGGTTTCAGAGTTATTTGCATCGCATTATAAAAAAATCTATTTTTTGTATTAAAAAATTCCATTTTTTCTTCTTTAATTTTGTTGATCGATGATCGTAAAACTGTGAACATTCCAAATAAGGCAAGCTTTATTTTATTAAAATCCATGGATAAACGGTAATATTATTAACAATCAAGTTAATGAAGGGAAAATACGTATTTTTAATATTTTTGTTTATTTAGCTATTTAAGATACCTTTATTAAAGAAGTTCTAAAAAATTTAGTCGCTCACGATAGGTAGTTACCTGTTTTTCTAATTAATTTCTTTCTATTAGACGGGATGCAAGTAGCTCTGACTTATCTGTTGGAAGCTCTAAGTTTCTTATAAGAACGTTTAACAAGGACTGTGTCAGAGGCTTTGGGCAAAATCCATCTGATACGCTGGAGATTTTTGACGACGAAGAAATATGCGATGGAGGAACTTCAGTATACGTATTATGTTGATTTTAAGGACATGGAACTCCATCTGAATCTAGTACGGGAAGAGTAAAACCACCAGCTGAAATCGTGAGATAAGACCAAATCACATGTTTTCCAAATCCTTTTTTTTTACTTAAACAAAAGTAAAAGCATCATGATCACATATTTCTCTCCACATCATAGTTTTTCAATTTGCATGTTTTCTCTGTGAAAATGATAAATATAAATATTTTTAATTAAATAATGTAATTGTTACTTACTGAGGGTAGGATTTCCATTTCTTTATAATAAATATACAGCTATCACAAATTGAATTTGGCGTCCAATATTGGCTCAAATTCTCAACATCAATTTTTAATACTTATATGAAAATTTTCTACTATTATTATTAATCTTTTTAAAATTCACTAACCAATTAATAATTTCTTGCTGTTGCTGACAACTTGACTTGACTCGCGATCAGGAATGCTACTTAAATAACATTGAATGAACTAAATGAATTACTTTAAGTAGTCGCAGGCCACTTCGATTTTCAAAAGTATTGTAACGAATTTACTGCAAATCCTCTTATTTGCATTCTTCTGCTAACGTTCGTATCGCTAAACTGTTGAATAAATAACTCCAATATTGAAGAATGGCAAAATGGCCGTTATTAAAGTACTTCACAATAACACTTATACTTGCTAATAGCTTGCTTAATAACCAAACTGATTGATAGCTCAAATGAAAACTCACTTTCAAAATAATACTGCTCTTGCTCGCTAGATAGCGTCTTAATCGAAACTGAATCCCACCGCCTCTACATTTACTGCCTTTTATACTCTCTGATTTCAACGTTCGCATCTTCTAGGCGCTTCCAGAATCTACTAGTCCATCAGCTCTCAAACTTCTCAGCTGTAACTACAATTGCACGATTTATAGCTTCTCTCATTGCATACTTTCAGGAGTATCTCAGATATATGCATGTGTTGTGCATTGATTCTCCGCTGCTCGTATACGTACATGGTACATATGTGTAGACGTAATTATTGTTTCGTTTATGTAGATACATAATGATTGATCTATGGATGGGAATTCACGTCACTGCTTAGCATCGGCTTAGAGATGGCAGCACTCCTTAGTTTTGCTAATATTCGTAACACTGCCCTCCACCTAAGTCTGATCGTCCCGATTAGACAAATCTCCCGATCTAAACGATGCCAGCCTTTCCAAATGGACCACTTTCATTTTGGTTCGTGGTTTACCGAAGGTTTGTATGCATTACACTACATCGTTGATCCGTTTTACAACTTTGTATGGGCCTTCCCAATTACACTGCAATTTCGGGGACACACTTTTTTTACGTTGTGGGTTGTATAACAGCACCAAATCTCCTTCCTGAAAACCTTCTGAATTAATTGCTTTATCGTATCTGGCTTTCATCTTGTCACTCATAATCTTTGTTCGTTGCCTTATCAGATCATGTATTTCTCTTAGCTCTTCTTCCAAATCACTAGTGCATTTCTTGACATTTCTCTCCGCATTGGCATCTATCCCAAACTTCAAATCAGCTGGCAGTCTAAGGTCATTGCCAAAAATTACTTTTGCGGGGTTTGGCCCGTTGTCTCATGCACTGCTGATCGGTAAGCCATCAAGAATAATGGTATGTGGGTATCCCACTCTTTATGGTACTTGTCTACTACTTTCCTTAAGTGCTCCTCCAATGTTCTATTGAATCATTCTACCATACCATCGGATTGAGGATGCAATGCAGTTGTCCGTGTTTTTCGAATGCCCAATGATTTACACATTTCATGGAGCACAGCTGATTTCTAATTCCTTGGTCAGAATGTAACTCCATTGGTACACCATACCTTGCAACTCAATTGTTTATAAACACTTCTGCTACCGGTTCCGCTTCTTGATTTGGGATTGGGTATACCTCTGTCCATTTGCTGAAATAATCCATAACTACTATGATTCGAAATTCCTGCCTTGGTCAGAATGTAACTCCATTGGTACACCATACCTTGCAAACCAATTGTTTATAAGCACTTCTGCTACCGTTTCCGCTTCTTGATTTGGGATTGGGTATTCCTCTGGCCATTTCCTGAAATAATCCATAACTACCAGTACATATTTGTTTCCGCCGTTGCTAGTAGGAAATGGACCGGCGACATCCATAGCGATCCTTTCAAATGGCGCACCTGAGTTATATTGCTTCATCTGGCCATGACTTCGGGTTCTTGGCCCTTTCGCTCTGCTGCAAACCTCGCAGTTCGCAATCCACTCAGTGACCGACTGACGGCAACCATCCCAATAGAATATCTGCTTAATCTTCTCGAGCGTCTTTGTGATTCCAAGATGACCTCCGCTTCGACCATTATGCAGCTCGCTGAGCACATCAGCAATCCTCTTTCTGGGAACAACTATCAGTTTCTTCTTGCATTTACCATCCTCACTCTCCCATACTCGATGAAGACAACCGGATATCAATTCTAAACTGTTCCACTGTGCCCAATATGACTTCGCAATGGGACTCTCTGCTGACATCTCTTCTCTGTTTGGTCTTTCGTTTCGTTCGAGCCCTTGCATTACACGTGACAGATCTGTATCTTCTAGCTGACACTTTCTTAGCTGTTCCTTGGCCCATTCATCAGTACATGTTATAGTCATTAGCCGGACATCTATAAATTCTTCTTTAGTCTCGGCTTTTGAACAGTGCTTGCATTCCAAACTACATGGCTTTCGTGACATTGCATCGGCATTTCCATGGGTACTACCTTTTCGATGCTCAATGGAAAAGTCATAGCTTTGTAGTCGCTCGATCCACCGTGCCAATTGTCCTTCCGGATTACGGAACTGCAGAAGCCATTTTAAAGCTGCGTGATCTGTCCTGACACGGAATCGCTGGCCGTAGAGGTATTTGTGAAAATGTTTAATGCACTCTATCAATGCCAACAGCTCTCTCCGCGTAACGCAGTAGTTCCTCTCTGGTTTTCAAATCGAAAGGCTGTAATATGCAACTAACTTCTCCTGTCCATCGACCAGTTGTGATAAAACGCCTCCTATAGCATATCCACTCGCATCTGTATCTAGAATAAATGTTGCTCCTGGAATCGGATATGCTAACATTGGGGCAGTGCACAAACGCTCGTTCAATGTTTGGAAAGCCACTTCTTGCTCCTTCTTCCATTCAAAAGCTTTATTTTTTCTTGTAAGCTCATGGAGGCTATGGGCTACGCTGGAAAAATTTGGTACAAATCGGCGGTAGTATGTGCACAGCCCAAGGAAACTTCTCAATTCATGCAGATTCTGTGGTCTTGGCCAATCCTTTACCGCCTCTATCTTTTCATTCGCTGTACGGATACCTTCAGTCGTTACCTTGTGACCCAAATAATTTACTTGCTTTTTAAACAGCGCACAGTTTTTGGGACTTAACTTCAGACCAGCGCCAGCTATTCTCTGGAAAACTTCCTCTAAGTTTTTAAGATGTTCTTCAAAGTTCTTGCCCAATACGATGATGTCGTCCAGGTACACCAAGCATTTTTCCAATGTAGTCCTTTCAATACCTGATCCATGAGTCTCTCGAAAGTAGCTGGTGCATTACATAGTCTAAAGGGCATTACTGTAAATAGCCAAAGACCATCTTCGACGCTGAAGGCTGTTTTCTCTTTGTCTTCCTCCTTCACCTCCACTTGCCAGTAGCCGCTTTTCAATTCCAGTGTGGAAAACCATTTCGTACCAGAGAGCGAGTCCAGAGTGTCGTCAATTCTTGGCAATGGGTAGCTATCCTTTTTCGTAACACCATTCAACTTCCGGTAGTCGACGCAAAACTTCATTTTTCCATCCTTCTTCTTTACAAGTACTACCGCTGAGCTCCAGGGACTAGCTGATGGTTCGATGACGCCGATTTCGCTCATTTCTTGTATAATTTGACTCACAACTTCCCGCTTCGCCAGTGGAACACAACGTGAAGCTTGACGTATCGGCCTCGCGTCTCCAGTGTCAATTTGATGTTTCACAACATTGGTGCGGCCTGGTTTGGAACCATCCTGGTCAAATATGTTTGCGTACTTTAGGAGCAGTTGCTTTACCTTACTCTGATAATCTTCCTCTAGCCCCTCCGTCCATGCCGTGATGTCATTTGAAATATCAGTATTACTAGATGAAACGTGTTGCTGGAGCTGTTCACAGTTAATAATTACTTCAGCCTCTTGTTATCTTCCCAAAATAGCTCCTTTGGTCAATTTGAGTGGTGACTTGAACTCGTTGAGTACTCTTACCGGAATATGTCCATCTTGTTTTGTCATATCCAGGGTTTTTCCTACAAGTATGTTCGGTCCTGATTTGTTTGCTGCTTCGACAACCCACAATTTGTTTGTCCCACAATCTCCATCAATCTTTGTCCAGATGACTGCTTCGGATTTTGGTGGTATTTGCTGACTCTCTTCCACCATCACTCGTTTACTACGGTAGCCTCTCTCTTAGCCGAAATTAAGTGGTGCATCCATGTTCTTCTATCGCACGTCTTGCTTTGCATGTCGATCTTGATGCCCTGGTCGATTAAGAAGTCCACTCCAATTATGATTTCATCAACAATCTCTGCCACTATAAAATTGTGTACTACCGTGACGTTCCCAATTGCGACTTCACACGATACTTCTCCTAGAACTGTGCTGTCTTCTCCAGTGGCTGTACGCAATCTTGCTCCATGCAATGGTCTTATCTTCTTGTTGACTAAATCCGCTCGAATAATGGAATGGGATGCACCCGTATCTACAGTCAGTAAACTTTCCTTTCCCTCCACATGTCCTCCAACAGTAAGATTGCTTGACCCTCTTCAAATTTGTGAGATAGAGATTATGGGGCATTCAATTGAGGGAGCCAGCTGTCGCCCCTTGCGGCTGATTCGCTTTAGTTTAACGATTGATTGGTCTTGGAGATCTGCTCATCTCCTTCAGCTCTGCGTTTACGACCACCCACATTGTTGGAACTGTTAGGGTTGGTGTTGCAATAACGCGCAATATGCCCTGGGTTGCCGCACTTGAAACGTTTCATAACTCCAGAGTTTTTTTGTTGTGATCCCTTCAGTGCTTCCAAAATTGTGTCCACCCAATCTGGCCTTTCTACTTCCACACGATGGGCTTTGTACGCTGGCTTACTCAAAAGTGACGCTGTTTCCTGAGTCAGTGCATAAGATGCCGTTTCAGCAAATGTTTGCTTTGGGCTTGCGTATGTAGCTCGCTTTGTTTCGACGTCCCGTATGCCCTTTATGAAGCTCTGAATATTTACTCTCTCGGTGTACTCCACGGGTGCGTCCGCATTTGCCAAATGTGCCAACCTTTCAACATCCGAGGCAAACTCCTGCAAAGTCTCATTCGCTCTTTGGTGACGGTTTTGCAACTCAATTTGGAATATCTGTTTTCTATGCTCGCTTCCATAACGTCTCTCGACAGCGGCCATAAATGCTTAATAGCTGTTCCGTTCGTACTCTGGGATAGTCTGTAAAATTTCGGCAGCTGGTCCTTTCAATGCTACGAAGAT
Source organism: Eurosta solidaginis (assembly GCF_040869045.1). NCBI lineage: Eukaryota > Metazoa > Arthropoda > Insecta > Diptera > Tephritidae > Eurosta > Eurosta solidaginis. Next base: position 204,475,930 of record NC_090319.1, read on the forward strand.
TGCAGCAACTTTATCTTCAGCATTCCAGTTGTTCACTGTTGCGGTCTTCTCAACCTGTAGCTTAAAGACTTGGAAAGGAACAGACCCGTCAAATTACTCGCTGAAACAGCTGGGCGATTTAGTTGTAACTGCTCCATACGACCCTTCAAATCATCGACTTCTGCCTGAAATTGAGCGATTTTTGCATCCTGGGCTCCAGTTCTGATGATACCCTTGCTTCCTGCTCTGACAGTTGCGAAGATATGCGAGATTCTTGTGCTTTCAACTGCTCAGCCATATGCGTCTTCTATTCTTCTAACTGTGTTTCCATCTTAGATGTAATCTATGTCGACTGTGATTCCAGTTGTTTTTCCATCTTGGATGTTAAACGTGTCTCCTGTGATTCCAGTTGGGATAACATGTTGGTGGATATTTGTGATGACATTTCTGTTATAAGTGCCTCTTGCGCTTCCAGTTGGGATGCCAATTACGACGACATTGATGCTACTGTCGATGTTTGTGCAGATATTGCAGCCAATACCATGTTCAAGTCTGTGCTGGTAACCGTCTGCGATGTTTCGTTTTTCTCTTCAATTTTTGTTGTCTCCTCGCCATCAAGATGAAAGACATACTCTTCCACGTTAATTCCCTCTAATTCCATTGCCTCTCGTAGTCGTGCCTGAAGTTCGAGTTTATTGCCTGTTGTATTCAATCCATGGCGGCCACCGTGGTGTGATGGTAGCGTGCTCCGCCTATCACACCGTATGCCCTGGGTTCAACTCCCGGGCAAAGCAACATCAAAATTTTAGAAATAAGATTTTACAATTAGAAGAAAATTTTTCTAAGCGGGGTCGCCCCTCGGCAGTGTCTGGCAAGCGCTCCGATTGTATTTCTGCCATGAAAAGCTCTCAGTGAAAACTCATCTGCCTTGCAGATGCCGTTCGGAGTCGGCATAAAACATGTAGGTCCCGTCCGGCCAATTTGTAGGGAAAAAACAAGAGGAGCACGACGCAAATTGGAAGAGAAGCTCGGCCTTAGATCTCTTCGGAGGTTATCGCGCCTTACATTTATTTTTTTTTTTATTCAATCCACGGCTGTCCAACTCCTTCTTCAGTTGCTGGATCTTCAATTCACTGAACTTTGCCATGTCCTTGTTGTCCTCTGGAATTTATTCAACAATTCCTCTTCTGACACCAATTGTAACGAATTTACTGCAAGTCCTCTTATCTGCAATCTTCTGCTAATGTTCGTATCGCTAAACTGTTGAATAAATAACTCTAATATTGAATAATGGAAAAATGGCCTTTATTAAAGTACTTCACAATAACACTTATACTTTGCAACGAATAGCTTGCTTAATAACCAAACTGATTGATAGCTAAAATGAAAACTCACTTTCAAAAAAATACTACTCTTGCTCGCTAGATAGCGTCTTAATCGAAACTGAATCCCAGCGCCTCTACATTTACTGCCTTTTATACTCTCTGATTTCAACGTTCGCATCTTCTAGGCGTTTCCAGAATCTACTAGTCCATCAGCTCTCAAACTTCTCAGCTGTAACTACAATTGCACGATTTATAGCTTCCCTCATTGCATACTTTCAGGAGTATCTCAGATATATGCATGTGTTTGTGCACTGATTCTCCGCTGCTCGTATACGTACATGTTACATATGTGTAGACTCAATTATTGTTTCGTTTATGTAGATACATAATGATTGATCTACGGATGTGAATTCACGTCACTGCTTAGCATCGGCTTAGAGATGGCAGCACTCCTTAGTTTTGCTAATATTCGTAACAGTATGTATCTTTTTTTTCGTTAAGTTTGTCACAATCGGCGACAATATACCATACAGGGCAGGCATCTAGTGAGTCTGTAAATTTTTTAAACACTACCTGCGAAAGGGTTTGATGAAAAGGGGTTTTCAAAAAAACTTTGTATGCTATGGGAAATGGCCTGTGCAGGCTGGGATGTTCAGTAGGTAGGTATAACAATTTCTATGGCGGAGTGATAATTTGATTTTTTTGTTTGTTGTGATTTAAGCATTCTAAGAACATCGCAAGAAGTGCTTCAAGGAAAAAGTTGTATATACTTGATAACAAATATGTATGACCATACTTCTTTCTTACGAAAACCCGCGTTGGCAACTTAAATTTTCCATACAATATGGGGCATTTTTTCTTATGATCTGCATTTTGCCTTAAGAAAAATTAACGGGGAAAATTTCTTGAGTGTCATTATGGAGTTTTCTCATTTCAGGCGATGCCCGTAGGAAGCTTTGAAAAGACAAAGTCGCGCAAAATGTCATACCTAAATAATTTGTTTGTCAAAAACAATAATGGGCTTGATATGCAAATTTTTCGCTAAATTGGGTATTTTCACTTAAATAAAACCAACATTTATTCATGTATTTTCACGAAATAAGGTTTCAATTATTTATAGTGTTTGCAGTTTTAAGATCGTGAAATAAAAATGGCCAGTTTTTAAAACCTTGAATTTTTTATGAATTTTTGAAAAATAAAAAATGTTCAATTTTCCAAAAAAATTTTTTTTTTTACATTTTTATGTGAATAACTTCAGAACCGTCGCTTTTGCTGATTTGTTTTGTTTTGTAAAGCTCTTCGACTATTTTGTTGTTTTTTCGCTGTAGTGTGTTGGTTGGGTCTGTTCTTGTGATTTTGTATGTTTTTTTGTCTTCCAATAATGTGTTTATTTTTTCTTTGTTTTGCGATTCGTACATTGCTCCGGTCTTGTTACCATTATCCGCGTCTGTTATTATAATGTTGTTATGGGATTTCGGAAATGATTTGGTTTGATTAAATGCTGCTAATAAGAATTTTTCAGCAGAGTTTTGTCTGATGTTTCGTTTGAAAAGTAGTATGTTGTTGCTTAATTTGTTCCTTGCTATATTCTTATCTTTATCGTCTTTTATACCCGTGATTATTTGTTCCATTTCTGCTAAAATCCGTATTGGTGAAAAACTCTTACTTGTTGTTGGTAGGGTAAACTTTTTCCCCATTGAAAGTAACCACCACACTTCTGTTGGAAAAATAATGTTGGTTTTGTTCACGAACCAGATGTTGTTTTTGCCTATTCCCAGTTTTCTCATTTTTTCATCTTTCATTTTCTCTAATTTGGAATTTTGTGAACACGTCGAACTCTATGGGCCTTAAATTTGCTTTTAGTTGCTGTTGTGTATGGTATAATTGATCTTTTGTTATTTTGATGTTTATATTAGTTTGTGTTATATCGATATTCAGTATTTTAGTTAAAAATAAAAGTTTCGAGTTTTCCATTTGTTTTCTGATTTTCCCTGATGTTGTATTAGTTGTTACCTTATTTATGGAGTTTTTTTGCGGAAGTTGGGTATTAGTCCATATTGCATTGCAATTAGTGGGACCCGCTGACCGATTATGACCAATTATTTGGCATACTTTTCGATTTGAAAATCCACCGATGGGGTGCTAACATCCGATAACACGATAACATCCGATAACAAAGAAACTTTAAAAATTAATTAAAAAGTTCCTATGGCTGACCAATTAACGAAACCTGCTGACCAATTATGACCAATTAGTGACCAATTAATTGGCATAATTTTTTTTGGAAAATTTATGTATACAGGGTGTTTAGACAGGAAAATTATTTTTCCCTTGGAAAATTTTAAATGGCCATAAAAAATTTTCTATGGCTGACCAATTAGTGGGACCCGCTGACCAATTATAACCAATTAGTGACCAATTATTTGGCATACCTTTCGAATCGAAAATCCACCGTTGGGGTGCTAACATCCGATAACACGATAACATCCGATAACAAAGAAAACTTTAAAAATTAATTAAAAAGTTCCTATGGCTGACCAATTAACGAAACCTGCTGACCAATTATGACCAATTAGTGACCAATTAATTGGCATAATTTTTTTTGGAAAATTTATGTATACAGGGTGTTTAGACAGGAAAATTGTTTTTCCCTTGGAAAATTTTAAATGGTCATAAAAAATTTTCTATGGCTGACCAATTAGTGGGACCCGCTGACCAATTATGACCAATTAGTGACCAATTATTTGGCATGCTTTTCGAATTCAAAATCCACCGATGGGGTGCTGACATCCGATAACAGGGTAACATCCGATAACAAAGAAAACTTTAAAAATTAATTAAAAAGTTCCTATTGCTGACCAATTATGACCAATTAGTGACCAATTAATTGGCATAATTTTTTTTTGGAAAATGTATGTATACAGGGTGTCTAGACAGGAAAATTGATTTTCCTTGGAAAATTTTAAATGGTCATAAAAAATTTTCTATGGCTGACCAATTAGTGGGACCCGCTGACCAATTAGTGACCAATTATTTGGCATACTTTTCGAATCGAAAATCCACTGATGGGGTGCTAACATCTGATAACACGATAACATCCGATAACAAAGAAAACTTTAAAAATTAATTAAAAAGTTCTTATGGCTGACCAATTAACGAAACCTGCTGACCAATTATGACCAATTAGTGGCCAATTAATTGGCATAATTTTTTTTGGAAAATGTATGTATACAGGGTGTATAAACAGGAAAATTGTTTTTCCCTTGGAAAATTTTAAATGACCACAAAAAATTTTCTATCGCTGACCAATTAGTGGGACCCACTGACCAATTATGACCAATTAGTGAACAATTATTTGGCATACTTTTCGATATGGAAATCCGCCGATGGGTGCTAACATCCGATAACAGAGTAACATCCGATAACAAAGAAAACTTTAAAAATTAATTAAAAAGTTCTTATGGCTGACCAATTAACGAAACCTGCAGACCAATTATGACCAATTAGTGACCAATTAATTGGCATAATTTTTTTTTGGAAAATGTATGTACACAGGGTGTCTAGACAGGAAAATTGATTTTCCTTGGAAAACTTTAAATGGTCATAAAAAATTGTCTATGGCTGACCAATTAGTGGGACCCGCTGACCAGTTATGACCAATTAGTGGCCAATTATTTGGCATACTTTTCGAATCGAAAATCCACCGATGGGGTGCTAACATCCGATAACACGATAACATCTGATAACAAAGACAATTTTAAAAATTAATTAAAAAGTTCCTATGGCTGACCAATTAACGAAACCTGCTGACCAATTATGACCAATTAGTGACCAATTAATTGGCATAATTTTTTTTGGAAAATGTATGTATACAGGGTGTATAAACAGGAAAATTGTTTTTCCCTTGGAAAATTTTAAATGGCCATAAAAAATTTTCTGTCGCTGACCAATTAGTGGGACCCGCTGACCAATTATGACCAATTAGTGAACAATTATTTGGCATACTTTTCGATATGGAAATCCGCCGATGGGTGCTAACATCCGATAACAGAGTAACATCCGATAACAAAGAAAACTTTAAAAATTAATTAAAAAGTTCCTATGGCTGACCAATTAACGAAACCTGCTGACCAATTACGACCAATTAATTGGCATAATTTTTTTTGGAAAATTTATGTATACAGGGTGTTTAGACAGGAAAATTGTTTTTCCCTTGGAAAACTTTAAATGGCCATAAAAAATTTTCTATGGCTGACCAATTAGTGGGACCCGCTGACCAATTATGACCAATTAGTGACCAATTAGTTGGCATGCTTTTCGATTTCAAAATCCACCGATGGGGTGCTAACATCCGATAACAGGGTAACAATCGATAACAAAGAAAACTTTAAAAATTAATTAAAAAGTTCCTATGGCTGACCAATTAACGAAACCTGCTGACCAATTATGACCAATTAGTAACCAATTAATTGGCATAATTTTTTTTGGAAAATTTATGTATACAGGGTGTTTAGACAGGAAAATTATTTTCCCTTGGAAAATTTTAAATGGCCATAAAAAATTGTCTATGGCTGACCAATAAGTGGGACCCGCTGACCAATTATGACCAATTAGTGACCAATTAGTTGGCATGCTTTTCGATTTCAAAATCCACCGATGGGGTGCTAACATCCGATAACAGGGTAACAATCGATAACAAAGAAAACTTTAAAAATTAATTAAAAAGTTCCTATGGCTGACCAATTAACGAAACCTGCTGACCAATTATGACCAATTAGTGACCAATTAATTGGAATAATTTTTTTTGGAAAATTTATGTATACAGGGTGTTTAGACAGGAAAATAGTTTTTCCCTTGGAAAATTTTAAATGGTCATAAAAAAATTTTCTATGGCTGACCAATTAGTGGGACCCGCTGACCAATTATGACCAATTAGAGACCAATTATTTGGCATGCTTTTCGAATTCAAAGTCCACCGATGGGGTGCTAACATCCGATAAGAGGGTAACATCCGATAACAAAGAAAACTTTAAAAATTAATTAAAAAGTTCCTATTGCTGACCAATTAACGAAACCTGCTGACCAATTAGTGACCAATTAATTGGCATAATTTTTTTTGCAAAATGTATGTATACAGGGTGTCTAGACAGGAAAATTGATTTTCCTTGGAAAATTTTAAATGGTCATAAAAAATTTTCTATGGCTGACCAATTAGTGGGACCCGCTGACCAATTAGTGACCAATTATTTGGCATACTTTTCGAATCGAAAATCCACCGATGGGGTGCTAACATCCGATAACACGATAACATCCGATAACAAAGAAAACTTTAAAAATTAATTAAAAAGTTCCTATGGCTGACCAATTAACGAAACCTGCTGACCAATTAGTGACCAATTAATTGGCATAATTTTTTTTGGAAAATGTATGTATACAGGGTGTCTAGACAGGAAAATTGATTTTCCTTGGAAAACTTTAAATGGTCATAAAAAATTTTTTTTGGCTGACCAATTAGTAGGACCCGCTGACCAATTATGACCAATTAGTGACCAATTATTTGGCATACTTTTCGATATGGAAATCCGCCGATGGGTGCTAACATCCGATAACAAAGAAAAAAATATAAAAATTAATTAAAAAGTTCTTATGGCTGACCAATTAACGAAACCTGCTGACCAATTATGACCAATTAGTGACCAATTAATTGGCATAATTTTTTTTTGGAAAATGTATGTATACAGGGTGTCCAGACAGGAAAATTTATTTTCCTTGGAAAATTTTAAATGGTAATAAAAAATGTTCTATGGCTGACCAATTAGTGGGACCCACTGACCAATTATGACCAATTAGTGACCAAATATTTGGCATGCTTTTCGATTTCAAAATCCACCGATGGGGTGCTAACATCCGATAACAGGGTAACATCCGATAACAAAGAAAACTTTAAAAATTAATTAAAAAGTTCCTATGGCTGACCAATTAACGAAACCTGCTGACCAATTATTACCAATTATTGACCAATTAATTGGCATAATTTTTTTGGAAAATGTATGTATACAGGGTGTCTAGACAGGAAAATTGATTTTCCTTGGAAAACTTTAAATGGTCATAAAAAATTTTTTATGGCTGGCCAATTAGTAGGACCCGCTGACCAATTATGACCAATTAGTGACCAATTATTTGGCATACTTTTCGAATCGAAAATCCACCGATGGGGTGCTAACATCCGATAACACGATAACATCCGATACAAAGACAACTTTAAAAATTAATTAAAAAGTTCCTATGGCTGACCGTTTAACACAACCTGCTGACCAATTAATTGGCATAATTTTTTTTGGAAAACTTATGTATACAGGGTGTTTAGACAGGAAAATTGTTTTTTCCTTGGAAAATTTTAAATGGTCATAAAAAATTGTCTATGGTTGACCAATTAGTGGGACCCACTGACCAATTATGACCAATTAGTGAACAACTATCTGGCATACTTTTCGATATGGAAATCCGCCGATGGGTGCTAACATACGATAACAGAGTAACATCCGATAACAAAGAAAACTTTAAAAATTAATTAAAAAGTTCCTATGGCTGACCGTTTAACGCAACCTGCTGACCAATTATGGCCAATTAGTGACCAATTAATTGGCATCATTTTTTTTGGAAAACTTATGTATACAGGGGGTATAAACAGGAAAATTGTTTTTCCCTTGGAAAATTTTAAATGGCCATAAAAATTTTCTATCGCTGACCAATTAGTGGGACCCGCTGACCAATTATGACCAATTTGTGACCAATTATTTGGCATGCTTTTCGATTTCAAAATCCACCGATGGGGTGCTAACATCCGATAACAGAGTAACATCCGATAAAAAAGAAAATTTTAAAAATAAATTAAAAAGTTCCTATGGCTGACCAATTAACGAAACCTGGTGACGAATTATGACCAATTAATTGGCATAATTTTTTTTTGGAAAATGTATGTATACAGGGTGTCTAGACAGGAAAATTGATTTTCCTTGGAAAATTTTAAATGGTCATAAAAAATTGTCTATGACTGACCAATTAGTGGGACCCCGATAACACGATAACATCCGATAACAAAGAAAACTTTAAAAATTAATTAAAAAGTTCCTATGGCTGACCAATTAACGAAACCTGGTGACCAATTATGACCAATTAGTGACCAATTAATTGGCATAATTTTTTTTGGAAAATGTATGTATACAGGGTGTCTAGACAGGAAAATTTATTTTCCTTGGAAAACTTTAAATGGTCATAAAAAATTGTCTATGGCTGACCAATTAGTGGGACCCACTGACCAATTTTGACCAATTAGTGACAAATTATTTGGCATGCTTTTCGATTTCAAAATCCACCGATGTGGTGCTAACATCCGATAACAAAGAAAACTTTAAAAATTAATTAAAAAGTTCCTATGGCTGACCAATTAACGAAACCTGGTGACCAATTATGACCAATTGGTGACCAATTAATTGGCATAATTTTTTTTGGAAAATTTATATATACAGGGTGTTTAAACAGGAAAATTGTTTTTCCCTTGGAAAACTTTAAATGGCCATACACAATTTTCTATGGCTGACCAATTAATGGGACCCGCTGACCAATTATGACCAATTAGTGACCAATTATTTGGCATATGTTTTGTTATAAAATTCCAGAAATGGGGTGCTAACATCCCACACCCGACCATGAAAATTTTAAAATTTCCATACAATTTTTTCTAATGCTGACCAATTACTGAAACCTGCTGACCAATTATGACCAATGGCATATGTTTTGCTATAAAATTCCAGAAATGGGGTGCTAACATCCCAGAGCCGGTGATGTGTCTGACTGCAATGGCTGTCGCAACAATACACTGGCAACATTGTGTCTGGAGTAGACGGCGTAGCAACATTTCTGATGACGTAGCAACATTGCAGCCAAGACACGTACTAAATATCAGTATCTGTGTAGGTGTTAGTTTGTGTAAGCGTTTAAGTGTATGAATGTGTTAGCGTGTGAATTTATCAGTGTGACCGGTCAAAGCACGAATGCTATGTATCTATGTGTTTATGTTGTTTTGCTGAGTATGGTAAAGTTAGTTTGTATAAACGTTTATGTGTGAACATGTGAGTGTATGATTGCGTGGACGCATAAACGAAAATACGGGAAAGCCGAGAAGAAAGTTGAACATGTATAGGTGAAAGTTGTCTGTTTGTGGATAACGTTCCTTACCACGGCGATGGCTATAAAAGGGCAACAAGTTAGGCAACGGGCAAACGTTTTCTTGTAACAGTGCCCAGTGCAAGTGAAGTGCCAAGTAGTAATACCTTTTCAAAGGTTTAAAAGTTTTTATTGCGCGTTATTTAAAAGCTTCAGAAAAGTCCACGAATAGTTTTTAGTGCGCGGAGTTGCGGTGCCTACTTACACCCTAGTCCGGCAGTTTCCATTGGGATCCCGCCATCAAAATTTATAATACTAGGTAATTGTAATCCTTCCGTTTTAAACTCCGTCTCCCAACCTGGCATGCCCACTGGGAAGTTGGCTTCTACATAGCCAAGTTTCCAAGCAAACCAAAAGTAAACTTGCACGCATGGCTCCACTCCCCCATACATATATGTATATATGTATGCAGGTGAGGAAATAAAGCAGGCAAAGAAGTATGCATACGTCTATAGAGTAACCTGTATTTCATGAATAATTTTTTTATACGTATAACTAATAAATTTTTTTATACGTATAACTAATAAATTTTTTGTTTTGTCTTTTTTGTGTTAGATCATTTCTAATTTGCGGAAATAGCACACTGGGCACCGGTATCGAAGAAAAAGGTGGCTAAAACCCGGAATCGTTTGCGGCAAAAAGGCCCGAATTGGTGGCGGTCAACACAAGAATAACAACTACTACAGATCCCACACTGGCAATACACTTTTTCACACAAATAATAGACGCAAACAGGGCGATATTTGAAACACACGCATCGACACAAACAACATACCAAGTCCAAGGAAAGTATGGTAAGGATTACAAAAACTACAACCGCATCTGTTCTGGCAACGCTAAGGTAGTACCAACAACACCAACATATTTTTGCTCCACAAACGCGAATACCTAAGTCGGATCGGCGGAATTCGGCCAACAGCAATAAAGATAATAAACTTTTATTGGCGGCGCAACGCCCACAACAACCACTACACATTTTTCTTCTGGGGGCACATATTTCATATCGGCGATATATCGCCACAACAAAAACAATCACATCAACACCATCTGCAACAAGAAAATAAGCCTAAAAGCGGCACTGGCGGCGGTCACTCCCGACAACTAAGATACACCACTTCCCAATGGTGGCAACAACTGCATCAACGTTTTTTCTACGATTTTTTGTGACGGCGAGATCAGCCATCTAAGGCCAGCAACAACAATTACTAATTTTCATATAGGCGGCACACAACCTATACAACAACTCCAACACTTCCACAAAATCGGCACTAGGCCAACAAAAAAAACCACAATATCACCACTGTCTCAGCCATCGGACTTCACAACAACAACTCTGAATTCTTGACCGTACAGCGATTGGAGGCAATACCTGGGGGACTAACATAATCCCCGAGATTGACTTTTATTTTTGTTACACCTTTTTATCGTACAATTATTGTTACACTTCTTTTTTTTTTGCACACACATTATTATTGTTACCTTTCCTTTTGCGCACACGGATACTTGGATTGCGAATTAAGATTTAGATAAAAGGGTATAGGTAATCATAAGAAACATCAAGTTAGCGAGGGGAGTTCGAGTTCTAAGAAATTTGATATTTATTTGAACGTGGCGGGTTTGCAGGAGTTTTGCCGACTGCTCTAAAAGGGGTATAACCAAATACATTTTTTTTCTTTTATTAGCCTTTTTTATTTTCTCGCAAATTTTTGGTTTATTTTCCATTGGAAAGAATTCTTACACATTGCTTGTCGTTTGCCTTTTTTCTTTTCTTTTTTTTTTTTTTTTGCAAATTTTCGTTTTTTTATTTCACCATACTCCCACCCACACATTCGTATAGGAACCCATGTGGTTCATTTGAATTTACCTTAATTTAAATAATATTAATTTTAGCTTGACACTTACAATTTTTTTTTTGCTTTGCCAATCCCCTTGAGATTTCCGGGGCTTCCGACACACCCTCATTTCGGTAGAAAAAAACAACAAAGAATTCATCCACGTATCCGCCTATGGACGTACATACCAGTTGGCATTTTTTCTTGTCGCCGACACCTTGTCAAACTAACTAACTCAATGTCCAAGATCACAAGCGAGTGATCTGGCTGAGTATTGAGAAACAAAAGGTGTGCTGGATAAATGTATGTGCATTGAGCATATATGCTTTGAGTGTTTTTCTCTTTACAGCTCGCGGACTCAACTTCATGCAGGCACCTCCAACGGAGTTAGAAACTCGGTGAGTGACAATATTGTAACTTTGGAGTAGTATACATGCATATATGAATGTATGTACATATAATTCCAGTCAATTCCTAGTCTTAAAAAAATTAGAAGAGGAATTGGCGACGACAAAAGAAATAATATATGTGCATGCACAAAATGTCACAAACATATATTTGCACCTACATACTCAGCATTTGCATGTCTTGATGTAGCGCTCCTTAACGTGGGTGGGCAAAACATCTTCTTAAGAAATGGGTTCGGCTCCGTAATCGACACAACGTTTGTCAGCGCCAATCTCTACAAGTTGGCTGAGTGGAAAATCAGTGATTGCTATACCCAAAGCGATCACTCAGCGATTGTGGTGGACCTCGAGGGGGGAGGGCGGCCCACCATACAGCCATCCCTAAAAAACAGAGGTTGGAATATCAATACTTTCGACCCCGACATATTCAAGCTAATGTTGACAACAGTCGAACATAAAGGAAGTGCTAACGACATGGCGAATTAATTTAATGGCGGATATTAGAGCAGCATGCGATGCGTCAATGATTAGAAAGCCCAAGCGCAAACAACATTGTTCCACATTTTGGTGGAACGAGCCCATACACTTCCTAAGGAGAGAGTGTATTCAGGCTAGGAGGCGCCATCAACGAGCCAGAGGGAGACCGGAATTTCTAGAGTGCAGAGCTACCTACAAAAGGGCGCGACTCGCACTTAAGAGAGCAATAAAAGATAGTAAGCGCGAATGCTTTCTCAAGCTTTGCGATGACGTCGAGAATGACCCTTGGGGCACAGCTTATAAATTGGTTTTTAAGAAATTGAAACACAAAGGAGAGGCGATGCCAACATGCCCCTCTTTTCTCAGAAACGTGGTAGATACTTTATTTCCCACGCAAAGGGAGCTAGTTTCTCCCACATCAGGCGCCGTACTATACTCATTTGACGATGTTACCGTCGTCGAAGTCCTTCAAGAGGTGAATAGACTGCAAGACCGCAATTCTCCTGGCCCAGACGGGGTACCAAACAGAGCACTCAAACTAGCTCTCACTTATAACACGCCAACATTTGCGGAACTATTTAACGCATGCTTGGCTGAGGGGACATTTCCTACAATATGGAAACGACAAAAGCTGGTCCTGCTGCCAAAGTTTGGTAAAAATACGGCGGAACCATCTAGCTACAGGCCCATTTTCCTGCTCGACTCCGCCGGTAAGGTTCTTGAGCGAGTCCTCTATAATCGACTCGAAAAAGAAATTGAAGATGTGGGTGGTATTTCCGATAACCAGTTTGGGTTTAGGAAAGGAAGATCTACCATCCAAGCTGCGAACATGGCGAAGGAAGTGGCCCAAGAAGCCATAAGTGGCACCCGATGGCTCGAAGGCTCTAAGGAATATTGCCTTATCGTTACTTTAGATGTAAAAAATGCCTTCAACACTGCCAATTTGGCAAAAATTCTAGACACGCTGGAGCAGATAGGCATATCCCTTTACCTGCGTAGGATCATACGCAGCTACTTTGAAGGTAGAGTGCTAGAATATGAAACGGCTGCTGGAGTAGAAAAGCTTCACGTCACAGGCGGTGTTCCTCAAGGCTCCGTGCTCGGTCCACTGCTTTGGAATATTATGTACGACGGAGTATTTCGACTCAAGATACCCAATGGGGTGAAAATTATCGGCTTCGCGGACGATATCGCATTGGTAATCACCGCCAAGCACCTAGGCGAAATATGCGCCAAATCTAATAAAAGCATAGCGATGGTTCAATCGCGGCTTACGAAAAATGGACTGCAGCTGGCGGAACAAAAAACAGAGGCTGTACTCATATCAAGTAGGAAAAGGGTGAAGCAGGTCACTATAAGAATCGGCCGCCATGACATCGACACGCTGCCAGCAATAAAATACTTGGGGGTTGTGATAGACAGGAGGTTGTCATTCAAAACCCACTTAGAGTATGCCAATGGAAAGGTAGCAAAAACCGTAGCAGCATTATCTAGGATAATGATTAATGCAAGAGGACCAAAGCAACGTCGGCGTCAACTTCTGGCTGGCGTTGTAAAAAGCCAAATACTCTACGGGGCTCCTGTTTGGCATCAGGCCACGCAGTATAAATCATACTTCCGCGGGATAAAGTCGACTTACCGCCTGTGTGCACTACGCGTCTGTAGCGCCTTTAAAACTGTCTCTGATGACGCAGCACTAATCATCGCAGGAATGTGTCCTATAGACATATTAGCAAAAGAAGCAGCGACGATTTATAGGGATCAAAGCTCACGTAACGGAGCACGAGAGCGAAGCGGGCAGAACTGGTAGCTCAGGTGGAATGCCTCAACAAATGGTCACTGGACACACCGATGTATCCCAGATATTAATATGTGGATATCCAGAAAGCACGGCGAGGTAGATTTCTACCTCACACAGTTTCTGAGTGGTCACGGATGCTTTAAGGAATATTTGCACCGATTAAATCATGAGCCTAACAACATATGCGAACACTGCGGCGGCGATACAGTAGAAGATGTTTACCATGTATTTTTCGAGTGTACTAGGTTCTATAGCTCGAGATGCAAACTGTGCAGAATATTTGGAGAGGATTACACTCCTGAAACAATTGTTGGATGCATGCTACAAAGCAAGGTAAAATGGTCCGCGGCATGCGATGTAATAGCGGAAATAATGAAGTGTCTACGAAGTCTTGAAAGGCTACGGCGCAGCAGCGAACATTGAACAGTCGAGTTGTGTGGGTGGATAACAAATTGTTAAGGTTGAGGGGATGGAGCTGACCACGTATTGGATGCAAGGCCTCCGTACAATTAGCGGCGTGAGAATGATAAAATAAGAAAATACCGTAATATATGTAGGTAATGTAATAGTAAACCAGGCGACGGATTGGAGACAAGGCCTCTTCAACCGTTCGAATACTGCCCCAGGTGAAGGAATAAAGCATGGATTGGAGACACGGCCTCTTCAACCATGCGACCAAAAGCAGTCAACATACACGCAACGACAAACCTACGGATTGGAGACAAGGCCTCTCCAACTGTAGAAACAACGAGTATGAGAGTAAACGTCTCACATGTAATCAGAGTTTATACTCGGATTGGAGAGAAGGCCTCTCCAACCGGTGGAATTACGAGGAAAGCCCCGTTACGTATTGTGAAAAAAAAAATTAAATGAAAAACGGAATAACCTATTGAAATAACAAAAAAAAAATATCTATTTATACATATATAATTTATTTACACATATATACATATATAAAAAACAAAACCATACAATACAAGTAGTCGAACGCACAAGCATGCCACAAGCACTATATGAACAGTGTTTAAGGTAGGCTTGGAAATATTCGTAGAAGTGGTATGCGTCAAGCACATTCAGGTAGTAAGCAGAGCGCGTCAGTCCCAGTGTTAACCATACCGCGGCACTATCTAAGTACAGCAAAGTGACCCCGACAGACGTAGAGCTTAGTGCTCAACCTACCTCCCGACGGAATACTTGACGGTATTACCGGGGGGTAAATGGTACTCAGACGGTAGGAGGTTTAGTGCGGTTAAAGTCCCACACTGACTATTGAGGCTTTCGATGCTTCCTCCTCGTAAAACAAAAAAAAAAAAAAAACCTACATACTCTTTCGTTTACTTTGCTGACCTACTTCTGCTTTGTACAAAATTGATTTCGGATTTGTTTTCATTGTTGAGAAGGTCAGGGAAAATAGTCCTTAACTCTTTTTTGTTTCATTTTCTTTTTTTTTTGCCTTTGCTGACCGACTTTATGAGCGTTTGAATGTCGGTATCTATAGGATTTTGAATTTAGCACCTAGCAGCATTTGTATAGTATTTCGTAAATTTTTAATCATATGATTTTCGGAACATCCTAATACGACTAAATCGTCCATGTATAGGAATGCTTGTGAAGGTTTTAAGACTGCAAATGCCAATGTCATCATTCTCTGGAATGAGTTCGGTGCTACTTTAAGGCCATACGGTAGCCTTTTAAAACGATGCGTACCATTATCTGCTGTAAAGGATGTGATATCTCTAGATTCCTCGATGAGTTCAATCTGGTGAAATCCAGACATTAAGTCTAAGCATAAAAAATATTTAACTCTTCCTAATTGATCTAGTATGTCATCAATTCTTCGTAAAGGGAATTTATCTGCGGTTAATTTTTTATTTACCTGTCTGTAATCTACAACCATTCTACATCTTTTTCTTGATTATTCGGTAGTGATTTTTTCGGTACTAATAAAATTGGACTATTAAATTCTGAGATTGAAGGTCCTATTATGTCATCCTTAATTAATTTACTTCTTTATTAATTTCACTCTTATGAGCTTCTGGTATTCTATAATTTTTTACATAGACTGGGTTATTGTCTTTCATATAAAGTTTCTGTATATAAAAATTATTAGTGGTAATTGGTTCTGTTTCCAATGAAAAAATTTTAATGAATTCTGCACATAATGCATTAAGTGATTTATTTGCCAAGCTTGGAAAGTTTTTATGTTGAAACGAATAAACATAATACAGATCTGGCATCACCATGTGGTATAGACAAAATTGTCTCCACTCTATACTGTATCTATTTTCCCCTTTTTCTTCCGGTGAATTATAATAAAGGAAAACACATTGAATTTAGACTCCGCGTTTCATTGCGACTTATATGGAATCCATTACAGGTTATGGGCCCAGCACGCCTCCATTGCGCGTAGGAAGTGCAAAAAAGTCGCAACCGCGAAATTGAGTCTCTAAGCGTAATTCATAAAGCAGAATCGTAATTTGAAATTTTTTCCTTCAGTATACACGTATTCATTCTAACCTTCGCACGTTGACGTACATTATTTGCCTTATGCAAGCACCCGAGAACTTTTGAAAGCTCATACCGTTTAACTGCGCGCGCGCCAAAAATAAAGTTTTATACACATAGAAAAAGCTCACTCCTTCGCAAGAACAAAATCAATCGCTAAAACATGGAGCAAATGGAAATCTAATAGAAGTATACAGCAAAGTAGCACAGTTGTACGACTGACAGCCAACGAAAAGTAAAACAGAAGAAACAAAGGTAATTACAAAGACATCATAGCAAACACAAAGTGAAGGTAAAAATATAAAAAAAAAAAAAATAGAAGACAAATATGAAAAACTTGGCGAAAACTAAGCAAATCGTGAACAAATCGAATCTCAGCAAATATCAGTGTCAAATTCAACGCCGGTGCTGAAATCCAAAATGAGCTTTACGACAGTGAAAATTGAACCACTTTGCAAAGATAACTTTGACACCTGGAAAATACAGGTACAGGCATTGTTGACAAAAAATGATGCGCGGAAGTATGTGAATGGTAGCTGTGTCAACCCAGCGTCACCACCCGCAGCAGTTAGTGAATGGGAAGACAACGATGCTGAAGCAAAGTCTGACTTGGTGCTATCAATGAGCCCATCCGAATTGCAGCAAAAAAAGCACTGTCGCACATCAAAAGACATTTGGGACAAACTGCATTCTGTTTATAAATCGCGCGGGCCAGCGCAAAAAGCTATGTTACTCAAGTCACTCATACTGCACAAAATGTGTCCTAATGATGGCATTCGTGAACATCTACGAAAATTCTCCGATATAGTCGATAGGCTAGTAGAAATGGATTTAGTTGTCATAGAGGAGCCTTTGACAATCCTGCTCCTGTGCAGCATTCCAAACCAATTTGAAACCTTTAGAATCGCCATCGAGTCCCAGGAAAAGCTACGAAAATTAGAAATACTGAAAGTGAAATTGCTTGAAGAGTTTGAGGCACGCAACAGAAATGGCACGGCAATGCATGAAGATGTCTTATACGCGAATAGAAGCAGCGGAAGCAAGAAATCCAGCAATTGTCAGCATTCAAACAATTCAGACCAAAAAAGGGCCACTTTTAAGTACGCATGCCATACTTGCGGAAAGATTGGGCACAAGGCTAGGGAGTGCAAATCTAAGACGTTTAAAACAAAGGTCAGAGACGAAACCAGAACGATTCAACGTGTAATGCAAAAGAAGTGGGTTTAGGCGCAAGCAACGTTCACGCAAGTGACAAATGGTGCCTCGATTCGAGTATACGCCCACATGTGCTCGTCTAACGCGAAATTCCAATCCCTTGAAGAATCCACCGGTAGGACATTAGCTTTAGCCAATAATAGTCTCACGAAAAAGCAGGTGACGGAATAGTAAAGGTCACGTCAAATACAGGCTGCAACGTTACACTTAAAGATACTCTATACGTACCGGACCTGCGTACAAATTTATTGTCAGTGTCAAAAATGACTCAGCACGGTCTCGACGTAAAATTTACGGGAACAAAAGCCACCATAACAAACAAATCGACAGGCGCAAAAGTTTTCATATCAGAGCGTGAAAACAACTTGTACTACGTCGAAGAATAAGCTGAATCGGCAGCGGTACCCAGCCCTAAAATAACGACGCTCCAGGATTGGCACGAAGCATTCGGCCAACTAAACGAAAAAGACCTCAAAGAAATTATATAAAAAAGAAAAGTTCTCGGTGTTAGCGCAAATACCAAAACGAGTTTAACAACGTGCACTACCTGTATTCAGGGAAAGCAAGCTCAGCAACCATTTCAAAAATCGAACCGCACTACCAAAGACATTCTAGATTTAGTGCACAGCGACGTATGCGGGCCCATGAAAACACAATCATTCGGAGGGTCGCGATAATTCGTCACGTTTATCGATGACAAAACAAATGATGTACAATATATTTTTTGAAGCACAAAAGCGAAGTCATAGATAAATTCAAAGAGTACTAAAGTTTGGTCGAAACTCAATCAGGCAAAAGAATAAAATATTTGCGCAGCGACAATGGTACCGAGTACACATATAACGCTATGAGAGATTTTTTGAAAGCCGAAGGCATACGGGAAGAGTTTACTATTGAGTATACGCCACAGCAGAACGGAGTAGCCGAGCGCAAAAACAGAACCATTTTAGAAATGGCTAGATGCATGTTAATCCAATCTAGCCTCCCGCCGGCTTATTGGGCAGAAGCCGTCAACACGGCGAATTATTTGTGCAATCGTTACCCATCGCAAAGTTTAAATGGTGAAGTTCCATACAGAATATGGACTGGGAAGACCCCACATGGTGGTTACTTACAAAAATTTGGCTGCATTGCATACATGCTAGACAAAATGACGAACAAATGTAAATTTAAATCAAAGTCGATAAAATGCATATTCGTAGGCTATTCTGAAACGTCGAAAGGTTACCGCCTGTGCGATCCCAACTCTAAAAAGATACGTCGCAGCATGGACGTCGTATTTACTTCGCAGAATAAGCCAGATACGTACGAGGAATTTTACACAAACGATATCGAAATGCAATTACAACAGAAACCGAATAAAACAAATGCACAGATCGACGTACATCCAACAGAGTAGCCACAATCAAACGAAGAAATAAAGGGTTCCCCGCAGTAAACGATATCCGAGCAATGAAACGAGGGAGAGGTCGCCGAAAGAAAATACGGACCAAGTCGCGTGGCAGACCACGGTTAGAGCACAACATGGTACCGGTCATCGAAATACCCTCGAGTGACGAAAGTTCGGCAAACGATGAAAATGCACAAATCGAAAATAGTCCTTATAGCACAGCATTGATACAAAGTAAAGATCCAGGAAACCACTTAGAATCACTTGCTAGTCCCGAAGCAACCGAATGGAAAAAGGTCATGCTAAAAGAATATAGCACACTTCTCGCAAACAATACTTGGGAAATAGTAGATCGTCCCGTTGCGAAGAAGATCGTAGAATCAAAATGGGCGCTACGCACCAAATACAAGTCAGATGGAAGCATTGACAGCAGGAAGGATAGGCTTTTAGCGAAAGGCTTCACCCAGAGAGCCGGCATGGACTACAGCGAGACCTTCGCACCTGTAGCCATGCCTAACACTCTCCCCTCAGTTATGACCATTTCTGCAGAAATGGGTTTGGAAGTCCACCAACTCGATTTTGTAAGTTCGTACCTTAAAGGAACCATTGAAACCGAAGTTTATATGACCCTCGCCGGCGAATTGCATAAGGTAGTAGGTCACACGGAATGCGCCAGATATGCTGAAAACAAAGTTTGTTTACTGAGAAAAGCAATTTATGGCTTGAAACAGTCAGGCCGACTGTCGTACCAAAAGCTGGAAAATAAATTACAGAGCATGAACATGACGGCGTCAAAAAGCGACCCATGCCTGTACATACATCGCGAAAACGGCACCACTGCCCTAATCGCCATATACGTTGACGACCTTATCGTGGCCTCGAACAGTAAGCAAAAGTACATACAAATAAAAGCTGAACTCGCCTTCACGTTTGAAATGAAAGATTTAGGCCCGATAAAGTTTTGCCTTGGAATCGAATTCAACCAATGCCTAAAATTGAACACTATTACAATGAGCCAATCGAAAAATGTCGCACACTTACTAAAAAGGTTCGAGATGAACGACTGCAAACCGGTCAGTACGCCCGCTAACTCGAGCATAAAACTGTCTAAAGAAATGTCGCCCAAGACAGAAGAAGATGTTCGTTCTCCAAGTAAGTTGCCATATCAGAACCTAGTAGGATCACTTATGTATCTCGCCGTATCAACACGATCAGACATCGCCCATGTAGTCAGCATGTTAAGCCAATTTAATACTAGCTACGGTACAGCACACTGGGTGGCAGCAAAACGCGTATTGCGCTATTTAAAGGGCAAACAAAATCACGGGATCTGTTTTATACTCGCACCACTGGCCCTTCATTAACGGGATTTGCTGACGCTGATTGGGGATCTAACGTAGACGACAGACGGTCATACACCGGCTTTGCATTCACATTAGCCGGCGCAGCCATTAGCTGGGAATCCAGAAAGCAATGAACCGTGGCCGTCTCGAGCACCGAGGCGGAGTACATGGCCATCTCCGACTCAATCAAAGAAGCCATACACCTGAAACATTTGATGAATGAAATATTGGGAAAAGGCCAACCAGTAGTTATCTTCAATGACAACCGGAGTGCCGGCAAGTTAATCAAAAATGCGATATTCCACAATCGCACGAAACACGTCGACATCCGTCACCATTTCGTCCGAGAAGCTGTCGAAAGAAAATACATTACCATAAAATTCATGAGAACAGAGGAAATGCTGGCAGATGTCCCGACCAAAACCTTGACTTCAAGCAAGCATCTAAATTGCGTCAAAAACCTAGGCATAAAACCAATCTTTTAGAACTTTTGGAATTTGATGATTTGTATACATATGTTTGTACAAATTAAACTAGCAAGTATAATGCAATGTAAAATATAACTTGTATGCATATGTAGGTATATCTATTTTAAATCAACTCATCAATGACGTCAGATCTGAGGGAAAGTGTTGAAACTAATTAACATAATACAGATCTGGCATCACCATGTGGTATAGACAAAATTGTCTCCACTCTATACTGCATCTATTTTCCCCTTCTTCTTCCGGTGAATTATAATAAAGGAGAACACATTGAATTTAGACTCTGCGTTTCATTGCGACTTATATGGAATCCATCACATTTTATTTAATCTTTCTAATTTTTCCGTATTTTTTGCCTCATTTTCGAGTTTATTATTTTTAACTATTGTATAATCATAAAAATTTTGTGAACGTATATTAAAATCTTGCAGTGTTGTATTTTTATTTGTTGTATTTATAATGCTAACAAATTTTTGTTGTGAGTTTGCTAGTGTGTTTGTAACAAAAATACCTCCAGACAATTCTTGTTGTGGAATTAGTAAATCTGAATTGTCATTTTTAATTTGAATTTGTCTAACTACTTCTGATCGTGCGGGAATTGAAAAACTATTGATTGTTGGTTTGTTAGTCATCTGGATTATTATGTTTTCTGGGTAGTCATATGGTCTCAATATTAAAATGTCTCCTGTTTGATAATCTAAAATGCAATTATAATTTTTAATGAAATCTAATCCTAATATTCCATCGCATGGGTTCGGAAATTGTCTTCTACTACGTGAAATTTGTGTCTAATTAATAGATAATCATCTTTTAAGTCCGCTTTAACCGTGCCAATAGTGCTTGTTATACCTTGGCCAATTCCTCTTACATCTGTTTTTCGAGAACTATTAATAGTGACATTACTGTCAATTTGACCCTTTTTTATTATTGAAATATCCGCTCCCGTATCGATTATGAGGGTTGATATGGAAACACTCAGAGTTGTTCTGGAAGATATGTAGCTATTTAGGTGTAAATTGAAAATGTATAATTTTTTATTTATTGAGTTGGAGTTTGTTGGTTTTCCTGTTGTGTAACATTTCGGACATTTCTGGTGTTATTGCGGGTATTTCCTCGCGATCCGAAATTTCGACAAGATCTTTGGTTATTTTGTCTGTTATTATTATTGTTATAGTTATTGAAAGAACGTCTATAGTTTCCTCTATAATTATTGTTTTGGTAACTCCTGCGGAAGTTACCTCGGAACTGATTTTCTTGGAGAATATGTAGTATTGAATTTATATTTCCAGTTACTTCTGTGCAACTGTTAGTAAATTTAGATATGGCTTCGTTCATTGTTGTGAACGTTCCAGCTTGCATAATTGTTTT
The DNA here is from genome assembly GCF_040869045.1 of Eurosta solidaginis. Classification (NCBI taxonomy): domain Eukaryota; kingdom Metazoa; phylum Arthropoda; class Insecta; order Diptera; family Tephritidae; genus Eurosta; species Eurosta solidaginis. Next base: position 204,498,283 of record NC_090319.1, read on the forward strand.
TACCTTGTCGTTGGAGCAGTTTTTACACATAGCTTTCACAGCTGATTGTGTAGCATACTTGGTTGCTAACTCTGGTGTTAGTCCGTCAGATATGTAGGCGCCTTCCAACGATTTTGTCAGCCTTTCAATTTCAGCAGTGTATTGGTTTGCCGTTTTGCTGCGTTGTTGGATGTTCAGGAGCTTTGCTGTCAAAACTTCAACTGATTCACCTTTAATAGCTGTTTTAAATTTTTGTTTTGCCGCTTCAATTGAGCTTTCAGTGCTTAACAGGTTTCTGGCTGTTCCTTTCAGCTTGGTTTTTATCATCGAAACTGCTACAGCTTCATGGGCATCCTTAATTTTTTCTAGGATATCTAAAGCATCCAAGCAGCTATTTCAGTTCTCAGCTTTACTATAGAATTCTGGCAGAACTGACGAAGCATTGGTTAAAAATTCGACTATTGTTTGTCGCATTTTATCGCTTTCTGTTTGCGAATCTTTATCAGTAATTTCAATTTTTAGGGCTTCCCCTACGTTGGGTTGAGTCTCTGGTAATAGGGCAGTAAAATATTTGTTGTGCTTCTAGCTGATGTTTAGCTGTTTAATTGCTATATACCCTTAGTATGATTTGTCCTATATTGTTCAATGGATGTAATATTGTCGTGAGGTGTTTCAATACAGTAAATCTTAGTATGGTTGTATTTTTGTTGATACGCTTATACGATTTTTCCGCCAAGGTCTTCCCTTCCACAAGCTTGTTCAGAATGGTTTCCCATTTGTCCATTGGGGTATATATTTGTCCCTTAGAATTAGACTTTGTCTAGACCCTCTGCTCGGCTCATGTATCTTTTCTTTAAGAATTTATTGTGAGCTGAGTATAATTTGAGAAACAAATTGAGGCAAGTGCAAATTGCTAATATTTTCAACAAGATTTTGTTAAATTCTAATGCCTCACTATGGTCAACGACCTGTATGGAATTAATTACATTTGCATTGTTTTGTCCTACTTTGGATTCTTTACCTCCTATTTCGAAATAATAATCGCTAAAATTTTCTTATAAATTTGTTTATTTATTTATTTATTGATATTAGTCGGTACGTCCCATAAATTTAACTTCGTACCTCCACCTTTCTTCACCTGTTGTTAGTATTGGTACTAATACAAATTCTAAGGTGGGTTCCCTAGGCATTTCGAGCAGTTTCCACCATTTCTTAAGTGAATCTAATGACTTTTCTGCTTCTTGTAATTTCCTTAATGATACAATACCTTTCTTAAAACTCCTACTCTCGGATCCCAAATTCGCAACAGTGCGGTTGATAGCCTCGTAAGCAAGGTCATTAGGCAATGCACTCTCCATTGAAAAAACTTATTTTATATGCCTTTCATTTTTCTTATTTCGGTTTTCAAACGAATTTTTTCCTCCGTGTTTGTAGATAAATAAATTTTTTGATACAAAATTGCTACCGCTTTTCTAAGGTTGAATTTTTTACCTCCTCTCTTTCTTTTGATTTTGGTTGGTTTCGGAATTCTTGGTTCCTCTATTTTTTGTTGCTGATTTCTACGCCTATATTCTTCTTTTCTTTTGTAATTGCCTTAGGGCCCTGTTTAATTTTTTCTAATGTTTTTACTTCTACTGCTTTTACTAATACTTTTTTTAGTTTGTTTTCTTCTTCCTCAACTAGTTTGCTACAATGCAAGAATATTGCGTCAAATTCTTCTTGACTACTTATATCATTCATTTAAAAATTTAGAGGGGGAAGAAATTCTTAAATTTATTGGCAAAAATCTACTTTTTGCCCGTAAGCTGGCAGCCTTTAGGTTGTCAAATGCTTCTAAAAGTACTAAAAATACTTAAATGAAAATAACTTAACTAATGCCAAATTTTTTCTTAGCTGGTCCTCGTTGTCCTTGTCTCTTATGCCACGATCTTGTTTTATTCCACTCCGTTTTTTGCGGTTTCTCAGTTGTCTACGATGTCTTTAGCTCTATTCACAGTTTTCAATTCGTTTTGGCTTCCCTCTTGTTCTCCTTGTTTGCAGGATCCTGTTTTATTCCACTTCGCTATGCGTCAGTGGTGGTCGATTTGGTGGTGGTAGTGGTCTTGCCGTATCCGAAAAAATACTTTTCCTTCTATCCTTTGTGGTATTCAATAATTGTTTAAGATTTGTCATTTATTCCACTTCGTTATGCGTCTGTGGCGGTTGTTTTGGGGCGGTAGTTGCCTTGCAGTATCCGAAAAAATATTTTTCCTTCTTTCCTTTGTGGTATTCAAGAATTTTTAAGATTTGTCTGGTAGGATGCCAATTTAGGCAGTAAAATGCCGATTTAGGCAGTAGGATGCCAACTTAGGCGGTAGGATGCCCATTTAGGCAGTAGGACGCCGATTTAGGCAGAATCGCCATATAAAAGATTAAAAAGTAATAGTAGGTTTTGTGAGTGACGAATGAGCGAATGCTTGTTTATTCAAATATTGTCGGCTTATTTATACTAAATTATTCTAAACATATTCTTACATACATATTTACTTTAAGCATACATACTTACATACATATTTACCTTAAGCATACATACTTACATACCTAAATACAACTCGACACAAAATATGTACCTACACATCTGTGTTGAGCTGTGCCTTCTGTGGGAAATGCAATGTCAGCAAATTTGCCGGAATGCAAATTTGGTTTGGTCGTGCGTTGTACACACGCCTGTTTTAAATCGTGTGAACAGAGCAGCAACAATTAGCAAATGCCCCTTTTGTGTTGGTTAAAATTTAGACTCTTTTTGTTACAGGGTAGCATATTAACTGGTTTTCTCATTTGGCATTGAAATTTTTGGCTGTTTACACTACACGACAACCCCCGACGGGTTTCATTGCGCCACGTTGCCAGGCCCCATACCCAAATACACCGGGTACCCCAAATCTTACCCAAAGACGTCAAGTCCCAGGGCCACAACAGCACTTGCGCCCAGCCTCTCACAACCCAGGCGTAGCCACCCGTCACTTACTCCCAGAATGACGACGTCTCCCCCGTCGCACTGCAGAATTTTTCAGCTAAACTGTAATGGATTAACTGGAAAGATCACGGAGATAGTAGATTTCATGAAGCGGCACAACATCCGCATTTCTGCGATTCAAGAGACTAAACTCACAGCAAGATCTGCTCTGCAAACCTGTTCTGGGTATAATGTCCACAGAAAAGTTCGCCAGAGTGGAAATGGAGGCGCCTCGCGTTTATCAATCACCACTCTGTGCAATATCATATATTTGATCCCGACATCGGTCGCAGGGACAGCGTCTTAGAACGTCAAGGCTTATCTGTCCGGTCAGGCGATGCAAACCTAGAAATCATCAACATCTACATTCCTCCTGCCACCTGCTGCCCCAGTGGATACCGCCCTAATATCAGCGCCTTAAAATAAATAAATGTAAAGCGCAATAACCTCCAAAGAGATCTAAGGCCGACCTTCTCTTCCAATTTGCGTCGTGCTCCTATTGATTTTTCCCTACAAATCGGCCGGTCGGGACCTACATGTTTTAAGCCGACTCCGAACGGCATCTGCAAGGCAGATGAGTTTTCACTGAGAGCTTTTCATGGCAGAAATACACCCGGCGCGCTTGCCAAACCCTGCCGAGAGGCGACCCCGCTTAGAAAAATTTTCTTCTAATTGAAAAACCTTATTTCTAAAATTTTGATTTTGCTTTGCCCGGGGTTTGAACCCAGGCATACGGTGTGGTAGGCGGAGCACGCTACCATCACACCACGGTGGCCGCCTTACTCACTGGCAATAATCGCATTATCTTAGGCGATTTCAATGCCCATCACGATCTATGGCATTCAAACTTGCAGGCAGAGAGCAGGGGTGAGATGTTGGCGAATCAAATAGAAGAAACGACGTTCTGCACAATAAACGGAGACGCCCCCACACGTATGGCAGGAAGCTGACACAGTTCGCCGGATATATCAATAGTGAGCGCTGGACTCGTAAACTGCGTCAACTGGCAGCCGATGGTAACACTGGCATCTGATCACCTGCCTATACTTATTTCGCCGAGCGTACCGCCGACTTCATCGTTACAGAAAAACGCACTTTCATAAACTTTAAAAAAGGAAAGTTGGGACGAATACAAATCCTTTACAGACAGCCGCTTTGTGCCCTCCCTATGCCGAATGATGCTCGCCAAGGGGAGCGTGCTTATCGCAAGGTCATTGAATCCGCTTCGGCTCGCTTCATTCCCGCTGGTAGAATTCCCGAAATTCGGCCTAACTTTCCGGCACAGGCCGCAAATTGAGCGAGAGAACGTGACCTTATAAGATTGCTTGTAGATGAACACAAGCGGGAGAAATGGGAGGAGCACCTAAACGGTTGTAGCCTCTCTGCCGGTGTAGGTAAGCTTTGGTCCACGGTAATGTCCCTATCGAATCCGACTAAGCACAATGACAAAATTTCCATCGCCTTTGGCGATAAAATGCTGTCGGCGTGCTTTTAGGAACTGCTTGCGTACACATTCACCATAATGGTACCGACTTCTCCGCGCGGGCATTAATTGATTCAGGGTCTGAATGTACTTTCATGACAGAAAGACTGAAACGCAGAATCAATTTGCGGCAAGGAAAATGCATGCCCAAATGTCAGGCATCACCATTGCAGTATCTGCTCAAGTTAGAGAGGCATCCACCATCGAATTACGTTCACCAGTGGATCCATGCTTTAGCTTGACTACTGCAGTTCTGACTCTAGCCAAACTTACTGGGAATCTGCCATCCTGTCATATCCACACCATGACTATGCAGACATTCCCAGACTTGGTTCTGGCAGACAAGAGGTTCTACGTCAACGAAGATGTAGACCTCATACTTGGTGGAGACATATATCCCCAAATTATAATGAGCGGTCTGAAAAAGAATGTACTTAATACATTTCTGGCCCAATAGACAGTGTTCGGTTGGATACTAACGGGTCGAATGGAAGCACCGAGTCCAACGAAGAGCATCATGTCATTTTACAACGAGGTTGCGTTGGACAACCAATTAAAAGCTTTCTGAGAGGTAGAAAATGTGCCGAAAAATAAAATGCTTAATGAAGAAGAAAGGTATTGTGAACAGTTATTTAAAGAAACAACAAAACGTGATGAAAATGGGAGGTATACAGTTTCCCTACCATTCAGGCAAGATTGCCCTGAGAGTATTAAATTAGGACCGTCCCTAAAGCGCGCATGTTCACAATTCTTCAGAAATGAGGGGAGATTACTGAAAATCCAAGAGTTAGGGAAAGAGTATGTTCGGGTGTTGTCAGAATACGAAACGCTTCGGAAAAATCAAGAATAATATACTATCCGACGATTCGGATAATTATTTCCTGCCCCACCACGCCGTTGAAATGGCGGAAAGTACCACTACCAAGGTGCGCGTCGTCCTCAACGCTTCAAGTCCGACGGCAAATGGCATAAGTCTAAACGACATACTCCACCCAGGCCAGTAATACAAGCAGACTTGCCCATTTTAATTATACGTTGGAGACTGTACCGCTTTGTCTTTAATAGTGACATAGAAAAGATGTATAGGCAAATTTGGGTGACCGATAATCACGCCAAATTTCAAAGAATTCTCCATCGAACATCCTCCAACGAACCCATCAGTCCTTACGAACTAAAGACTGTCACATTTGGTGTAAACTGCGCCCCCTAACTCGCGATACGATCACTTCTGCAATTGGATGATGATGTAGAAAATACCCACCCAATAGCATCGAATATACTTCGAGAGAGTATGTATGTCGACGACGTTTTATCGGGAGGACATACAATAGCGTCAACCATAAGAGAAAGAAACGAGTTTCGCGAAGCATTACAATCAGCTGGATTTCCATTGCGCAAGTGGACATCAAATTGTGAGGAAATCCTTCAGGACATCCCCAAAACGGATCTGCTCAGCGAGGACTTCCTAGCGTTCGAAGAGGCTAGCTCGGTGAAGCCACTCGGAATACGATGAAACGCGCACTCAGACATGTTTTACTTCAAAGCAGTAGTTTTAGAGAATGGCGAGAACATCACCAAATGCGCATTCTTTCCGCTATAGCCAAACTTTTCGACCCTGTAGGCTGGCTTGCACCAATGGTCATAGTGGCAAAAATACTAATGCAGAATATCTGGTTAGAAGGCACCGGGTGGGACGAGCTTATCTCCCCAACTACCTTAGAACGGTGGGAAAGCTACACCCACCACTATAACATAATAGATGACATTAGGATACCGCGCTGGGTAAATTTTTCACCGGAAGACGACTTAGAAATCCACGGCTTCTGTGACGCTTCCGAGAAAGCAAATGCGGCAGCGGTATACATGCGCGTTAATAGAGACGAACTGGTTTTCATACACTTACTTTTAGTAAAAACCAGAGTAGCTCCTGTGAAAACCATATCGCTACCACGTTTAGAACTCTGCGGCGCCGTCTTGCTCGCAGAAATCATAGAATCAATATTCCGAAACATTCATTTGGTACCAGAAAAAGTTCACCTATGGACGGATTCAACCATCGTACTCGCATGGATACGCAAGCCGCCGTGGTCAACTTTCGTCGCACATCGAATCACCAAGATCCTCGACATGGTCGGTAACAAGGACTGACTTCACTTGGACTCGGAATATAACCAAGCGGATTAAGGAAGCAGAGGACTACTAGCATCAGATTTGGTCGGCAATTCGTTGTGGTGGCAGGGACCTTCTTGGCTGCAAGAAGACAATTCCCACTGGCCAGCACAAGACACCGAATACAAAATGTCCGTTGAGGAGAAGAGGGCTCAAACATATGCCACGACAAGGGTAGATCAAATAGATATTCTCGACCGATTTTAAAATCTACCCAGGGCATTGAAAGTCCTATCCTATGTTAGAAGATTCTATAAACGCTTCCTAAAACTAAAGCAACGTTCCACGAAAAGTCGTGTATAATCTCAGCCGATGACATTAAGGCAACGACTCAAGCATTAATACGAGTCTGCCAGAAATAATTCTACGGTATAGAATATTTAAAATTGAAAAATAGGGAACCTATTGATCGAAAGAGTGAAATACTGTCACTCATAGAAAAAGATGATATTATTACAACAGGGGGGGCGTCTAGGGACTTCAAACGACATTTCATACAACGAGCGTCATCCTATCATCTTGCCTTACAATTGCAGGTTATCTCGCCTTACAGCCATGATGACTCATCATGATTCCCTTCATGGCGAGAACCAGATCATGCTCCGTCTTATCCGAACCCAATATTCGATTCCGAATGTCAAGACCATCATCCACAATTGCAAAACCTGCATTATTCACCGAAAGCAGGCGCAGTCCCAACTTATGGGTACCCTTCCCTGCGAACGTACGACCTTTACCCGCGCGTTCACCAATACCGGGTAGACTTTGCGGGGCCTTGTGACATCAAAAGGTACCGCGGTAGGGGATGTCGACTGTCCAAAGGCTATGTATGCCTTTTTGTCTATTTCTCCACTAAGGCCATCCACTTAGAAGCCACTAGTGACCTTAGTACCCCATGCTTTCTAGCAGCCTTTTCGCGCTTTATCGCTATAAGAGGATGTTCAAAGAACGTCTATTCCGACAATGGTACGAACTTTGTCGGAGCTTCCAGATCTCTACGATCGGAATTCAAAGCCTTCCTGGCAAAAAGCAGAGACAGAACAGCCTCCAAGTATAGCCATCAAGCATTAACTTGGCATTTTATTCCCGCCGGCGCTCCACATATGGGCGGCCTGTGGGAAGTGGGAGTGAAGAGCTTCAAAAGCCACTTCGAAAATATCGCTTCTCCCCACAAATATACTATGGAGGAGTTCCAAACACTTTTGTGCAGGATTGAGGCGTGCCTCAACTCGCGCCCTCTCAGTCCTCCATTCGGCCCAACGGATCTGGAACCACTAACCCCGGGACATTTCCTAACGGGCAGCCACTTTCTGGCGCCACCAGAGCCAGATGATAACGGAAGCCCGTCCTTCATAATAAACAGATGGCAGAAGCTAAAGGCCCTCCATCAAACGTTCTGCCAGAGATGGAAAACCGAACATCTTTCCGAACTTCAAAAACGTGTGAAGTGGAAGCATCCCAAACAAAACATAAAAGTGGGAGATCTCGCTCTCCTCAAAGAGGACAACTTATCTCCCAACGAATGGAGGTTACGTAGAGTCGTCAACGTACACCCCGGCGAAGATGACCGAGTACGTGTAGTCGACCTCATAACGGAGAAGGGTCAAGTCAGACGACCTTTGGTCAAACTGATCCTTCTTCCTACGGAGATCGATTGTGAGAGGACCTCGAGCTCCTCTTAACAAGCCCTCCGTTCCCTCCACATCCCTCTTTTCAGAAAATCAATCCCCAGCTCTTGTTCACCCGGAACGAGGCCAACCAACAATCCTAATGCAGATCCGCATCTGCCACCGAAAACAAAGGCATTCTCCTGCCCATTCAATTTTTAAATAAAAAAAAAAATCAAACCCAAAATTCACTCGTTATCCCATAACGAGGACAACAGAAAAGCCTACCGCAGAAGGGCGAACCGATCTGCCACAGAAAACAGCTGCACTCGTTGCCGCGCAACGAGGCACATCGCAAGCCTACCGCTGATGAGAAAACTCATCTGCACCAGATATTAGCAGGGTTAAATTCCTTATATTTTTAGAAATTTTATTTAAGTCAATCCGAATATTTAAGAACATCACTTGACTATTCCAAACTTCGAATGCAAACAGCACAACTTGCAAATAATTTTAGAATATCTAAGCTTAATAGCTCAGTAATTTTGAGTGCCAGAAAATGCATGCATGCATAAATGCTATCCAACTGCATGCAGCGTCGAAACATTGTTTTTTTTTTTTTTTTTTTAATAAATTTAAGAAATATTTGGGGGCGCGTATTAGAAGTCGACCTTCTGTTGTATTAATTCCGTATGTTCGAACCATTCGTCTCCATTTGAGTATTTGGAGAATCGGTTCATAGTTGGAATATTATGCATATTCGGACCTCGTGAGGTAGTATCAATAAATGTATTCCGAATATTCTAAATTAACGGTTTATCCGGAACGCCTCCATGAATACTTAACGGAAAAGAGCTTTCCAAAATTTCAGAATAAAAAAGTGAATACTCCCTGTTTACCAGGACCGCACAAAAGTTCAACTCTTCTGTCCTTGACTTTGACAAAGTCCTTCGGGCTCAGCAAGGACAGAATATAAAGCTCTAAGACAATAAGCCATTTTCCCTTATTTTTTTTCAATTGAGTGCGGCTGCTGAGTAGAGTATCGGCTGCCTGTTCAAAATCGTCCTATCTTAAAATATTAAAAAAAAAGGTGGAAAAACTTCCCACTTCAGGATTTGTTACAAAAACGCCCTATAGTGGAATCGTATTAAAGAACGCCTTATCTCAGAATGCTTTTCATTAGCTCACATGGGAAGGTTTTTTGAAACGAACTTTCGGTTGGGGTATTTGGAACAAAATTCTAACGTACGGCGCTCTTCAAACAAATTCTGAAAGAATATAAATCCCTATCAATTCAAGAATAATTTTAGTAGAGAACGAATCATTTCCATCCAAACATGTTGGCATTTACAAAATTATGATCACTACTAATGTACTACTAAAGGTCCTATTCTGCTACATTTTTTCGCTGAAGGGGATTGAAGTATGACATGTTTTCTTTACTTCATAAAAGCAACCTGTCCGGATTTTAATTTGGAAGTGTCAAAGCTCGGTCATCATTGGAGAACAAGCCCCTTGTAATTGAATCATGGTGCAACCTATACCGGTTCCCAAAATTCGTTAGTTTCCACTGGAAACATTTTTTTAATAAAATAAAAATTATTATGAAATGTCCGCAGCTTGTAAAAAAAAAATTGGTTAATATTCTCATCTCTCCAACTCTTTATTGATTACTCTCGAAAAATATGGTTTACGGGTTTAACTGGCCCAAATTGGGCATACAATTCCAAACATTTTTTTTTCACTCGTTAGATCACAATTTTTATGTACAAATTTAGTTGATAGAGAGCTATTTTTTTGTCTAAAAAACGTTGCCTCGAATATGTAGAGGGTGCAGTAGTAGTTGTAGGCTCTTGAAGGTGCTTCGTTCCCGAGAAAGTCCTTCAGGCTCAGTAAGATTTCGAATTCCATTTCGTCCAGCATCTCCACTCTTACGGTTGTGACGGCGACCTGTACGCAAGCATTGGATGGTTATTAATTACCATTTAAAACACAAATTTATGCCGAATCTTTCTAAAAGAACTAAAATTTACTCACCTTCACAGACTTTCTGTTTGGTAGCCGGGATCAGCACGCCGTTGTGAATGTTGAGACTCGTCAGACGACGAATGTACGGCTTGTAGGGTAGATGGTCCACCAGGTACAGACGAAAACCCCTAGCTGATTCTTGTCTTGATCCGCTACACGCTCCAAAAGGGCTTGTTCAATACCTACGATGATAACAAACATGAGGTATTTAGTAATTTCATCACATTTCAGTAAAATATAAAAATTTAGCTCTTGCAAAATCTATCTAAGGTGCCAAACGCTCATAAACCCATCCATTTAAACCTTTGTGCACAAGTGTTTCATCGATTTACTTCTCAACTCCAGGACCACGTCGAAATTGCATACGATCATGTAATCTATCCGTCTGTCCTTGCCAAAATTCTATAGTATGCGGTCGTATTAGATAGCCGCCCCAATTCGGTAAGGGTACTTGGCCATTTGGTCCTTATTTTGCTTTCATGCCCCTCTCTGACATCCACATATTCACGTGATGGTATACGTGTACTTTATTCACTAGCTAAAGCGCCGATTTGTGAGGCACGCGGGTGTTGATGAAAATATGCTAAGGAATCCGTTTGTGGAATCTTCTCGGCCGCATCTTCACTACGCATTTGGCGACGAAGTGGTAGCCAAAAGAGTATCATTGCTACATTTGGATTACTTGCAATATCTTACGCCTTGGGACTGCCAAAATTGGTGAAGAGGCGGAAACCTTCATCAGTGACATCCTTAGGTGAAACAAAACGATTTGACAGCCTGCCACCTTTATTCACTGTAGCTAAGCACGCCGCATTCGGTTCCATCAGTTCCTCTGTTTGCAGTGCCTGCCCCAGACATTCTCGAAATAATGCAATACGCTCTTCGACTGTAATACTGCAGAAAAACGCCCGTCGTCTCAGCGGTAAATTGATGACTATAAATGTGGCACGTTGTTGTTCGTATATAACTTTGTTTTGTGGGTTTGCTAGTGTCACATCTACATCTAATTGTCCACCGGCAGATACTTGAAACTATAGATATCATGATGTATTACGTCTTACTTCGTCGTAGAATGTGAATTCTACAGCATGCGCGATGCGGTTGTTTAATGTTAGGAGCAGCGCTAATGATGATGTTATAAAACTCCATATAATTGCAGACATAATTTCACACGCACTTTAGAGCTATAATGCAAAATTTAAGTATTATTTGTTTAACACTGCTATGCAGAAATGAAGTATAGTGCCACGCAATGTGTAAGGAGGATTATGCTGCGCCTAAATAAGAATTGTGCTTAATTCATGCCAATTAAAAGTAATTTAAGCAATATCTTTGGTTACTCTAATGTATAATTATCGAAAAACTCGATTTGTTTTGCCTCCACATATAATTTTTAATGCTTCTTCCTCTGTATGTAAAAGAAATTTCTACATAAAATGACAGTTGGCAATTGACGTGTCAGAATAAAAGATAAGTAACATTGCCATACATCCAAAAATTCATAAATAAATATAAGGCGGCCATACATATCGGCATAACATCATTTCGTATGAACACTTGCGCTTTGCTAAAGATAAGCTATTTTTTTTCTTATAACATTTTATGAACACCTTCCTTACAATCATCCTTCGCTGTTGGATACTTGTATGTATTTTAGCACCTGACAGTAGCAAAGCCGAGCGATCTTTGCTAAAAATAGTTTGCACAATAAGTGCGGGTATCGCGAAGAGACATGGGCGATTCATAGCAGAAGAAAACGCCTTTTCCAATTGTCTCAATTTCTGGTGCAACCCCATTAAGTACGCCTTCAACGTTGTCACTTTCCATTGCATGTATTATCAGCCCACAGAGATCATCCACGTGAATCCAAAGCAAAATTTGCTTGCCACTGCCCAAAGGACCACCTACACCCAACTTAAAAGGAAGCTAAATATTCTCAAACATACCACCAGTTCGTCCAATTTCCACACCTGTGCGTATTTCTATTCCTCTACAATGAGTTACATTATCTGGCATTCTAAACATAATTTCGACATGTAATCGAAACCGTGTCCTGGATCCTTTTCTGTGTAGATATAAGTTTCATCAGGCTTATAGTGACTTGCGCCGGATATATTAACAAACGCTTTGACATTAGGGCTGCGGCAATAGCCTTCATTAATGCTGAGCTTGTAGTAACTCGTGAAGTCCAAACATTTTGTTTGAATTCATCTGTCCATCAGCGACGGGGATCCAGGAGATTTTGTCCAGCCAAATTTACTACAGACGTTTCACCTTTCCGGATACCATTTCGCTCGAGGTCCAACCATGTAATACAATTGAATCCAGGCATACGTGATAATAAAGTGATAACATAGCCATTTTTCACTAGGCGATTGCTGAGGCCTTTCCCTATGAGACCTGTGCCACCACCAATTAAAGTATGTAGCGACATAAGTCCTATGCAATGTAATATTTGTATTTACGTAAATATCTGATGTGTTTCATACATATACTTCTAAGACTTCTTTTAGTTTTGGAAGCTGTACCTCATCAAACCGATAGCTTTCTAAATTATACTTGTGCGTATAATAAGAAAAAAAAAACACCCCAATAAACCCGGTATCCTGGGTCCGTTCCATGCCAATCTCCACCAGCCACATAGAAATAAAAGAAAGTTAATTAATAACATGAGATAAAAGAAATGCATATATTTATCATTAATAACATTAATTCAACAATTTCGAAGTACCTTCCTTTGTAAATATGCCATCGTACTCCACCCACGCGTAAAAATGAAAAGAATGAGGCAACGGCGCAACGAATCGAATTCACCGTTTGTTTCAATTCTGTGCAATTTACATTATATACATACGTATGTATAAATGTTCACGAGTTTTTTTTTTTTTTCGTTTTACCTTTGCTGCTGGTATGCATATACCAGTGCGCGGACTTTACATGATGAAAATGATGGTAGACGAAAAATGAAAATGGTAGTAGAAGTTGGGATTTTTTTTTACAAGAAAACAATAGCGGCCGTTTTTATTCGTACAAAACAATTCATCGTTTATCAAAACCAAATAAACCACATTGCTCGGAAATAACACTTTCAACAACAAATTTTAAACCAAAACCAAAATCCATGTAAATGTGTAGCTGCAAAGCTTATTCCTAGATGGTACTTGCCTTTTCCTGTCTGTCGAGCTATAAACACTCACGAAACTTTACCACAACGTCCAATTACAACAACAATTTTCCAATTTACCAAAAATACCGCCACAAAATCCGATGCCGGCATGTTATTCAGAAGATTATTCACACAACAAAAAAAAAACGGACAATAGCGCGAAAAAATTATTTGCGTGCGCATTTACTACATTTATTTCATCAACAAATTAGTTTCTTGTTTTGAGTTTGTTCAGTTTCAATGCGAATCGATTGAAATGTTTGTAGATTTTGGGGATTTGATGACAGAAGTAGTTGAAAAGTAAAATGGGTCTAAAAGTAGGTAAATATACCAATGCGGTAAAGTCCGTGCACTGGCTGTTGGTATACGTATAACCAACGTATGATGTACAGAAACGATATAATATAGAGACATTGCATAGACGAAAAATAGTGTGAGGCAAGCTTCACAAAATTCTAGTAGGTCACATTCACCACTTACCACAGCAGAATTTGTTAAACTACCACTGTCTGTATTTGTTATTTAACAATTATTTGTACACTTTTTATTCAGCTAATGTGTTCAGAATTTTAACTTTTACTCTCTAAAACTCCAATCAGTGTATTTCTGTGCTTAAATTATGTTAAAAATTGTGTTAAAGTTTTTGGTGTGGTGAAAGTGACCTACTAGAATTTTGTTACGCTCCGCTGCTTTCCACCGAAGTTCGCGCATGCAATATCTTTATATTCCAAAATTTTTGGTATGTATAGTGATATACCTATGTGCCTATTGTTCGGAACTCACTATTTTTAGTGATGTATCAAAAGATGCAAACAGGTACAGAAAACCCGTTTAAGACAAATCGGTTTTGGAATCAAATACCCGTCGGGAACGGTATTCTTTGGGAAAGGCAGAAAAATAAACAGGACTCCAAGCGTATTTAGAAAACAAATTTTTTATCTAATAAATGAAGAGTCATACAAAAACCAACAAAAAAGGTAAATTTAATAAAATGTTTTCCCTCGTCCAAGATGAACAACCCCTTTATTTTTTTCATACGTCGTACAAAATTGTGTCGTTCAGACATATATTTTTTTTTTGCGGAGGGCAGGAAAGTTGTTGGGGTTTAGCACCAACAACACAAACAACAACGACGTAAAAACAACCACATAACATACTGTTTACCCGGTTCGGTACCAAAATGTGAGCACCGAATGACGGATATGCTCCTTTTTTCTGGAGCACTAATATGCCTGACTAGCTAAAACGCTACCGGGTGACACGAAAAATAGACAAATAAGGCACTAAAGACCCAGGTACAAGACGTGCGGGGAAAGAGGCCATGCACATAATGTACGCAAAATATGAATATTTTCTTTATGCTGCTACAGATAGTTTCCCTCTACTCACGCGCTAATAAAATTTCCCAAATCTCGATAATAAAATTAGGACCTACTCGCCACCGAACGCGTGACACAGTCATAACATATAAACTGAGTTTCCGTTTCTTTTTCTTCCATATTTTTTGAATAGAATGACTCGTTACGCGTCGCTACGCAAGAGGATCGAGCGCCAAGCCGCTCGTTACCCGACGCCATGCCATCTATGCATCGCGCAGCATCCGATCAAGTCGTGTCCTATCTATCGCGCAAAGTCCCCGCAGCAACGGCTGAGCGAAATTTTCAGAGCTAACTTCTGCCAAAATTGTCTTTCGATGGTGCATAGCGCTAGAGACTGCACGAGTAAGGGCAGGTGCCGAAGATGTGGTAGAAACCATCATACCACACTGCACCTTTCAATGGGAGACATTTCAACGGAGCCAGAGCAGCCCAATAGCTGGAACCAGCTGGTCTTAGAAGAGGAGGAGGAGGGCTATGAAAGGATGCCCACGACGCAACAGGTGGACGACGGGACTATGGATGAGGCGCTGTCTCCCCATGCGTCCGAGTCGGCCTTTACAGAGGATCCACAGATACCATCCGGGGGTAGAGCGGGCTCCCGTACAGGTCGAGCAAACACTAGGGGTTCGGACCCACGGCCGTCCCCTATTAGCGCACGAAAGACGAAAGAAAAGTGGAGCGGAATCACGGCCTTTCCGGCCACCCACGCAACGACGCCTGCGAGCACCACAGAAAACGCGCGAGCGTAGACTGGTCCCTCGGCCGCACCAGCTACGCGCTTTTTGAAACTCGCGCGCCAGCTACCGGAACGGAATCATTCCGGCCCACACTACAGCCGGCCCAACCCTTCGCCCAATGGCTACTCTGGCGCCAACTGCAGTTGTGAAGGTGGAAGCCGGGGGGCGGTTGCACCTCATTCGTGCACTCCTTGATGCATGTTTCCCCCGCACAACGATCGACCGTAGGCTGGCGCGAGAGTTAGCACTGCCGACGACCAACAACGCCGGCAAAACCGGCTGTTTCATTAGATTTAGAGGCAAACATGGACGGATCAAGTCGGTGACGACACACGCAGTCTGCGTTCATGAGTTCAGGCGCGTCAGCTCCACATATAACGTCGACCCCAGCGTCGCAGCTCCATACGGCATATTCGTCTGGCGGATCCCCATTTTTATGCGTCCACACCAATTCGCCTCGTTCTTGGCGGCGACGTTTACGCCGAAATCATAACGCCGGGCACATTACCACCATCCTTCGGATCGCTGCTCGCGCAAAGCACGATATTCGGGTGGGTACTCTCGGGGACCCACCCGATCTAGTATACCTTATTGGTGATTTAGGGTTATTAAGCTTACTATAAGTTTACACATGTAAATAGTACCTTCATCGAAATAAATGAAGTTTTATGTCAACAGCAAGCAATATGAATACGTATATTTTCTTACTTCTTTTCTCAATCCCTAGCTGTAGGCAAACATGGCTCGTCAACCTCTAACCATGATGGGACCAATGGCGAATGACCAAGGCATCAGCAGCCAAGCTTGGACACTATAAAAACCATCTTGCGTGCCGCCAAGCCGGCGGACTGGCCGTCGCTAGGTTAAGTTAGTTATAATTAATTATAAGTTTTCATTTTTTCCTCTTCTTTACGGTCGATGATCTTTGGAGGACTGTGAGGTTGCGTACCGCAAGGGGCGGCATGTTTAGGCCCATTGCCTAACTTTTACTTGATTGACGGCGCACTCCCTAATGTTTTAATAACACTTCCAGCCACCCACACTCCTACGCCCGCAATTTTGTGCATGCATGCACATGCATGCGTTTCATACACATGCATATGTGTGTGCAGGTTGTCAGCACCCATGCACGTATATGTGGGGGTGATTGTGTCTGTGGCTTTTCCCTTCTTAACACCAGAGGACCTTTTTCGCGGCTTAGCGGTTGTTATCAACGGGACAACCGGCCTCTTTTTCGATTGACCGCCAAGCAGTTCACGTCGCCCCGGATCGCTAACGTCACTTTAAGCACAAGGTAATATTTTATGCTTAATATATTTTTCTTTGGATATCATTCAAGATCAAATTATAACGAGGAAAATCCCCTTGTGTTTGTTAATTTTTTTTGAGTGAACCACCAATCCCGAGATCGACCCGTGTGCGACTACCCACTGCCGGTTTACGACTCACCCAGGCCGAACACACCCAGATAAATTGCGGTTTAAATCAAAACCGCCCATAGAACAGTACTCGTTACGCTAGACCTATCAAAAGCTTTTGATACGGTCAACCATGGCACGTTACTGCAAGACCTGGAAGGGTCTACCCTTCCCCATGTCTTAAAAGGTGGGCCGAAAATTATCTGGGTGGTCGGCAGGCATCGGTGCAATTTAGAAACGAAACATCAAAACCGACAAAGGTTAAACAAGGGCTGCCACAGGGCGGTGTCCTATCCCCACTTTTGTTTAACTTCTACATATCAAAGCTACCTCCGCCACCAGAAGGAGTTACTATCGTCTCCTACGCCGATGACTATACAATAATGGCCACAGGCCCACAGATCGATGATCTTTGCAACAGAATAAACGGCTACCTCCCTGATATCTCCAGTTGTTTCGCCTCGTGAAACCTGGAATTATGACCGACTAAATCCTCCGCAACCTTATTTACAACATGGACGTCCCAAATGTCGACCATTTTGAACATCCAGGTCGATGGCACGACGCTACCGACTGTCCTACACCACAAAATCTTGGGTGTGACGCTTGATCAGGATCTACATTTTGGTGAGCATGCAGCCACAATTGTACCGAAACTACAGAGCCGTAATGAAATCCTCAAATCTCTTGCTGGCAGTACTTGGGGAAAAGACAAAGAAACGCTCATTACCACATACAAAGCAACTGGCCAGCCGATTGCATGCTACGCGTCCCCTATATGGTCGCCAAGCCTGAAAACTACTCAATGGAAGAAGCTACAGGCCTGCCAAAATACTGCACTAAGAACCGCCACGGGCTGTCTTCTTATGCCCCCCCCCCACCTACATAATGAGGCGAGAATACTCCCCATCAGGGAGAGAAATGAGATGCTAACCAAACAGTTCTTGTTGAATACCCAGAATCCTGGGCATCCCAACAGACATTTGATTAAAATGTCTACTTTGACCGGACTATAATTTCTGCTCTTATATATTTAATTAAAAAAACTAAACTGTAACTAAATCTGTTCAAACAATTTCAAAAATGAGTAAAAAAATTACGAAAATTCAAAAAGTATTAAAAAGTTTCATGTCACATCTACCGGAACATAAACCCAGTTCGTTGTCTTGGTAAAGCAAGCACGCTTCCTCCTTGTCACGGCGGCCGACTTTATTACATTCGCTAATATAGCATTTTCAGGTCAAATGAAACTTTTTTCAAGTCAAATGCAACTTTTTTCATTTCAAATGAATCCTTTTTCATTTTAAATGAAACTTTTTTCATTTCAAATGAAACTTTTTTCAAGTCAAATTAAACCATACTACTAAGGTAATTGTCAATATATTTATAACGTACTTTATAACGGTAAGTATTTATCAAATTTTTCTTAAAGACAACTATTTCTAATTAGCCACATTGAGGGCAAAATTTTTGCTTAAATTTTCTTTGTGAATTTAAGCTGCAGTTAAGATCGGCTTAGTTTAGCCTAGCCTTTTGATCGTTTCAATTTTTAATAGATAAATTAACAGGGTTATACGCTAGGTAACTTATATACTACAGTTTAACCACCCACTTAAAATCAGCACCTATATTTTTACTTGTATCTACTCCTCTTATGTATAAAGCACATTCTTCTTCTACATATACTTCGTTAATAACGTAGGTATAAAGCAACGTAGAGAACAAATAGAAGGAACCAAAGAGCATGATGTGAGCGTATTTCCTATTCACTGTCTGACACCACCTAACACATCGGTTGAATCCTCTGTGTTATGCTTTTCTCTTTGACCAACGTCTTACCAAACATCATAGAACGATAGCAAGGTATTGAGAGAAACATTACTTTTACCAACTATATAGTAGAGCATGTGGACTGTGGAGAGATCTTTTTTAACTATGGTGAAAAACATAACGGTAAAAAGTGATCTTTTCTACTCTATGGCGTAGTTACATTGCACTTCACTCGTTTGGGCCTTTGAAAACATATATATTTGTTTTTATTCCAATATTTTTCATCGTATATTGTATTTAAATGTAATACTTAGAATATATATATTAGAATGGGTCGATTTATTAACCGATATCGTGCCATCGATTTTTCGATAGGATTTGGGCTCAGGAAAAAAAGTTTCACTACGCATACCCAAAAAATAATTTTCCAGCCTGCGAAATTTCTTTTTTTTTTTACTTTTTTTGACTTTGATTTTTAAGGGTTTTTTCATGACGATATAAATATATTGACAATTACCTTAGTAGTATGGTTTCATTTGACTTGAAAAAAGTTTCATTTGAAATGAAAAAATTTTTCATTTAAAATGAAAAAAGGTTCATTTGAAATGAAAAAGTTTCATTTGACTTGAAAAAGTTTTCATTTGACCTAAAAATGCTATATTTAGTTTAGCGGAAAAAAACGTTTTAAAAAAAAAAATTTTTTTATATCAGAATTTTGTCTGTGATTGGTAGATTTGATGTTTTGAATAACGCACACATATATGAATCATATATGTGGGCACAATGCATTTGATTTAAATTTACCTCTACATTTTGTATTGGTAATTATACAATTTCTACAATCACTAACACTTTTAATGGTAGTGAAAAAACTTTAGTGGTAGTGGAACGTAAAATCAAATGCATTGTGCCCAACTATGATATCAATTATAATCGGGAATAATGTTAATGTTAAACTTAAGCGATAAGGAAACAGTTGAAATGAATAAATGGAAATAAATAATAAAATTCTGCTTAGCTTTAAATGTAGTTTAAAATCACACTGAAAAATTCCACCAGCAATCAAAAGTGCCTGCATAGTTTTTATTTTTTAGTGTGTATTGTGTTTTTCAAGATAGCTTTTTTGTTAATTCATTTCATTTGGTTTGGTTTTATTAAAAAAAAAATCTTTTAAACTGTAATCAGTAGTTCGAAGACAAATGTTGTAGCCTTTACACAAAATTCAGGAAAAATTTGCAAACTTCGACTTATACTGTAAATTTTTTATTTTTTTTTTTTAATATTATTTTGCAGGTTTTCCATATAATTTCAACGCAATAAAGTGCCAGTTTTTGTGGCTAATTTTTTCCATGTTTTTTGTTTTTGTGCAAATTCTACAAAATTTACCTGAAAAGTACTCATTACATTTTAAAAGATTTTTTTTTAATAAAAACAAACAAAATTAGATAAATTAACAAAAAGTTATCTTGAAACGTTTGATTGCTAACGTAAGCTTACATTCGTAGGTTAATTTGTAAGTGCGCTTAAATTTAATTCCATTTCTTTTCTTGAACTTGAAGTTGTAGTAGCTCATTTTTCAGTTTTGTGCCTATAAGCTCCTGCTGATGCTTTTCTTCAGCTCGTCTATTATCTTCTCTGTAGAAAGTTTGTTGGAGCAATGTTAGCGTTACTCGTTCATCGTCCAAATTTTGCTTTTTGTTAGTTGGTCTCTCCACCATAAGTTTTTTGGACTTTGGTTTCTGAAGGCTGCTTGGAGTCCCTCCTGCTCTTTTCCATTTTCCGACGTCTCGTTTTCCTATTAATAAAATAAAATGTTATAGCTACACTTTAACTTTAATGGCAATTGATTTTACCTACTTTTGTTGTTGATCCGTGTTTGCTGGTATTAGATTGTCGCCTTCAGATGTCGTACTTTGATTAGGATTACAGTTCGGTGTACTTGCCCGACCCACGTGTGTGTAAATAAAACAAAATTATTTACAGTGATATACGTAAATTGCTTTTTTTTGGTTTGATTAATTCAAATAACATGCTACGCGGAGAAGGAGAAAAAGAAAAAGGAGACGGAGAAGGAAAGGAAAAGGAGTAGAGACGGCGGAGGAATTGCTTAAATGAAGTCAGAGACAAACACACAGCGGGTATCAACCCGACATCAGTGCGCTGTTAAGTGGTGTGACATTCGATGGGGGCCCCTGCTTCCACAAACACGCTACTGCAATAGCCTCTAAAGTAAAAAGTCGCAACAAAATTCTTGCTCAAATAAGCAGGTAAACCTGATTTCGGAAGACTACACCCGATAGCTGCAGCCCTGCTCGATAATTTTTTTAACTACAGTAAAATTTTATAATTTTTTCTAGGGACAAAATACAGTTGGCATTTCACAGCTTTAGTTTAAAAACTCCTCGTCGCTCTCCTACTCCCTCCTTTTTCTAGCACTCCATATCCTTAACCCTATCGCTCGTCCTTTTCCAGTTCCTCATACTCATTTTGACCTTTGATCATGCCTTCCAGATAGGAAATTTGGAAACGTTTTCCAAAAAGGTGCACTCCGTAATATTAATCGAAAATTATCATAAGATAAAAAACAAAATTTCCCGAACCGACTTAAGTTGGGGCGGGATACATAGTATTTCCCAGTATAACGCCTATTTTGCCCAGGTGCGTGTGTGTACAACAAAATCGTGAAAAATATAACACTAGGGGTGTGCCTGAATCAAATTGGGAATTATACTCACGCAGTGTATGTATTCCGAATTGATGGGTACAATTTCCTTTCAATTAATTCAGGGTTTTTATTAACAATAACAACTTATGGACTAACAAAGGAAGATGTAAAATGAATTAAATTTAAAGTAAATCAACTTCAATGATGAAAGTTAAACTAGGTAACTATCGAATTAAGAAAATGTTCGAATTCATGAATTTACAATTTATGTAAATGAAAAAATATATAAACGATGATTTATGTTGCCGTATATCACTATATATGTGTATGAGCGCACCTACGCACATATATATGTATATATATCGGAGTCACAGGGTTGAAGCGGAGAGTTTTGGGATTTTGGAAAAAATGTACGAAATATAGATGGATTTAAATGATGAATGATACTTATCGCGTTGGCTTAGATGTGCTGACGCTGAAGCTATCTTCTTAGTCCGGGTCGTCTTGATGTGACGGCGATGATTTGCTCAAAATAATACTTCGTTGACTTTGATGTATCCTCGACGATGGTAGTTGATGAAAGAGATCGAAAATTAAGTGACAATAGAATATATACTATGCAACACTGGAAGAAATTCCAATGTCGCCATCGAAGTTCCAATTACAGCAGGGATGCTTGTAAAAGAACTTTTTGCAGGGATGCATGGGTGCATGAACGCAAGTCACGCGAAGACTTTAAGTGACGTAAGTTACTTAAACACGCCGGTTCCGTTGCACTGGTGCAAGTTGTGTTCGCATTTTCTGGAGCAGCGAGATGGCATGGTCTAGTTGGATCACAAGTCGTGGGTCCGGAATTGCTACACCCTGTTTAGCGGCTTCCTCTTCGGCGATGGTGTTGTGCCATTGATTACAGATCTTACGTTTGATCTCGGATGTACAGTCTCGCACATGGCAGTGCGTATGAGCCAAACAGTTAAGATAGTACTTGAAATGGCGTACTCTTTCCCAGCGCTCCCCCAACTCCAGTGTACAGAACTGCTTACAAAAGCGTAGCGAAAGGAACCTGTAGAACACAAGGCAGAAGTGTACCTATAAATTTCGCCGTAGGCGAGACGGATTGGAGGAGTCAGAACTACTGCGACCAGAAACGATACACGAGGTACGTGTTGAAAGGCCCCCTCTGCCGGGACCGCCAACTCGGCGCCTGTAAATGAGATGAACTTTAGTAAAATATATCGATAAACTTATGGCTAGGTGTATAAAAAGATATGATAGGTGTGGCTGTCAGCTTTGCGTAAGTGGTATCTCTGGTTGAATAGGAAGCGGACAAAGTTTAACGATAGGTCTAGTTAGAATTCCCTGTTGGGTTCGTATGTCGGCCATTCGCACTTTACCGTCTGAACTCTCATAGATTTTCTCGATGCAGCCTAATCGCCATTCGTTTGGGGGAAGTACTCCGTTTTTGATAACGACAACCTCCCCCATGGACAGATTTTTCTGTGGAGCTTTCCACTTATATCTTTGGTGTAACTCCTTAATACTCATCTTTCCAACGCTGACTGAATCGTTGGTGCAATAATTTAAGTTTCTGCCAACGGTTTTGAAGTGACAAATTGTCGATGCGGGTTTCTGGTATGGCAAGAAGAGGACCGTCTCGTAAGAAATTGCCTGGTGTTAGGGCTAAAAGCTCTTGGGGATCGCTAGACATGGGTGAAAGTGGTCGAGAGTCTAAGCACTTCGAATGTGAATTTGTGGCTTCCGGCTACACGATTGAAAAATAATTTAAAACTCTTGACGTCGGTTTCCCAGAGGCCGCCCACGTGTGGAGCATTAGGAGGTAGAAATCTCCACTCGAAACCCTGTACGCAGTACTTTGACGTGACGTCATCTGATGATTCTTTGACGAACTGATTGAAATCCCGTTGATATGCGCGACTGGCGCCGACGAAGTTTTTTCCATTATCCGAAAAGACAAACTAGGGCAGGCCGCGTCTTCCGACGAATCTGGCGAAGGTAGCTTGGAATGCTTTAGTGGAGAGATCCGAGCAAGGTTCTAGGTGGATGGCCTTGGTTGAGAAACAGACAAACACACAGACGTAACCTTTAAGAACAGATGAATTGCAGTGGTGATGATTTTATATCGAAGCGACCTGCAAAGTCAATTCTAGTATATGTAAAAGGGAGAGAAAATGGGATCTGGTGGTAGAGCAGCCATGATCTGTGAATGTGAAATTTGTTTGAAATTCCGTATCAACTTTTCACTTTTGACTTAAGTCTGGGTACAAAATATTCCTGCCTCGCGGTCTTGATCATCAATAAATTGTGCAAAAACTGGTGGAACAGGTAACAGAGACGTGAGGCTTCCGTAATGATGATTTTATATCGAAGGGACCTCCAAAGTCAATACCAGTATATGTAAACGGGAGGGAAAAATTGGATCGTTGTGGTGGTAGAGCAGCCATGATCTGTGAACGTGAATTTTGTTTGAAAATAGTGCATATTTTACAATTCCGTATGCAACTTTTCACTTAAGTCTGGGTATAAAATATTCTTGCCTCGCGGTGTTGATGATCAGTTGGTGTTCGGCGTGCATCAATAAGTTGTGCAAAAACTGGAGGAACAGGTAACAGAGACGTGAGGCTTCCGGAGTGATGATTGGGTGCTTTTCGCGATAGGGGATAAAGGAATTTACCAACCGGCCATTTATTCGAAGAAGTTGATCTTGGTCTAAGAGGGGGTTAAAAGTCAGCAGTGAGCTTTTCGTGGAAATTGGTTGTTTATTAGTTAGATTTCTATACTCTTTGGGATAATGTCTTTCTTGGGCGAGCTTTATAAGTCGCACTTTTATCCAACGGATTTCCTTTTGAGTTAGGACTACTGTTTTGTACCTGGTTTCGGAAGTGGACTGTATTAGATTTGGTTTGATACGATGAATGAAGCGAAACATATAGGGTATAACTCGCAAGGCTTTGGGCCAAGAAGGAAAACGATTGAGAATGTCTGACTCAGTTTCCGTGGAATGAAAAGCTTCTACTTTGCGTTCCTCGAGAGAAGCAACCTTTTTTGGGTGTGACGTTGGCCATTGCTCTGGTGGCTTCAAGAGCCACGTCGGTCCATGCCATCAGAGCGATTTATTGAGTAGGTCTTGCGGACGGCAACCCCGTGTACCCAGGTCAGCAGGTTTGTGATTCGTGGATACGGGTCGCCATTTGATGTTTCCGACATTTTGAATTATTTGCGAAGTGCGATTGGCTACGTATACTTTCCACGTACAAGGAGGTTTTTCTAACCAGGAAAGGACTATGGAAGAATCTGACCATAAAGAGATTTCCGAATCTCCTAGAAGAAGTTGCTTTGTAAAATTTTTGATACATTTCGATAACAAAACTGCACCACACAGCCCTAAGAGCGGGAGGATTACTGTTTGAAGTGGTGCTGCTTAAGTTTTGGAGAAAAAAGATGTGAAGCTGTGGTATTACTATATCAGTTCTTATATAGACAGATGCGAAAAATGCCTTTTCGGAGGCATCACAACATCCCTGAATCGGAATTGTATGACTTGGTGTGAATTCCGTCCCCTAGGGATTTGTATTTCTCCTATACTGGGTAGATCCGAAATAAACTGATTCCATTTTTGAATCGAAGGTGGTTTGACGCATTCGTCCCATCCAGTTCCCTCTAGCCATATTTGCTGCAGAAGTATTTTGGCTTGAATTTTAATGGGCGATAGTCACCCTGCGGGGTCAAAAAGTTTCAATACCGAGGATACGATTTGCCTTTTCGTTGCCTCTGTAGCTATTGGTAGGGTTGCCGTGGAATATGAAAAGGAATCATTTAAAGCATTCCACTGGATGCCGAGAGTTTTGGTGGAGCTTGAGGAATCAATCTTGAGAAAATCGGAATCTAGTAGGTTTTCGGTTGGTATATGTCGTAGAAGTTCAGAATGATTAGCAGTTATTTTCTTAAAAAGGGAACCCAGCTGAATTAAGGCATTGAATGAGTTCCGATTGAGCCAATAGACAACTTTGAAGGTCGTGTCCCCCCGTTAGTATGTCATCGACATAGGTCTCTTCGGTGATAATTCTCTTAGCCAAAGGATGGGAAGTTTGGGAATCATTTGCTAACTGGTGTAGTGTGCGTATGGCCAGATATGGCGCGCGATTAACTACGAAGGTTACCGTTTTGAGTGCGAAGTCTGACAGTTTGACCTCGGTTTTTCTGCGAAAGAGAATTCTTTGAAACTGTTGATCATCTTCATGCAATAGAACTTGTCTTTACATTTTTTGAATATCGCCGTTAAATACGTATTTGTACAATCGCCAATTTAAAATGACAAGCACGATATCTGATTGTAGAGAAGCAGCTATGTGAAGTATGTCGCTAAGGGAGACTCTCGATGCTGTTGGCTTGGAAGCATTAAGAACCACCCGAACTTTGGTAGATTTACTGTCAGGTTTGACGACAGGGTGTTGGGGTAAGTAGTATGAAAAATAGCAATCATTTTTATAAATTTCTTTGGAAGTACTCACTTTCATGTGGTCAAGTGATAAATATTCCTCCAAAACGTTATTATACTCATCTCGGAGTTTGGTTTTTTACTAAGCGAGAGTTCCATGCGAAAGGCTTGCGACATTGCTTGGGAACGCAACGGACCAAGGGAGAGGCTCGATGGAAAATCTGATTTGAAAGGTAATCTAACAACGTATCGTCCATCTGGTTGCCTATAGGTTGTATTTTGATATAGATGTTCACAAATGGTATCTGTTTCGGAGGGTGTATAACTCTCCGATACTTCCTCTAACTCCCAAAACCGTTTAAGTTTTGAATTAAGGCTTTCGTTTGAATCGTCCACGACATGGGTGCGGAATGGGGAGCATTCGGTAGATTTTAAAGGCCAACTTAAGTACCATCCGAATATGGTATTTTGTGCGAGAAGACTACCAAACACTTTGTGTTTGACTCCCGGAAGTAAAAGTTCTGGTGTTAAACCGCTACCGATTAGGAGATCGATTTGAGAAGGTGTGAAGAAAAATGGGTCCGCGAGGTCAAGAGCATTAATTTCCGAGGCAGCTGGTTCTTTGATTTGGAACGTAGGTAACGTGCTAGGGAGTTTGTGGAGAACAATAGCTTTGGTGCTAATACGAATGTTATGCCGTTTGGCGACAAGGGTAGGATTGCATACACGCGTTGAATTTTCGACAATCTTGCCGCCCATCCCACTAATGGAAAAGTTACCTTGATTGGTAGGGAGCTGCAAACGATTTTTAAGAATTTTCAGAGATGAAGGTTTTCTGAGATCCTTGATCGATTAGAGCTCGGAGCGTATATAGCTGACTCAAGTGTTCTATTTGCACCTACACTGCGATCGAGGGTGGTCTGGGAGTGCCTGACCTCGCTTGCGATTGCATCGAATTATTTTACAATTAAGATTATCTGGGTCCCGGGCCATAGTGATATCCCGGGGAACTGTCACGCGGATCTCTTAGCCCGCATCGGTACAACTGAACCGGATGAAGATGGCTGTAGGGATTTCGGGATACCGCTGGCCACCTGTGGATTGCTCCTCCATAGCTGGGCCTCGAGTCAGCTCAGCAAACGTTGGGTGGATACCACGTCTTGCAGGGTAGCAAGATCTTTCTGGCCAAAAGTGGATGGCAGGAGGTCTGCTGAAATAATTGGGTTCACTAAGCCTCACCTATCAATGGTCATTGGGGTTTTGACAGGGCACTGTCCCATGGGTATCCATGCGGTACATCTCAATATACTGGAAACTCCATCCTGCTTCAGCTGTATGGAGGATGATGAGGTGGAATCACCACATCACTTTATGCTTGATTGTCCAGCTTTTGCCAGAACTAGGCGAAAGTACTTCGGTCGCGACTCACTTGGATCTCCCGAGGATATATCCAAAGTTGAGATCGGTATCATTCGGAGCTTTATCGTTGCCACCCAACGATTCTCTAAGTAGCTAGATCTAAGTCACCGTTATTTTTGGTGTATGTGGTATCACAACGGACCTTCGTGTTATCCAAGTGAGCAATCCTTATCAGGGCAGCTACCACCTAACCTATCCTATCCTATCCTACCTGGGCAGTTGGAAGCAAAGTTTTTTCGTTGTTGGTAGAAAAGTTAGCTTGAACATTGGATTTGGTTTCAGGTGAAGACTTTGGAGAATCCTTACCCTCTGTTATATCAAAAATAGGATGGCTTGGTTTACTTGATTTGGCCTCTGATGTTTCCGTATGCAACAAGGTGGTTGCATGTTTTTTTGATTTTGGGTTATGGTTCTCAATTGGTCCCTTGGGAACCGGTTTAGGAGTATAAGTCGGATGCAGCATGGTATAATGGGACTTCTCATAATGGAGACATTGGAATGCACTGTGGCAATCGGTGAGGAGACCAAGCAATTGGAGCAGAAACCGTTTTGTTCAACGAACTTGATGCGATCAGGAACACTAAGTTTTTTAAACTCGGTGCAGAATCTCAAGGAGTAATTTTTTTTGCATAGCTTGCATTTGACAGACAGTTTTTCCTGCAAATGGTACGATTCAATCTTTGATGAGGGTTTTGATGATACTGAATTTCGGGTTGTGGTGGTTTTATAACCGTGTAGACGCTCCACCACTTCATAGCGACCAGTTAGAAACTCTCCATTTGAGACCAATTGGGAAGGTCTTTTCGGGACTTAAGCGACTGTTCCCATAGAGATATGGTTTCGTCAGGTAGCTTGGTGGAACATAACTAGACAAGAATGGGATCCCAGTCAGAGACGGTGTAATGGCACCCTAAGTTCAATTTCACCACATCAAACATACATCAGCTATTGTCGAGCGCACGGGCGAATGCAACCCGGTGCGTGAACGGCTCGGCCAAGAAATAGATACATATTATAATTTTCACGCTTGACACGTTCGGTTAATTAAATTCGCTCTTGTTACATAAAAGAAACCTACAATCCGCTACAGGTAATATTCGCCATCGAATTTTGGAAGAAACCTTCAACAGGTTGTTGATGAGAACCCAGCAACGCATTTTGCATAACGTCCTAGTAACCGTCTTGGTTAAATTTTTTAAGAACAAAACATATATCCATGTTAAATTCTACATGGCGACCGTGACAGGACTTGGTTACGTAACGCTAAGGCCACAAAATGGCGTCAATAAGTTAGCGGGGCCAGAGCCGTTATAAGCAACGCCGGCAACGAGGCCGACGCAACAATTTCATTTTGATATACGTATATTTCAATTCTACATATTTTTCTCAACACCAATTTTGGATATTCCTGTTAAATTCTAAATGGATTAACAATTTCAAATTGTCCCAACGAATTTGGGTCTGGTTTCTCATTTTCATATTAATTTCCACGGCGCCACCAATTGGACACACCCACCTATATTACATATATTAATTCCAACTTTATTCTTCAACTTTATTCTTGTGGCTGCAATGCAACGAAATTTTCAACATCATCATTGTATTTCATCCACCCAATCCTCATTTGTGACGCTGTTAAACCGACGTATATGTATTTATATGTATCTAAATAATTTTCCATATCTTCATACGTAGACATGTATATCAAACATACATATTTTTAAATTTCATATTTTAATAAATTTTTACAAAACATGGTATATACTGTAAATTTGTTATACATACAATACACATTTCAGCGCATTCATGTGTTTTAAATTGCATGTGGACATCCTCTTGCATGTTACCCTCTTTTGCATGAAAACTCCAGACATTTTTACAGGTGATTTTGCAAACGGTACTTTGCGGAACTTCGTAATTCCAATATATATAAAATATATAAATATTATTTTGGCATATAAGTATAATTGCAAAAATAGGGCGTCTCAATCTCGTGCATTTTAACTTATACAATTAATTCTCATTCCAATTTTGCTTATTCTTTGAGATTTCTTCTTTTCGAACACGTGTTCCTTACAAATGCAGTATCAATTTTTTGAGGTTACAATATAGCTTTCGTTATTTAATGAAACTCCTCATACTTCCGTTTATTTTTTTTACTTGGTTACTTTAATAAACTTGACTTTGGGAATTGATTTTTTTATAAACTTTTGCGATTATTGGCGTGTACTAAAATAAACTACGTCTACTTTACTACGCTACTTTAACTGTATACGTACGCTACTAGAATAATTTTTTTAATTCTTTAAATAACTTGTGTTTGAGTTTAAGAGGCTATGCCAGATTCCGAAACTGAACTTAAAATAATACAAAGTAATTTCTTTAATGTAACGAAGCGAATTTTACAAAAACTACCATTGTCGACGAAAGAATATAAGCTTTCACTCATTAAATCATATAATAATATAGTGTTATATATTACTGATAATAGTTCAGACTCTAACTTCAAACAATCAAAAGCAAAGTTATCACGTTGTTAAGAACAATTAATTAAATGCTTTGATCGATTAAATTGTCAAACAAAAATTTCTGTAGAAGAATTAGCGACTATTCCTGAAGACGATTAAGACGAAGAATTTTTAGATTTCAATTCTCAAAATTCAGAAAGTTTTAATACAAAACCAAGTTTATTATTGCCTTTAGAAAATCAATCAGCAGAAAGTAATTCACCTAATATTTTTTTCGATTTTAACACCTTTTTGAAATGGCTACTTTAGAACAAAAGAAAAATTTCGTTGGCCTTTGCGCTTCAACCTTACGCGAAAATTATAGTGGAGATCCACTTGCTTTAGAATCGTTTCTAGACAAAATTGATTTGATTGAAGGTTTCAGCGACGAAACTTTAACAGATGCTTTTATTTCTTTTATAAAATCTAAACTCGAGGGTAAAGCCCGCGAGGCGAATTCGTTCTGTTAATGATATAAAAACAGCACTGCGAAATCGTATAAAACCAGATAACTCGAAGGTTGTGGCTGGAAGAATCGCAGCTTTACAAGTAAATAATAACAACTATACAGGCTTTTCTAGACGTGTTGAGGAACAAGCCGACTCGCTGGAACGCTTGCTCATTATAGAAGGCATCACACAAGCGAAAACTTACGAACAGTAAATGTTTATCGATTGAACGCTAGGTCATGTTTAGTGAAATCAATTCTCGCTTTAACTACATTTACAGATTCCAAAGACGTCGTTGCCAAGCTAATAGTGGAACAGTCAAACGAAGTAAAAAAGTGTTAAGTATTAGCCTTCAGGGGTCGTAGCAATAACAACTTCAGCAATTTTCAAAATAATGGTCTAGGTCGTAACTTCTCCAACCAATCCCGTAACTACAACAATTATGGACAATACAGACCAAATTTTAACAATAATAATAACAGTAGTTTTAATCGAGGCAATCATCGCCAATATTCCCGTGCAGGACCCGGAAACCGATTTCAGGGAAATAGGAACAATAACAACAACAATACTAGCAATACAAACAACACGCGGACATCAAACACTAGAAATAGGACTGCAAATGTACGGACTTTAAACGCAAACGCCCCTCAGGAGCGAACACTGAGGGAGGACGAGACAGACAACTAACGTATTCTTCATAAATTTTTTTTCCTTCTAAAAGTATTTATTGCATAAATTTTAATTATTCCGACTTTATACAGTTAAAGATTACTGGTTCTAACAAATTTTGCACATTTCTTGTCGACACACAAGTCGAAATCTCGTTAATAAAAATTTGTTTCATTAACAATATTTCATCTATTAATCATATTGATACAATTAATATCACTGGAGTTACTTCCGATACGGTTTCTACGCTAGGTACTTTTACAACCAAGCTAAATGTTTCTAATTTTTTCATCAAGCATACACTACACGTGGTAAATAATGATTTTAATATCCCGACAGATGAGATGCTAACAAAGATTTCTTAAAAACAAACAAATGTCATATCAACTGTGACTCAAATCGCATTGCTTTTTGGATAGGGAACGAAAAAGTATTATTTCCAATCCTGCACGGAACGGCAGGGGATACTTGTGTTATTCTACCGCGATGCGAAGTTTTTTGAATTTTTGATTTAAACAAATCAACAGAACCACTTTCGTGGACTCAGAAGAAATTGCTAACGGAGTTTTTACGGCAAGATGTATTGTCGATACCAGTAACCACATCATAAAAGTAATAAATACCACAAATAGCTTAAAATACATTAAAAATTGTAACATTCGGACGAGCTAAGGACAATTTTAAAAAACCAAATTCCTAATTTTGCTACAAACAATTTACTGGACTTATGTTTAGAATATGCGGACATTTTCGCACTCAACGACGACAAAATGACATTAAATAACTTTTACGAACAAAAACTAAGACTGAGTGACACTACGCCTGTGTACATAAAAAATTGCCGCTTACCGCACTCGCAACGTGAAGAGATAAACAAGCAGGTAAACAAATTATTAGAAAACGATTTAATCGAAGAAAGTTATTCAAATTATAATAGTCCACTTATTATAGTTCCAAAAAAAGATACAAACGGGCAAAAGGCATTTAGGATATGTGTAGATTTTCGAGCTGTAAACAAAAAGCTCATCGCCGATAAATCCCCTCTCTGTAGAGTAGATTACATCCTTGACAACCTTGGCAGAACAAAGTATTTTTCAACGCTAGGTTTATTTTCCAGTTTCCATTAAATACCGTTACATCCCGACTCACGAGATATAACGTCTTTTAGTACTGATCGTGGATCATTCAGATGGAAAGTGTTACAATTTGGCTTTGAATATAGCGCCAAATTCATTTTCAAGAATGATGACGATTGCTTTTTCTGGTATTCCACCTAACGTAGCATTTCTATACGTTGACGACGTTATCGTCATAGGTTGCAGTGAAACGCACCATATTAAGAATTTATCACAAGTTTTCAGCACTTGCAGAAAATCTAATCTCAAACTAAAGCCGAACAAATGTCATTTTCTTCGACGAGAAGTAACGTTTTTAGGACACAAGTGTTCAGCTAAAGGTTTGTCGCCAGATCCATCCAAAATAGAAGCAATTAAAAAATATACAAAATCAGTTGATAAAGATGCTGTACGAAGATTTGTCGTATTTGCGAATTATTATAGGAGGTTTATACCTAATTTTGCCTCTCTGGCGGCACCTCTAAATAGTTTAAATAGAAAAAAAGTTGAGTTTAATTGGGATAATTCTTGTAAAAATGCGTTTAATTCCTTAAAATCGGCTTTAGTGTCACAACAGATTTTACTAAACAGTTGACAGTTACGGTTGATGCATCAAAAATGGGATGCGGTGCTATTCTAAGTCAAATCCATGAAGGTAACGACTTACCCATATGTTTTGCGTCGAAGTCATTTAACAATGCAGAACAAAAGAAACCCATCATAGAGTTGTTAGCGACTTACTTTGCTATTAAGCATTTCCGCCTTATATTTACTCATTTTCTTGTTAAATCTGATCATAGGCCACTTGTATATCTTTTTAATATAAAAGATCCAACATCAAAACTTGCGATAATATGACTCGAGTTTGCAGAATACAATTTTACAATAGAATACATTAAAGGTGCCGATGCACGTTCGCGTATCTCTTTCGAGGAAATAAAAAAGATCAACAAAAAACGTTTTTGCGGTAAAATCTAGAGCGATGACGAAAAACAAAAAATGCCACTGACGTACAATGCAGTGATAATGACACAGACAGTCCAGATAACGTAAAGGTTTACGACAAGTTTGCGTACAAATTTTTCACCCGCGTATAAGAACCAAAATTTTTTATGATGATAAAAGTCAAATTTCTAAAATGCACATATGCGACGTAAAAAGATCAAGTTATTTAATATAGAGATTGTTAACGCTTTAGGCATGCTGCGCTAACCATTTAGCTACACAGCGGTGGTTTGTTTGACTGGCAAATTTGCTACTTCTATTCCTTTTTACCAACTATTTTTATTCAGTGTTGCGCCATCTGGTGCAAATCACTGATAATGCTGAATTTTTGTTTATTGTCAATTACTTTGTTTGACATTCCCAAGTGCTCATGGTTTATTAACAATTGTTTTTGTTTTTATCGGCCTATTGATAAATGATTCAAGGTTCGATTCGAGCTCAAGGCCAGAACAATAATTTTTTTCTAATTATTGTAATTTTTTAATTTTTCTAAATTTGAAAAATTGTATTTTGTTTTTGGAATAGTAAGTAGAAAATTTTTCAGACAACCTGCCATAGCTGCGCAGATAGATCCATTTCGAAGGGTGCTAAGCCTTCATCATCATTACGCTTTAGGCATGCTGCGCTAACCATTTAGCTACACAGCGGTGGTTTGTTTGACTGGCAAATTTGCTACTTCTATTCCTTTTTACCAACTATTTTTATTCAGTGTTGCGCCATCTGGTGCAAATCACTAATAATGCTGGATTTTTGTTTATTGTCAATTACTTTGTTTGACATCCCAAGTGCTCATGGTTTATTAACAATTGTTTTTGTTTTTATCGGCCTATTGATAAATGATTCAAGGTTCGATTCGAGCTCAAGGCCAGAACAATAATTTTTTTCTAATTATTGTAATTTTTTAATTTTTCTAAATTTGAAAAATTGTATTTTGTTTTTGGAATAGTAAGTAGAAAATTTTTCAGACAACCTGCCATAGCTGCGCAGATAGATCCATTTCGAAGGGTGCTAAGCCTTCATCATCAGTACGCTTTAGGCATGCTGCGCTAACCATTTAGCTACACAGCGGTGGTTTGTTTGACTGGTAAATTTGCTACTTCTATTCCTTTTTACCAACTATTTTTATTCAGTGTTGCGCCCTTAGCACCCTCTAAAAATAGTTGGTAAAAAGGAATAGAAGTAGCAAATTTACCAGTCAAACAAACCACCGCTGTGTAGCTAAATGGTTAGCGCAGCATGCCTAAAGCGTACTGATGATGAAGGCTTAGCACCCTTCGAAATGGATCTATCTGCGCAGCTATGGCAGGTTGTCTGAAAAATTTTCTACTTACTATTCCAAAAACAAAATACAATTTTTCAAATTTAGAAAAATTAAAAAATTACAATAATTAGAAAAAAATTATTGTTCTGGCCTTGAGCTCGAATCGAACCTTGAATCATTTATCAATAGGCCGATAAAAACAAAAACAATTGTTAATAAACCATGAGCACTTGGGAATGTCAAACAAAGTAATTGACAATAAACAAAAATCCAGCATTATCAGTGATTTGCACCAGATGGCGCAACACTGAATAAAAATAGTTGGTAAAAAGTAATAGAAGTAGCAAATTTGCCAGTCAAACAAACCACCGGTGTGTAGCTAAATGGTTAGCGCAGCATGCCTAAAGCGTACTGATGATGAAGGCTTAGCACCCTTCGAAATGGATCTATCTGCGCAGCTATGGCAGGTTGTCTGAAAAATTTTCTACTTACTATTCCAAAAACAAAATACAATTTTTCAAATTTAGAAAAATTAAAAAATTACGATAATTAGAAAAAAATTATTGTTCTGGCCTTGAGCTCGAATCGAACCTTGAATCATTTATCAATAGGCCGATAAAAACAAAAACAGAGATTGTTAACGAAATAACAAACTTAGGAGAGTTACTTTCGAAGTTACACGCGGTAGCTAACAATCACCATATTAACAAAGTTGAATGGCGAAAAGATGATCAATTTTTTCAAATATTATACTATTGCAAATATAAATCAATATTTTATCACAACAACAATTTATCACAATGACCTTATATCAGGCGGATATTGTGGTGTTAAAAAGCTTTACGCAAAAAAAAAAATCTAAACAAATTTAGTACTGACTCCAACGCCAAGAAAACCGTTCGATATAGTTGTTATTGATACAATTTGACCTTTACAAGAATCGAAATACGGTAATAAGTTCGCAGTTACCATTATATGCGATTTAACAAAATACCTGGTAACAATAGCTGTGCCAGACGCTAAAACCCTCAGATATTTTCGAAATTTTTATTTTAATATATGGTCCTATGAAATCCACCAGGCCAGATTTAGGAACCGAATATAAAAATGAAGTCCTTGCAGAGCTTACGTAACTTTTAAATATCAAACATGACTTTTCAACAGCGTATCACCACGAAACCGTTGGAACAATCGAACGTAACCACAGAGTATTT
The DNA here is from genome assembly GCF_040869045.1 of Eurosta solidaginis. Taxonomy (NCBI): domain Eukaryota; kingdom Metazoa; phylum Arthropoda; class Insecta; order Diptera; family Tephritidae; genus Eurosta; species Eurosta solidaginis. The sequence continues at coordinate 204,533,777 of NC_090319.1, forward strand.
AACGAATCTGATTGGGATACATATTTAAAGTACTTTACTTTCTTGCACAACACAATAGCCAATACTGTTTTCGATAACAAATTTACGCCCTTTGAGCTAACATTTGGTAGAAAGTCAGTTTTACCGAATGAGCTAAAGAAAGGAACCATTGATCCAATATATAATATTGAGGATTACGCAAACGAAGTAAGGTACCGTATGCAAAAATCCCATGTATTAGCAAAAGAGCTCATAGACAAACATAAGGAACGTAATAAATTGTATTACGATAGGAATATACGTCCTTCAGATATTGCATTAAACGATACGGTCCTAGTAGAAAAAGAACCGCGCGATAAACACGCAAGCATTTACGAAGGTCCATATGTAGTCAAGCAAATGGATGGCGTGGATGTAACAATTTATGATGAAAAAATCAAAAACAATCCATAAAAACCGTGTACAAAAAGTAACATATACCATTTTCTTCGGTACATTACACGGTACAAAATTCTATTATATTAACTTAAAAAAATTCAAATTATATAATTATAAGTTTTTACCTTCTTATTATTATAAGCATATATATACAACATACAAAATAATTATTACTTAAAAGCAATAATTTTTTAATCTAATATGAAAAAAAAATAAGACTATATTATAAATTAATAATACTTTAAACTTTACAGAAAATACTTTAACTAATAGTTTAACTAATAGTACAAGATACATTAAAAACAAAAAAAAAACTGAATTCTTGTATCAAAATTTTATACATTTATCATATTATTTATCATATAACTAAAAGAATGTTCAATAACATTGTATAAATAAATTTAGTTATCATTAGTTAAAACTATTTTACATATTATACATTAAATAAGTTCAATAACATTTTATATATAAATTTATTTACCATTAATTAACACTACTTAACATACTAAATATTAAAATAATTTTAATAGCATTGTATAAATAAATTGAATTACCATTAATTAAAACTATTTTACATATTAAATATTAAATAAGTTCAATAGCATTGTATAAATGAATTTAATTATCATTAATTGAAACTATTTCACATAATAAATAAGTTCATAAAACTTGTTATTAATTGGAACCTAAGCTGATGTATGTGTGAGTTCATTCAGTTAAACTATCTTATTTCAAATGATTTTGGGCAAGAAGAAGCCGGAAGAATTGCTCACCCTGCCGACTCCTTCTTTTCCAAAGGAGGGTGATGTAATGGCACCCTAAGTTCAATCTCACCACATCAAACATACATCAGCTGATGTCGCGCGCATGGGCGAATGCAACCCGGTGCGTGTGTGGCTCGACCAAGAAATAGATACATATTATAATTTTCAGGCTTGACACGTGCGGTTCATGAAATTCGCTCTTGTTACATAAAAGTATTTTTTAAGTTAATAAAGTTACAATCATAAACAGTAAACTTAATAAAGCTCTTTTCAATGTTGAATGTTTGGCAGTATGTGGAGTCTGCGCCCATATTAAGAAGGTTTCCTGAGGATTTAACCAGAAACCTACATCCGCTACAGGTAATATTCGCCATCGCATTTTGGAAGAAACTTTCAACAGGTTGTTGATGAAAAACCTGCAACGCACTTTGCATAACGTCCGAGTAACAATCTTGGGTAAATTTGGTAAGAACAAACCATAAAAAAAAATGAATGTAAGGCGCGATAACCTCCGAAGAGATTTTATGCCGAGCTTCTTTTCCAATTTTCGTCTCTCTTGATTTCCCCTACAAATTGGCCGGACGGGACCTACATGTTTTATGCCGATTCCGAACGGCATCTGCAAGGCAGATAAGTTTTCACTGAGAGGTTTTCTTGGCAGAAATACACGCCGAGCGCTTGCCAAACACTGCCGAGGGGCGACCCCGCTTAGAAAAAGTTACCTCTAATTGAAAAACCTTATTTCTAAAATTTTGATGTTGCTTGCCCGGGGTGTGAACCCAGGGCATACGGTTTGGTAGGCGGAGCACGCTACCCTCACACCACGGTGGCCAGAACAAGAACAAACCATACATCCATATTAGATTGTACAGCGGAAACCTCTTGAGTTTTGAGGCAGGAAAGACATTCGTTTATGGTATTGAATTTTTTGGATAGTTTCGCTGTTTTCCGAGTTGGCAGACGGGAGGTTGAATAGGGTTCTCAACTGTTTGTCAAGGCGGGCCATTCTTCATAGCTACCGTAAAAGTCTGTGTGTCACAGGGTGGGATTTTAATGTATGGAACAGAAGTTTCAATTAAAGGCATGGAAAGTCGATTGGTATTGGCTGAACTAGATGTGTTGCCTTGCAATATTTTTAGTCGATCAATGATATGCGACTTACAAATGTAGAAACTCTCCGTGTATAGTTGAAATTTTTAGTTGCTTCTTCTTTAAAATCAGGCGGAACCATTTTATCGTCAGCCAAACACACTTTTCGGTAAGCTATTTGAAGGGTTTCCCTAAGAGCGTTAAGGTCTTAAAGTTTAACTTCAAGTAGGGTGTCCGTCTGATCCTTGCGATTTTCTTTGTCAAATTGTGTACAGAAAAACACAATATTGTTTAAATCGAGAATAAAATCTACCATGATTGGTGAATCAGTGGACATGGTGACGCTCGTTTGGAAAAACTTAGAAGTGAAAACTTTAAACTCTTGACTTTATTGGACTTGAAGTCTGCCAACCGTGGAGGCGAAAATAGTTAAAATAAAAGTGATTTTCTAAGCGCACTGAAATACTAGGTACTGCGGCAAGCAGCCCTTTTGATGAGCCCAAAGATAGACCGCTTAGGGTGGACAGAAATTATATATTAGCTAGTCAGATGGACGTAGCTCTCCAGACGTTTATATACGTGGTTGTATAAAAAATCTAACTACCAAATAGACGTGTGCAAAACGATAAATTAGATAAGTAGTTTTGTAACAAGATTTTACGGTGGTCGAGGGCAAATATGTTAGATTGATGCTTTTTACTCCTAGCTGATGACGAGAAACCAAAAAACTATAGTAACTTTTGCAAAGGTCTACGCTGTGTTGCGGTCGTAACGGTACAAATTGATTGCTGAATGAGTAGGTTCTGCTGGTGCAAACAGCGCTCCCAATCCACACTGTCCCTGAATTTTCTATGTATCGTTCCTTCGGATGATCCGATGCCAACGGAGATTTGATGTGTATGAGGCACTCGATGTGTGCTCGGATGTTGGCTTTACAACCGCAAATTAACCCTTAACACAAATGAAACAGGCAGGTATGGGTGGAACTGAAAGGCTAAATATGACCGCAAGTATATTCTCAGACGTCACTATTATTTCCTGGGTTTTAAAATAATTGATAATTTCTGTACTTGATCTGTAAATACTCCAGTATTCCGACTGAAAACCACGAGTATACTCTCAATAGCAAATGTTGACTTAATCTTTTTAGGTTATGTCGGATATGCTTGCATATAACGTAATTATATGCAACAGAAGAACAGCAAACGTTTATTGATTCGGGAATTTTTACTATATGAGAAATTTACTGGGAAATATTAAGCAATTTTGGGACGAAAACTGACTGATTTATGTACGTATGTACGTGGAATGACTGTGGTAGAATTAACGCTGGCACAAGTAGCAAGCCTCACCGCGAATTTGCACAAAACTTTCAATAAATAAACTTTTGGTTTTTTTTTTTGGTAAAAGTCTAGTTGAGGGGTCACTGCTAATACGCTACCAAAAATATCGAGAGAGGTATCAAAATACACGTATTGACCTCGACAACAATAATCCGAAGGCGGAAAAGAAAAACTTTATCTCTATCCGGAGATATTTACTGTTGAAGTTGGGGATTTTCATGATGTTGTTGTAATGTTGTGTGTACGCCCAAAAAAAATTGGGAACATAATTATTTTGCGCGGATATAGTTTTGGTCTCCAAACCGGTGTTGGACCCACGCAGGGTAATTTTTTATAAGCGCGGTCGAAAGCCGCCAACGCAGAAAGGTGTTCTGCACAAAAATACTATGGATACCACCCCCGGTTTCGGAAAGACCCTCGGGTCATTTTTCGGTTTTTCGTTAATATCTTTTGAACGAGTTAAAATTTTTATTTTCCGCCTTTTGGCTATTAATACTGATGTCAAGACGCTTCGATTGACACCTCTCTCGATATTTTTGGTAGCGTATTAGCAGTCGATCCCTTAACTAGACTATTACCTTTTTTTTCTTAAATTCCGTCACTTTTCCCGATTTCTCAGTGTGTATATGTATATTTGTGCGTAAAATAATTTGTTGCACCGACGTAAGAAGAGAAAATCAACGATTTTGCTAATTTCCTTACTTTGGTTGAAGGTTATGCAAACTAAGGGATTGATTTTTTATACGTATGAACCCAAGCTAGCTATAATATGGTGGGCTTAGCGCTGGCGCAAGCAGCAAGTTTCCCCATAAAAGGTAGGAATATGTGCAAGAAATGTGTACGCAGCGAGTGACGCTGGCGAGAATATGTATATATGTAGGTTTTGTTCCGTTATTCGGTGAACCTCCTATAACTGCATACATACATAAATACATTTACCGTTTCAGAAACGGTAACTGAAAATTTGCACTTTTTTGCAATAAATTTGTAAAAAATTACGTGCTTTGAGGCATACTACTTTCAAAAAGATCTCTCGTTGGGCGTAGGTGCTCCAGAACTGCTTTTCCTTTGACTTTATATTGGGTGCTCCCCCGTTGGACGCAGCGTAATCTTGCGGTGGCGCCTTAATTCGTATGATTCACTCGCTGGCAGCGCAGCTTTCAATTATCTTTTCTTTGCTTAATTTGCTTTTAACTTTTAGTAGCTTTGCTTAACAACCCTAATTTTAACTTTTTGTATTATTTACTTTTTACGATATTAAAACTTGTTTAGTTAGTTTAATTTCACTTTTTGGTTTTTTCTGTTGCTGCTTCCCGCGGTGGTTGCCAATTATGAAAGAAGAAGATATTTTTGACAATTGCAAAGTCAAAAGGGGTAGTGTTGGAAATTGTAATATTTTCCATGAATTCGAATATGCGGTGTTGCCATTAAAATTTGGCTCGCAAGGACCATGCTAAACAATAGGAGTGTGCCTGAATGCAAACTGGGAATTATACTCACGCAGGGTATGTAGTCCGAAGTGATGGGTACAACTTCCTTTCAATTAATTCAGGGTTTTATTAACAATAACAACTTATGAACGAACAAAGGAAGATGTAAAATGAATTAAATTTAAAATAAATCAGCTTCAATGATGAAAGTTAAACCAGGTAACTATCGACTTAAGGAAATGTTCTAATTAATGAATTTAACAATTTATATAAATGAAAAAATATATAAACGATGATTTATGTTGCCGTATATCGCTATATAGGTGTATGAGCGCACCTATGCACATATATATGTATATACTTCGGAGTCACAGGGTTGGAGCGGAGAGTTTTTGTATTTTAGGAAAAATGTACGAAATATAGATGGATTTAAATGATGAATGATACTTATCGGGTTGGCTTAGATGTGCTGACGCTGAAGCTATCTTCTTAATCCTGGTCGTCTTGATGTTACGGCGATGATTTGCTCAAAATAATACTTCGTTGATTTTGATGTATCCTCGACGATGGTAGTTGATGAAAGAGATTAAAAATTAAGTGTTAATAGACTATATACTATGCAACACTGGAAGAAATTCCAAAGTCGCATTCGAAGTTCCAATTACAGCAGGGATGGTTATAAAGGAATTTTTTGCTGGGATGCATGGGTGCATGAATGCAAGTCACGCGAAGACGTAAGTGACGAAATTCACTTAAACAGCAAGTAAACCTGATTTCGGAAGACTATACCCGACAGCTGCAGCCCTGCCCGATAATTTTTTTAACTACAATAAAATTTTATAATCTTTTTCAGGGACAAGGTAAAGTTTAGTTTAAAAACTCCTCGTCGCTCTCCTACTCCCTCCTTTATCTAGCACTCCATATCCTTAACCTTCGCCCTGTTCCAGTTCTTCATATCAATTTTGACCTATGATCAAGCCTTCCACAAAGGAAATTCGGAAACGTTTTCCAAAATGGTGGTGTATACATACCCTGGAAAGAACTATACAATTTTATTTTGGTTAAGAAATTCATCGGGCAGGATAACATGTGTCGGGTTCAGTCTTAACTATTACACTGGGAGTCGTGGCAGACATGTCCGAAATTGGGTTTACCTGTTTATTTCAATATATACTTACAAACATACGTATCGATACTGTTTTCAATTAATAAATAAATGTAAGGCGCGATAACCTCCGAGGCCGAGCTTCTCTTCCAATTTGCGTCGTGCTCCTCTTGATTTTACCTACAAATTGGCCAGACGGGACCTATAACCTCCGAACGGCAAAGCAGATGCGTTTTCATTGAGAGCTTTTAATGGCAGACATACACTCGGAGCGCTTGCCAAACACTGCCGAAGGGCGACCCCGCTTAGAAAAATTTTCTTCTAATTGAAAACCCTAATTTATAAAATTTTTTTGATCTAGCGTGGGTGTGAACCCACGGCATACGGTATGGTAGGCGGAACACGCTACTATCACACCACTGCGGCCGTTCCGACTCCAGAAGGAAAATCTTCCACTAGCGCTGCAACTCGTTCGGTAGTTGCGCTGATGCTCGTTTTTGCTGTCTGCCTCCCGCCCGTGCGATATACCTCTTTTTTTCGTTCGCCAACTCACATCAGTACTTCCATTTAAGGGATTCGTATTTATCCTTTAAAGATTTCCATTCTCGGAATAGTCCTGACTTGGAGCCAAACTCCTCAGTCAACATTTTCCATACATTCTCCTTTTGCTTCCATGTTACAGCGTCTGACCTTTTATTTTCTAAAATATGGCGCGGGCTTTCTACCAGCTCCACTAACAGCAACTCTGCATTATTTGAAAAGTTCTTTCCTCTTTTTCGTGTGGACCCTTCATTCATCCTTATCTCTTTATATTTATAAATAAATTAAAAAAACTGTATCTTCCACTGTCTGATTGCTCCACAATATAATTCACAAATCAAATAATTTATTTGACATAAACAGCTGTTCTCCTGTTATAAGTATTGCCATTCTAGAAAAAAAAAGCGAAAGTAGTAGATTTTTCATGTGGCGTTGCCGTATCTTCATCAAATGCAAGGTTTTACAGGGCAGATGAGAAAATGAAAATCGTTAAAGTACACTTTAAAGCGAGAAATAGTTTGTCTGCCCGGTAACTTAATTGAGTGGATGAGAAAACAGCCCTTAAAATAGTTTAATGAACAATGCAATGGTATCTTATTTCATAAAAGTGCATTTAATAAAAATACACATTTCCACAAATATGTTTGTACATACACACATACTTATATCACCACACTGCGAACCGCTACAGATACTTTAAATATCAGAAGATTAAATGCAGCTGCTAATCACGATAAAGAACAGATGCATGTATGTTTGTATGTATGTACAAAATATGTTTAAGATGATACCAGCCGGATTGAAGCGCTGTTTTATGAATACTTATACTATTTGCAAACACATACATATACATTGTAACAAAGTTTTTCCGTAGCCCCGTTGCTTCTTTAATAATTGCTGGGGTATACTCGCCGTGTCCGGGGTTCGTTTACAATAAATTTGTATTTGGGAGCTCCCTGCAAATCGTTTTACTGTAATACTTCATTTTATTGAGTGAATGCTTAAATACTATAATATAAAAATGTTTTGTATTCTTCACTTGCAAATTCACTTAAGTTATCTTGCGGTATCCTCGGCTGTAGTGGCGGACCTTAGCGGTCCGGCCATATTCCGTTAGACGGATCTCGTTAGTATGAGGTGTCTGTGCCCTGTCGCGCCATATGTCGGCGTCTCTTCCTGTTGCGTTGCTCTGTCGCGCCTTGCTTCGGTGTCTACCTGTATTGCGGAGGAGGTGCTCTGCTACGCCTAATGTCGACGTCTACACGTATTGCTGAGGCGATACTCTGTCACGCCGTATGTCGGAGCCTCTCTCTAGTGCGGTGCTCTGTCGCGCCTTATGTCGGCGTAGTGCTGGCTTCTCGGCGGCGTTAGGGCGGTCGCGTCGCTGCTGTGCGCTTTACTACTGTCGCGGCGCGGTCCACGTCCGTGCAGGCGAGCGGACGTCACCTCTTCGCGGGTGCGCGTTACTGTAGCAGGGCCTTTGTCTATGCGGGAGTGAACGAAGTCTCAAACGTGTTTGGTGGTATAACCGACATATTCACAACTTGAGGCCACGACTCACTCCTATGAAGCGATCTCTCTTGGTGGTATAACCGACACAATCAAGATGCGCTTCACTAGTAGCTCCGGGCACAGCCACAGCTCAGTGCTGACTGCCTGCTGTGCTTCTGTGTAGCTCTTTTTATGGCTGTTTTGTTTGGTGTTGCTTGTTCAGATGGTTGTGTCGCCATGGTCACCGTGTTGCTGTTAAATGTTGCGACCGCTCGTTTTGTTGCTGAGACTCGTTGGGTGGCCATGTGGCTGTTAAATGTTGCGATCGCTCGTTGTGTTGGTTGGTTGGTCGTGTGCTAGGGCTTTTTCTGACCGCCTGTTGTGTTAATATTGTGTTAATGGTTGTGATCCATATGGTGTGGGGTCGTTTTGTGTGGGCCAAATTAATGAGGTTTTATTTGGTCCCCACACTCCGTCAGTCAGCCCTCGGTATCCAGTATTTGTATGTGTGCCTTGCTTTTTACTATGGTGACATTGTACTTCGCTGTGTGGAACCGTACTCGGATGCGGGCTTTACCTTCGGCGATGCGGCGGAATATGTTACGTACTTCCCCTGCCATCTCCGGGAATAGGTCCAACATCGGTCCATCTGCGTCTTGGACCTCGATCGTTACTGCTTGTTGGCTTTCTGTTGTCGGTTGTGGCTTTGTTTCTGTTTCCGGTGGTAGGGCCTGTGGGGATTGAGTGTTACCTTTAGTGCTTGGTTGTGGTACTGTGTGCGGGTGGTTTGTGGTGCTTTTGGGTTTTGTCATCTTCTTGGTTTTTCGACCGTCCCGTAGGAAAGTAACCTACCTCCACTACCGTGAAGCTGTCTGATCAGTCCGGGTATTCCTTCCCCGCTCCCCGTGTATCGTAATACCCTTTCCATTTTTTCAGTCACGTAGACGCCACAGTTGTTGATGTTGTTTTGTTGTGGCACCACGAGTACTATCTCCTGGGCCTTAAACCCGTCATGCCCATACCGCTGCATATATTCCCACCGGAGGAAATCCACCCAAATCGCTCCTGACAACATTCCGTGTCGGCGATGTGTTGTGTGACTGCTGCATTTACCAGACCGAGCAGGTACTAGTGTTTGGCTGCGTTTTGGGGCACGAGGATCACGCTCTTGCCAAACAGGTCAATGTTACGTACCCAGCGATGTATGCGTTGGTAGTTTTCGTATTTTGGTGTCCGTGTTGCTTTGCAGTTCCTTTGCCCAAGCGTCAATTAGGGAGTCAGCCAGCTATTGAGTCCTTTGGGTGAATTGCCGCCTGGTCCTCCCGGGAATATTTTCCTAGGCTCTTCCTTTTCGGTGGAGCTGTGTCCTCATCGGAGGAGAGCTCAATGACTGCCGACTGTTTCCGTTCCGGTGGAGCTGTACCCTCGCCCGAGGAGAGCTCGATGACTGCCGTGCCTCCACGTCTATCCTATTTAGAGTGGTTGTTGATGGTGATTTTCTGGCCCTATTGTGAGTCTTGGCCGGGACTTCCTCCCATTTCTTAATGCCCGTGGTACGTACTATTTGGCTTTTTCCGCCGTGCGTCTGACGTTGGTGCCGGCATGAGTTGCAGCTGCGGCTGATTTAGTGTACGCGGTGGTGGCGTTCGTGTCTGCCCGTACGGTTGCGCGCTTAATGTTACCGTCATTTGCTGCGAGTGCAGAAGCGCATGCTGCGCTGGTGTTCACCCTTATGGCTGTTGCAAGCGAATTTGTGCTGGTGCCTGCTTCTGTAGTCGTTGCGCGTTTGGTGGTGGCGTCAGCGCCTGCAGTGTTTTCTGGTGCAGTAGTGCGTGCGACGTCAGCGTACGTGGGTGCGCGTGTAGTTGCGCGCATGTTGTTGACGTCGGCGCTTGTAGCTCCTGTCAGCAGTACGACCCTAGGACGCTTTGTTTCCTCCTCCTCGTAGCGCTGGCGCATACGCTTTACGCTGTTGTTCAGTTTAGCGTTATCGCTTTCCATGGTAAATAATTGATTGATAAAAGAAAATTCATAGCAAAGGAAATTGTTGTAGTCACCTCTGTGGTTTGCGATAGAATGACCGGTGCTTTCTTATCTTCCATCCCTGATATTAATAAATTTTTTTTTTTGGAATTTTTTTTATTTTCTTGCGACGGTCTATGCTGCAGGATATGCCTTTAGTTCCGCAATGTTGACCGTTTTCTCCTTCCCGCCGTTGGTTTTTCGTACTTTGAGTATCACTGGTGATACATACCCTAAGATTTGGTAGGGTCCCTCATATTTGGGGCCAACTTTGTTGCGAAATTTTTCGCGGGCTTAGAGAGATGGTGTTGCTTTGCGACCACTAGTTTGCCGACTACGAGGGTCCATTTTATCCACCGTATATTGTAGTGCCGTGCTTGGTCTGCCGCCGCTCGTTCCATGTTCTGCCTCACTATTCTGAATGCCTCTTGCATAATGTCGGATTTGTCTTCTGCCGTGGTGGTAGCTGTGCCCATTCCAAGGTTGACCTCGTCAAAGAATGCCCCTGGTAGTTGCAGTTCCCGCCCTTGTACGAGGAAGGCTGGACCGTATCCTGTGGCCGCAGTCACACTGGTGTGGATGGCCAGCTCGATCTCTGGGAGAAGGTCGTCCCATCTCTTGTGCTGTGATCTGGTGAGTTCTGCTATGATCACTTGACTGTTCTGTTCGCATGTTCCGTTGGGTTTTCTTGCGGGTGTAGGGCGCCGTGAATTGTTGTCGTATCCCCATTTCCTTGAGATAACGCTGCCATATTGTGCTGGTGAACTGGACGCCGCTGTCCGATATCAGTATCTTGGGGGCACAAAATCTTGCGAGGATGGGTTATCTGAAAACGCCTCACGGGGATTAGTTCCACCCATTTGCTGAAGCGGTCGAAAAATACTAATAGCATCGTGTTCCCGTGTGTGGGGAGTGGTCCGACGAAATCGACGCACACCGTGGCGAATGGTTCTGGGGCCACCTGCGTGAGCATGTTTCCAGCCGGCTTTTGCTGGGCTTCCTTATTCTTCTGGCAAGACTAGCACTGTCGAACGTATCGACTGATGTCCCGAAGCATGCCGGGCCAGTAGTACGGGCTGGCAATCGGCGCTACCGTGCGGTGGATGCCCATGTGGCCAGCGCTTGGGATTTCTTCTAATACTCGTTGTCGCAGTGGTGTGGGCACACAAAATTTCCAAGGGACCGCTTCTTCATCGTGTGACCGGCAGGGAATATGGTCCATTTTGTATTATGTAGTCAGCATATATCGCTGGGTTAGTGCGAACTTCGTTCACGCGCTTGTGCCACCACTTCCATGGTCGCTCTATTGTCGTTGCCAATAGTAGGGTCTCAAGTGACTGCGGTGATAGTGCGTCCGCTACCAGGTTGAGCTCTCCTTTCATGTACTCGAAGTCGAAAGTGTCTTGCTGAAGTTCCAAGGCCCATCGTGCCATACGGGTGGAGGGGCTCTCGATGGAGTTTAGCCACTTTAGGGACATATGGTCCGTGATTACCTTGAATCGGTACCCTTCCAATTATGTCCTCATCTTCCGTATTCCACAGACGATCGCGAGGCATTGCTTCTCGGTGGGCGAGTAGTTGGTTTCCGCATTGTTGTGTTTCCTGCTGGCATACGCGATCACGCGTTCTCCGCCTTCCAAGTCCTGTGGCAAAACGTTGCCCAGCCCGAAATTGCTTGCGTCCGTTTGTGAAGTACGGACAGGGAAGTATCGGTTCTTCCGTGAGTTTTTGCTTTAAGACCTCGAAGGCTTCCTGTTGTTCGGCCCCCCACTTCCATTGTTTGCCCTTTTTCAACAGGGTTGTGAGTGGTTGGCTGATCGTGGCGAAGTCTGGCACGAACCGTCGGTACAAAGATGCTATACCATGATATTGACTCATCTCTTTCGCGTTCGTTGGTGGTTTCAAGCCTTTGATGGCTGCTACTTTCTCGGGGTCGGTGTGAATTCCCCTATCGCTTACTATGTGTCCTAGGTATCGGATTTCCTTCTTGAAAAATTCGCATTTCTCCGGGTTTATTCTGAGGTTGGGGCGCCGCAGTCGTAGCATTATTTCTTTCAAGTTGCGAATGTGCTCCTCGAAGGTGGATCCTATGATGATTATGCCATCGAGGTATGCGAAAAAGTAGGGTACCATCTCCGGTCCAATAACCTGATGTAGCGCTCTTTGAAAAGTTGCAGGTGCGGAGTGTAGGCCGAACGGCATAACGCGCCACTGGAATAACCCGCGTCCCGGGACCGTTAAAGCTGTATAGGGACTGCTCTGGGGCTCCAGTGGTATTTCCCAGTAGCCATTTTTCAAATCCCAGCTCCTGATGTACTTCGCTCATCATAGCTTGTCCAATATATGTTGTATTCTGGGTAAGGGGTACGCGTCGGGTACGGATCGGGCGCTGAACTGCCGACAATCCACGCATAACCTCCACTTCCCGTTTTTCTTCTTGGCTAGTACGATTGGTGCACTCTGTGGGCTTCAGGATGGCTCGATTCATCCTTTGAGAAGTAATTCGTTAACTTCGTGGTTGATGATGGTCTGCATAGCTGGGTTGCGTGGGGGTAACCTTGCTTAATAGGGCGGTTGTCCGTCAGCATAATCTTGTGCTCGTCTATTGCCGTCACCCCACTCATGCTCGCAAATTTTTGCAGTTCTTTTGCCATAAAACCGCACACTCGTTCCGCCTCGTCCTAAACGTGGGCACCGTTGATCCTCTCATCTATGTTATTGTTTTCCTCGCCTGGTGGCGTTACCTCCTCCGTGATCTGTGTTTGCTCGGCTGGTGTATGCTGTGTGACTAACCTGGATAGCGCGAGGTAACCACCTCCGCGGGATATGGTGGCTCCCATGCTCCTTAGCGTATCTAGGCCCAGTATAATGTCGTCGATTGCTCCGGGAATGACACGTAAACTGTGTGATGTGGCGCTTCTCCGAGGCGTACCTTAGAAGATTGTGGTGCTAGTCCCGTTTGCCATCGTTTTTTTGATGGCCACTCTCACCATTTCTCCGCTCCCAGAGTTTACCACACGTTCCACAAGGTTGCTCGAAACTAAACTTCTCGATGCCCCTGTATCGATGACTGCCTCTGCTGATTCCGCGCCGAGCCTGGCTACGGCGTAAAGGCGGTCATGCTCTTGGTACATTGCTACTGCCGAATCGGCGCTGGGTTACTTGCGCTCACCGCGCCTTGTTCTTCGTGAAGCCCTCTGTCGTTTCCCTGACGTCGACGGCAGCATCCGATTTTGCGCACATCACTGCGGTCACACTCCCAGCAAAAAATTTTTCGTGGGTTTCGGCATCTATTGGCGTAGTGTTTTTTTCACCGCACCTCCTGCATAAGTTTTTGGGGTCGAATCTCTAATTGCCTTGGGGCGAGTGGTGCGGTATGTTCGGTGGTTGTGGCGGTGTTGGGGGTGCATGTTGCGGTGGTGGAACCATAGCCCTGTCATCTGCGGCGTGTCGGGTAACTTCGCGGCGATGTCCGTCTGATAGTCTTCGATATCCCTCGTGTATGCTCTCGTATTCCTCGGCAAGGGTTAAGAGTTCTGCGAGATTGATGAAATCTCTCCGACGGATATAAAGTAGGTAATCGGGGTGGCTATTATGGAAGATTCGTTCCAGCCGCTGTTCGCTGGTATACCCTGTGTGTCTCATCAAGCTCTGTATCGCGGGCACGTAATCCTTGCACTTCTCCCTGTTATACTGCCTTCGCGTTTGTGGGTCTCTCGCGTTGTCTGTGTGTTCGATACTCAGTGTCTGTGCGATGGACACCAGTTCTTCCTTCGTGATGTTGCCTAACCACGTGGTGTCGACCTGATCGGCCATCTGGTTGATACACCTTTAGTCAGGAATTTTCCTTCTGACCTTATGCGATTTGCAAGGTCCCTGCTCGGGCGCCAACTGTAACGAAGCTTTTCCGTAGCCCCGTTGCTTCTTTAATAATTGATGGGGTATAGTCGCCGTGTCCGGGGTTCGTTTATAATAAATTTGTATTTGGGGGCACCTTGCAAATCTTTTTACTGTAATACTTCACTTTATTGATTTAATGCATAAATACTATAATATAAAAATATGTTTGTATTCTTCACTTGCAAATTCATTATCCTGAGGTAACCTCGGCTGTAGTGAGGGACCTTAACGATCCGGCCGTATTCCGTTAGACGGATCCCGTTAGTATGTGGTGTCTTTTTCCTGTCGCGCCTTATGTCGGCGTCCAACCCTGTTGCGGTGCTATGTCGCGCCTTGCATCGGCGTCTTCCTTTATTGCGGGGGCCATGCTCTGCCACGCTTTATTTCGGCGCCTCTCTCTACTGCGGTGCTCTTTCGCGCCTTATGTCGGCGTCGTGCTGGCCTCTCGGTGGAATTAGGGCGGTCGCGTCGTTGCTGTGCTGTTTACCACTGTCGCGGCGCGGTCCACGTCGGCACAGGCGAGCTGGCGTCTTGGTGGCGTTAGGGAGGCCGCGTCGCTGCTGTGCGGTTTACTACTGTCGCGGCGCGGTACACGTTGGCGAAGACAAGCGTTACTGTGGCAGGGCCTTTGCCTATGCGGTTGTGAACGAAGTCTCAAGCGGTTTTTGGTGATATAACCGACACATTTACAGCTTGAGGCCACGACTCCTATGAAGCGATCTCTCTTGGTGGTATAACCGACTCATTCAAGATGCGTTTCACTAGTAGCTCCCGTTACAATCACAACTCATTGCTGACTGCATACTGTGCTGCTGTGTCGCTCCTTTTATGGCTGTTGTTTTTCGTGCTGCTAGTTCAGATGGTTTTGTCGCCATGGTCACCGTGTTGCTGTTAAATGTTGCGACCGCTCGTTGTGTTGCTGAGACTTGTTGGTTGGCCGTGTTGCTGTTAAATGTTGCAACCGCTCGTTGTTTTGCTGAGACTTGTTGGTTGGTCGTGTTGCTAGGGTCTTTTGTGATCGCCTGTTGTGTTAATATTGTGTTAATGGTTGTGATCCATATGGTGTGGGGTGGTTTTGTGTGGGCCAAATTAATGAGGTTTTATTTGGTCCTCACAACATGTATAATCATCCCTATTTTACGAATAAAGACAGAATGTACAAACATCTAAACCAAACCTAGTAATTTTATAATAATCCCTTTCCCTCACCAGCGATAAGTTAGGGAATTGTGATAATAGTTACACACAGAATATCACAAAAGGGTGGAGGTATAGCAATCTACTACAAAAACAATATTTACATGAGACCTATCATAAAATCAGAAAGCTTAATTAGTTAGCAAATACCGGGTCTAGGCCAAAATGTGAAAGGAAAAGTATATACACACTGACATATATATATGAAACCGCAATTGTGCGTGTATATGCGTGAGAATTTATGAAACCGCAAAACCACAAGTGTGTGTGTGTGTATGCGTGAGAACTTTGTGAACCAAGCAAGAAATCGAGCGACTAGGACCAGTCGGTCACCCGTAGGGGCACAAAAGCGACTCATCCCGGCCTCATCCTGGAGTAATCGATTTTTTATGAATCCCTTTCGTCTGCAAAAAGGACCAATCGGGCACCCGTAGGGGAACAATAGCGACTCATCCCTGACTCATCCTAGAGTAATCGATTTTTTTTTTAAGCGCAATCGTGCGTGTGTTTGTGATAATTTTATGAAACCACATAAATATGAAGATTGGTAATTTTGCTTATCTTTTTATTAGGATGTAAGTTTGTATGTACATTCTGACATATATATATGTACGTGAAAATTTAATGAAACCGCATAAATATGAAGATTGGTCATTTTGTTTATCTTTTCATTATGTTGTAGGTTTGTATGTACATACAGACACATATATATGTACGTGAGAATTTTATGAAACCACATAAATACGAAGATTCGTCATTTTGTTTATCTTTTTATTAGGTTGTAAGTTTGTATGTACATTAACCTGGTCGATTTGTATGGACGAAAGTTAACCTATATCGCGCCATCGATTTTTCGATAGGATTTGGGCTCAGGGTTCAGTGAACAAGCGCGAAGGAATTCCATCAGAAAGTAATGGAGGAATAACAATACTTGAGCATTTAATTTACAAAGACTTTGTGAAAGTTTTATACGCGAATTACTTACAGAACAGATGGAATATCATTTTCACTTAAAAACTAATGGAACCTCTAGAAAATTTGAAAAGGAGGCAACATATGGAGAATTTGAAGTCAATGTGGTAGCATTTAAGCGAGATGCACATTGTGCTACATATGGCACAAAATTTCTTGTTTCTGTAAATTTTGATGAATGTATAGTAATAAAAGAAACGGTATTGTTTTAAATATTTGTTGATTTTAATTTTTTATATATTCACATCAAATATATTATTTCGTATTTAAAATATTTGTACATTTATTAATAAAACATTTGTTTTGACTAAATTTTATAAATCCATATATTTCCATAAATATGTTATTACAATTAGATCATTACAAAATAAAATTCATATTTATTCTCGAAATTGTCTTTATATTATATACATTAATCTTTATCATGAAATTGGGGTTTCTTTATCACACAGTTCTGTGTTTTTTGTTTTGTATTTTAATAAAACGTGTTCTCACACTGATTACAACCATAAAAATATGTTTGTATTGTCGTTAAACATGACAGCATATAAATTAAAAATTTTTTTTAATGTTTTTATCGGGAATAAAGCGAAATACACTTATATATCTACTGTTTCCTTATATGTATAATGAATATTTCAATATCAAAGAGAATATTTGTTAATTATAAAGATACCATTGAACTTGGGATTTAGATTATTTTCGATTCATGTCTTCTAGTTTAGAAAGTTTAGCTAAGATTTCAAATAATAATGATTTAGAAATAATAAAGGCTTATTTCCCTAACGATCATCACTTTGATTTAATGAAACGTAAAGGTATTTTCCCATATGACTACTTAGATTCAGAAGAATGTCTCAACGAAACACAATTACGTGATCGTTCACATTTCTTTAATAAATTATCAAATGAATCATGAAGTACAACATTTAATTGAATTGAATTGAATTGAATAAGAATTAATTCTCCCTATTAATACTTAATCTAATTCAATTACAATTAACTTTTCCTTTCTTTCACGTACTTTGTATTCTAATTCTTAGACACGGCCTAATACCTATCTAACTATTTGTGTACAGCATACGTATAAACATGTGTATATATCTACGCTTGTGTGTGCGCTCACTCCCAAAAAATGTTGAACTAACTATATGTGTGGGTGTGTGCTACTTTACTCTGAAATTGTAATTTAAAAATGTACGTGGGTAAGGTGTGTGTGCATACGAATTTTGTTTTTTCTTCTATGAAAAACTCACCTCGCTCAGACCTTCGGATTGGTACCAAATCGTTGTGCGGAGCTGAAAGTAAAAAAAGAAAAACAAACAACATATGCAGAACAATGGAATTTTTGTCCTGTTACAGGTCTTCGGCCGATTAGCCGTGGCCACGGCTAATCCTATGCACAAATGTCTTTCGCTATTAGTTTTGCGTATCGGTTAAATGCATGTGCAAACTAAAACTCGAAACCTGCTACTAAAACTCGAAATAATAAAAAAATTGCGAACAACAAAATTAAATCAAATTAGAATTAAATAAAAAATATTTACAAAATAACCGCGAAAACAAGACAGTAGACGTGCTGAGTGGATATTAATTAAAATAAATAAATTTAATAAAAATTAAAAGTGGACCCGAAAAGTGATAGTTATGAATTCAAAAAAAATTTAGAAAAATTCAAAAAAATTATTGTTTGTGAATAAATTTTTTGTGAGTGGCTCATACGCATACAAATAATTATGCCTGTTAAGAGCTGGGTACGAATACTCAAAAATTAGTGTGCCTGTCGACAAATCTAGTAATATGCTAAATGTGAAATTAAGGTAAGAAAAATCAAAGAAAAGCTTATAGGAATTAAATTATAGAACTAATAATAAAAATTAACAAATTCATACATTTCATAAAAATTCAAAATTTCCAATAACCTTTTTTTTCAAAACATAAAAAAAACAAGTAATGGTTGTACGGCCTAATATACTAAATATAAATTCAAGCTGTGGTGAGTAAAAAATATTCAAATTGGCAAGCGCGGTCCCAGTGAGTCACGCTTAACGTCTCTCGCTCTCAGATTTTTCAGTGATAGATTAGTGGTGTGGTAGGTTTCTGTGTAGTGAATAAATGTTGGAGTATGTGGCCGATGGTGCTGTGCTCTAACTATGTTGCTAGCTACGTGGGTGGTTGTGCCAGCTGATGCAACCCGTTGCCAAAATTTGTTGTGTTGTGAATATACAAGTGTTTTATATTACCTCTTGTTGGTTTCGTGTAAAATGTATGGTGTTGCGTGTTTTCCGTTATATGTTTGAGCTCGGATGTAGCTATGCTGGAAGTTTTCTGACTGAGTTAAGTGTGAGTGTTTGTTTGTGTTGGTCGCTTCTGGCGCTAATCCATATGGACGCTTTTGGCCAATATATCCCTTGTGGTTAGTGTGGTTGCCCAAGGAGAATTAATCCTTTCGTTTTAGTTAATGTATGACTGTGTGTTGTTGGTGTTAGTTGTTATTTTTCGTGTTTCCGCGTGTTTGGCGGAAAAGAACCAAATATGTTTGCGTGATTTTAAAATATGTCGCGTCCATCGGCTGCCTTCGTGATCTGAAAGGTACGAAGATACATTTTAAGCAATTTTAGATATTTAGTTCAACAATATTTTTTTTTGTCGTGAATTTTTAGATAATTCCTAAAGATATTATTTCTCTTTTTCTAAAATCATACCTTAACAAAGAACGCGTTTGGATAATTATAATTTTTCTTTTTTTCTTTCTTCGGTTCGCCAAATAACCCTTTGGCTACATTCATACCTAGCCATATATGTAAGTACATACATGCGAATAAATGATTAGGTGCGAATCTACGATCTACTCCCGAATATTTTATAATTCTGTGGATTTAGAGTTAAGTTAAACGAACTTTGAAAAAAAACTAATAAATTAATATTTCCAAATTATTAAAAAAAAAGGGGATAAACAAAGGCATTTGAAATGAAATAAAAAGATGAAAATGTTTAATCAATAAAAGAAGAAAAGGTTTAAACAATAAATAAATAATTAAATATTCACAGAAATGCAAATACTAAAGAAAATGGACTTTGGATGAGACTTCTAAATTGATAATTCAACAATTATTTTAATTAGAATATAAAAATTTTTAAACTGATATTTATTCGAAAAACCTTCTTCAAAAAAACCACCCACAGCCCTAACTCTAGTCACAATACATACATATAAATAACCGACTTACCAGTAAACTTGCTGCTGATCGTATTTTCCTCGCCCTTTGGTGGCGCTCACCTTGCGCTGGTGATCTCTCTATGGAGGATTCCCTAGTTCCAGTCACTTCACTAGTTTTATTAAATTAATTTTTCTTTTTTTACGGTCGCGTTTACTTTCGAGTCAAACCGCACTTTATAATAAAACTCACGCGCACCAACACTTTATGGTGAAAAACGCACTTCAAAGACAAACTTTTCACTTCACTTTTGGCACTGCACTAAAGACCGCGACTTTTCAATTTTGATTGCGGCCGATCAGCGGTATCCATTTTTATACCCTATTTGGCCTTGCGGCATTTACTTCCCCGTATGGCACGAATAGCCTGCCTGCCTTGGTCAAACCAATACGCGATCGACCCATTCGCGGCGCGTATACACATATGTGCAAGCAACAGTTCAACTCACTCACACAATCAAACATCGGCTTTGGTAATATCGTAAAGTTGAGAAGGAGATTTGGTTAGCGGTTGCTTACACATCTGTTCATATACCCGCTGGCGTGTCGTCAGAGAAATCCTCAAAGGCTGTCGTTACAGGCTCGCATCCGCCGATGGCATCATGGAGCGTGTGCGTAAAAAAATTCATAACGCAGCCTTGAGTTGGTTTGTAAGTCCAGTGCCCACGTGTGGCCTCGACACACGATATAAAGCCGAGCTTCTAGTTCGCTTCTCGCCTAATCTTTTTTTCCTACAACATGTACTACACTAACATAACTTTACTAGGACATCAAAAATAATAAATACATTATCTAAAAAAAATAACTGGGTTTTTAAGCAAAAATTATCCTAGGGTAACACAGATGGGCCTCTTAATGCTATATCACAGGTTACTCTAAAACTATATCACAGATTGAGGAAAAAGTTTAGTCAAGTTGCAAGTGCATAAATGGATTAATATGTCAAGTCGGAAATGTAAAATCAAATTAGAAGGTCAAGTCGAAGGTGTATAATTACACTAGTAGGTCAATAGACCTAAAATAATTGAATAAATAGTCGCCCAAAAATAAATAAAATGCAAGTCAATTTATTAGAAGTCAAGTTTTCAGGTATAAGGTGGATAATAAATAACATGTAACATTCAACATTTACTAACATCATGCCACAAATATTAACATGGTATACCCCGATTCTGTTTCCGCTAACATCACCGAGTTCATACATAGAGTTACCTATTACTTTCAATATTACGCATTTTACTTCTTTTGGGGCGAGTTTCGCATTATAATTGCCTATTTGTGAACTCTGTTTAAAATTTCGGCGGTATACCACTTGTCCTATTTTAAACGTCACATCCCTACTTCTAGTATTATATACCTATTTACTTCGCTCGTGGGCCAAACTCAGCTCTTTCATTATGTTATTTCGGATTGACTTAAGTTTGTCGAACGTCACTTCTACCTCACAGTCCACATCCTTGATTCCCCTAATTTCCTATATAATTCATAAGATGCCCCATGTTGCACCATAGGCATACCAAATAACGTGAAATATTGCGAGGTGTTAATCGCCGAATGGATCACCCTCCTTAAAGGAAACGCTGATATGTTTGTCCCAATTCTTTTGATTTTCTCCCACATAAGACCTTACTATTTGCAATATTGACCGATTGACCCTTTCAAGGTAATGGTGTTATATGCATCGTACCATATTTTGCCAAAAATGATGTGAACATTTCTGACACAAATTGTTTGCCATTGTCAGAGTGTACATACTCTGGTACTCCAAATATATGAAAAACATCCCTTTCAAGAACCTTCACTAATTCTGCTGAGTTTGTCCTACGCATTGGTTTCAAAAACACAAACTTAGAAAAATTATCTAGACACACGAACACATAGACATTTCCATCACAAGTACGTGGGTATGGACCCATAAAATCATTGAATAAACGTTGAAAATGGCGTTCAGTAAAGTGTTGCTTTCCCATCTTTGGTTTGTTGAACGCGTTTTGGGTTTAACTACCTTTGCAAATGGGTGCCTTTAGTGGGGGTGTTGCGCTTTGCACTCACCGGCGTCACCCCAAATCTTCGACTGGTAGGTATTTCTTGCACCCTCCCTCCCTCATAGAGGGGCGGAGCCTCCTCTTGGTGGCACCTGGTAACGCTTCGACGGCGAATTTGAGCGGCGACCTCCCCCCCTTAACCCTAGCTTCCTTTCTTTTTCCCACAATCTTCCTCCGCATCTCCCCTAGGCCTTAAAAATCGGCTGGATCAAAGTGTTATACGACCAGTGCCGAGGATTAACCTGGCTGGGGGCCCATAAATAGCCAAGTCGCTAACGGAGTCCATCGAATACCGGGCGACCTTAGATGCTATTTAAGCCTTACCCGGACATCGCGGATCTCTGTCCGGGTGGACCTTTCCCCTTCTCCGCTACTCGTGGGTTTTAGTATGGAGAATAAAATTTTTGATGGAAAAAATAATGAGGGCGGCTCTTCTAGCAAGAAATCGACAGGAGCTTGCTCCGCAAAGGTTACAGCTCAGCCGGGCTTCAAGAAAGAGAGAATTCCTCAGAGGTTCGCTGCCGCAGCGGCAGCCAGACAGAAAAGGGCCGAGAGATTATCCGGTCCAAGTAGTCCGAGGGCCAGTACCTCTCATGTAGGGGGTACTGACCAGGAGGCCATCAATGCCGCTACCGTCCCTCTCTGGCCCCTACCAGCAGGCCTTCCACCTAGCGACAAGCGTCTGGTGGGTCGATTCCTGGGGGTCATAGGGAAGTGGGTGGGGTGGGCTATAGGGCCAAAGGCGAATCTAGGCAGGGTAGGGCTGAGATATCCCCTCACGACCAAGGGCTAGGGCCTGAATTCCATTGGCGCCAGGAGTACAACCCGGGTCTACCGACCAAGAACTGGAAGGTGGCCAGCGTGGAGAAATCTGATCGCGCCACGATGCAGATAGTCCTGTTGCTCGACAGCGCTAGCATAGAAGCGCTGAAAAAGCAGGACTTCAAAGTAAGCTACGGCTTGAAATTTAAGCCTTAAGGTTTATAAGGCTGATTTCGAAGCCTTGGTCAACCTTCATTCTCGCAAGGATGTGGTTGAACCAGTGAAGACGAGATGGAGGTAGATGAGGGCGAGGAAGGTAGTGGCTACGCTTCGTCAGGTTCGGGTGGAAGCTTGGCTCTCAGGAGGTTGTACTCTGAGAGTCATCTTCTTGGGGATGGCCACTCGGATGCGACGCTCACGGGTCCTCCAAATTAACCTGTATCATTGTAAAGCAGCATCAGCTGCACTCCTACTGCACCTGTCATCAGGTGCGGTAGACATCGTACTAGTCCAGGAGCCGTGGATCACTGGCAATATGATCTGCCGCCTGCGGACGCCAGCGTCTCATGGAGAGTTATAAAGGAGCTCTCCTTTTCTAATTATAGATATATAAGCTTTTCTATATCGCAGGCACACACAAGTCCTAAGTACATACAAAATATTAGAAGAATGAACTGGGGCTACTATAAGAAGATAATAGGTAAAAAGCTATCTGGGGAGGTGCGAGCCCCAGAGAGCGTGGAGGAGCTGAATGTGATTTCAGTCAAAAATATAGGAATGCTTTAGATAGGGCTTGCCCGACTAAAAAGGTTATGGAAACTCACAAACCACCCTGGTGGTCGTACGATCTTGATAAGCTTAGGAAGTCATGTAGCGCGGCCTTTAGTAAAGCCAAGCATGACGGGCATGAATCCTCATGGGCTGCTTATAAAACGAAAATAAATATATATAAAAAAGCTATCCGAAATGAAAAGCGATCCTCCTGGAGGGATTTCTGCGGCAAGATTGAATCCACGTCCGCGGCCTCCCACTTAAGGAAGGTGCTATCGAAATCTCCAACTCAGCTAAGTTACGTCCAAAAGCCGGATGGGCACTGGACGGACTCCAGCGCTGAAACCATAAACTTGCTTATGGATACACACTTCCCAGCAAGCGCGGGCGTGTCTTCAAATATTGTTAACGGAGGGTCACCTAATGATAAGCTAATAAGCGAAACCACGGATAATAAAAGGATTGATTGGGCTTTACAGACCTTCAAGCCCTATAAATCGACGGGGCCGGATGGAATTTCTCCGGCTCAGCTACAGTATACTGCCGAACTTATAAGGCCCTGGATAAAAGGGATGTTTATAGGTTGTCTAAGGCTCAATTACGCACCAGCATCATGGAGAGAAATCAACGTGGTCTTTATCCCCAAGGCAGGAAAGCCTCCCACTCTAAACCAAATGATTAAAGGCATATAAGCTTATCTTCTTTTCTGCTTAAAGAACTCGAAAGACTCCTAGAGGACTACATCAGGAGGAGGATTGAGCCATCGCTTTTTTCGCAAAGCTCAACATGTCTACATGAAGGGCAGGTCAACTGACACGGCCTTGTACTCACTGGTATCCGTTATCGAAAGGTCACTTGACCTCAAGGAATACACACTGATGGGATTTCTGGATATAGCGGGTGCCTTCAATAACCTTTTCCCGCAGGCCATCACCTCGGCGCTGACCGATCTGGAGGTTGACGCGTGCCTGGTGGAGTTTATATACAATCTTCTTACGCGTAGGCAGATTAAAACTGAGCTAGGTGGATGCGTGATCCGCAGACTGGTCGGCAGAGGCAGGGCGGCGTTCTCTCCGCTACTTTGGGTGGTTACCGTCAATGAACTACTACACCTCATGGAGGCAGAAGGTCACCAAATGATCGCGTATGCAGGTGACATCTGCGTCACCATGTGGGGGAAGTTTCCGCAAACTCTTTGCAACCTAATTGAAGAGGCACTATCCAAAATTTCGCACTGGGCCACAGCCACATGTTTCGAAGCCATTCCGGATAAAACCGAGCTTGTCCTCTTCACGAGGAAGTACAAAGTACCAAATCTAACACTGCCAATAATTGGGGGTACATTATTAGCGTTTAGCGATCAAGTCAAGTATTTGGGAATCATTCTAGATAGGAAGCTATTATGGAGTGACCATATAGTGGAGCGATCCAAGAAGGCAGCAACAGCGCTGTTCACCTGCTAGAGGGCAATTGGTACCTCCTGGGGATTCTGTCTGATTGTTCGCCCGATTCTTCTTTATGGTGCCTTGGTCTGGCGGATTCTCCCCTAAGGTGGCCTAATTGATTTACACTGCCATTGTGCGCCCGATTCTTCTTTATGGTGCCTTGGCCTAGTGGCCTGCACTAGCTAAAAGTACCTATCTTAAAATGCTTAAAAAAATGCAACGGAGTTCGGAGCTCGGGTCAAACGGATCTAGGGGACACCCAACAATCCTGGACACGAACGGCCCAGTCCCAATACCAGTACGCACTGACTACTGCACGCCAAAGAACGTCTTCGTACTATACTTCATACTATAGTATATATATACCATCGCAACAAGACTGGAATACCAGACAACCTACGGTACCGGATGCCATCAACATCTTCACGGATGGTTCTAAGCTTGACGGGAAGTTGGGAGCAGGCCTCATTTCACCGGACCTGGGTCTAGAGGTATCTTTTCGCCTACCAGATCACTGTAGTGTTTACCAAGCGGAAATGCTGGCAATACACAGGGCTGTGAATCATCTCGGGTCTATGCCTAAGGATGGTATGCCGCAGATCTCTTAACGAGATGGCCCAGCACTTCAGTATCAGCCTTATATGGGTACCTGGGCACAGGGATATTGAAGGCAACTGCAGAGCAGACGAGCTGGCCAGAAGAGGAACCACCGATCATATCCTTCCGGGAAATGATTCGGTATGTATACCCATGGCCACTTTCAGGCTTCGTGTGAACACAAGCACTATACGAATTGGAAATGGACTATGGTCAGGCATATCATCGTGTGAGACATCCAGGCTAACCTGGCCCTCATATGACAAGGGGCGCACAAGAGCGCTTCTGATTTTAAACAATCCAGTTCTATCTTTCCTGATAAGGGTTCTAACAGGCATTGTTTAATAGGCACGCATGGTGCTAGAATGGGGGTAACGACCTTGGATTATTGTCGCAGCTGCAGATGTACAGAAGAGGAGGAGAGTGTCCAGCACCTTCTCTGTCATTGTCCAGCGCTTGGTAGGCGTAGGTTGGCCATCCTAAGTAAACCTTTTCTACATGACCTTGCTGGGGTCTCTAGCTATAAAGTGAAGGCTCTAGCAAAATACTTAAATTCGAAGAAGTGGTTTGACCCGCTTTAGCCAGGATAGGGGTCCTCTTTGAGACCGTATAGGGTATTACAATGGGCCCATTGGTGGCCTAAGTAGTGATCTGTTACCATGTGTCTAGCTCAGCCCTCGCAACCTAACCTAATGTAACCTTTGCAAATATCACAACTTTTAACATAATTTTGTACGTCGGCCACAAGTGCTGGCCAATAGTATCTTTCCCTTATACGCGTGGGGGTTTTATGTATGACCCCATGTCCTGCAGAAGATGAGCAATGCGACGCTTCCACCAACCCCGAACGAAGTTCAGTCGGTACTCAGAGTTTCCAGGCATGGTCTCCTTGAAGCCCCTCCACCCTGTCAAATTGCGTCCGTCTATAAACATTCCCGATACACTGAGTTCAGGTAATTTGTCTTTGTTTGATGTCACCGTGTCTATAAGTTCGTGGTATTCAGTCGATATAAAATATGGTGAATTGGCATCTATATCCATCATTCTGTCACTTACTTCCAGCTCCTTCATATCGACCCCGAATAAAGCATCCGGCACTACATTTTGGGTACCTTTGCGGTCAAATTTATAGCCTTATAGTTTTGCGGATGTCAAAATTATAGCCTTATAGTTTTAAACTCCACCTTGCCAGTCGACCCGAAAGGTCCTTTTGACCCATCAACCACTTCAAGCTGGCATGATCGGTGATCACTGTGAAGGGCAATTCCTCAATATAGGGCCGGAATTTCTTTATACTCAGGACCGCTGCATAACACTCTAATTCTGTAATACTATAGTTGCGCTGTGCCTTATTTAGTTTCGCGGATACATAGGCAACCGGTCGTTCGTTTCCGTCATCGTGTAGTTGGAAAAGTACACCCCCAACTCCTTCAGGTGAGGCATCATACTACACATAAAAGTGCTTTTCGAAATCCGGATGGATTAACACCGGTGCAGATATAAGTTTTTGCTTTAAGCAATCGAATGCTTGAATCGCTTTGTCCGTAATTCTAAAAAGCTTTTATCTTGTCTTTAGTGAGGCAGTCGTGCAGTGGTGTTGCAATTGTCGCGTAATGCTGTAAGAATTTATGGTAGCAGCCTGACATCCCTAGGAACCTTCTGAGTTGCTTCGGTATTCGGGGTTCGGGGAAGTCTCGCTGCCACCTTACTAAGATCTGTACGGATACACCCGTCTCCTACAACATACCCTAAATAACGTACTTCTTTAAAGCAAAATTTGCTCTTTTCGACGTTTATCGTCAATTTGGCATCACGAAGATATTTAGCTACACGGGACAACAAATCTAAATGAGCTGAAAATTTGTCTGAACAGACATGGAGATCATCCAAATAAACGAACACGGATTCACGAAGAGAAGCGAGGATGACCTTGTCCATTAATCGACAAATTCGCTGCGCCGCGTTGCACAGTCCAAAAGGCATGACTGTGAAATGGTACAAAAAGCATGATACAGTGAAAGCAGTTTTCTCCCTGGACTTTCGCTCTAAAGGTATCTGCCAAAACGCGTCTTTCAAATCTAATGCAGATATGTAGCTGGTATTCTGAAGCCGACTTAGAATACCATCTATGTGGGGGAGTGGGTAGGCATCCTTGATTGTGCGTTCATTTAACTTACGGGTGTCCAAACATAACCCGTTTTTAGTTCCTTTAATAACCAATGAC
The DNA here is from genome assembly GCF_040869045.1 of Eurosta solidaginis. NCBI lineage: Eukaryota > Metazoa > Arthropoda > Insecta > Diptera > Tephritidae > Eurosta > Eurosta solidaginis. The sequence continues at coordinate 204,561,108 of NC_090319.1, forward strand.
ACGGGTGAATCCCAACAGCTGTCACTTTCTTCGATGACACCCATTTCAAACATTCTGTCCAGATCTGCGAATATCAATTTTTGTATTGCCGGAGAAATAGGGTAGTGGCGCTACTTTACCGGAAGGTGTTTATCCGTCACTTCGATTATGTGCTCCTCTACGTCGGTCTTACCCAACCCAAGTACTGCAAATGAAGGATACTGTGCTTTCACGCGATCCAAAGCTACAGCTTCTTCGGGACTCAATTCATGCTGCACCGCATCGAATGATTAGTCACCATCAACAGGTGTAAGCTCTGACACGACAGAAACCTTTGAGTTGATTTGGGGCCCCCTGCTGACTACATTAGGTGATGTGTATTTAACACACAATGAGTAGGGCTGCGATGTGTGGGAGGTTGGAAAGGAAGTAATTCCAAGCCACCCGCCCAAAGTAACTGGAGCAGGTAACAGATTAATTTAACATGTGATTTTGAAACAGTTATGAGTTCAAGGAAGTGAGTATATATTTTTTTATACTGTAAAGTGTGTCGCAAGTATCAATATTATTGCAGTGATTATTGAAATCTTGACACAGACAACGAAGAGGTTCATGCATTTGAAAAATCGATCTACATGTATTTAAATATAGCGGTTGGAAATACCGAGAGGGCCTAAAAGGGACATTAAACATCACCTCGCCAAGCAGAAATGGACTGTTTATCATCCCTCTTAATAGTTTTACCATAAATAAAACGCCAAGCATCTCCCTACGGCTCTGTAGTGAAGGCAGCTGTAAAAGTTGTAACCGGCTGCAATAGGGCGGTAGGTTCCTTGATGGATCCCAGGGCAAATGATTTAAAGCAAAGAGCAAAAATTGCTTCTGGACTGATTCCAATTTTTCGCTATGAACCTGATAACGCGGGTTCCAGATAATGGAAGCATATTCCAATATAGGTCCTACTAACGATAAAAAAAGAGTTTTAGTGACATAGGGGTCATTGAATTCCTTTGACCGCCTTTTTACGAAAGCCAAAGTGCCTCTAGCCCTATTCACACACGATTCGATATGTAATTTGAAGTCCAGTTTAGGGTCCATTATAACGCCAAGATCAGTAAAGTTTGTGACGTGCTTAGTGATATAATCGCCTATCATGTACTGATAGGTTTTAAAAGATATCCTCGTAAAACACATCAACTTGCACTTCGGTAAATTTAGTGACATGACGGTCACGTCACACCACTAAACCATGTTATTCAGATCCGATTGAAGAAGTGCCCTATCTTCAGGTGAGCGAATGGGCATAACCAGTTTGACATCGTCAGCGTACATAAGGGGTATGCAGCGTTTCAAAACATTTGGGAGGTCATTAATGAAGAGCAGAAACAACACTGGACCAAGGTGACTGCCCTGTGGAACTCCAGAAGATACATTGATGAATTCAGACAAGCAATTGTTAAACACAACGGTTTGCTTTCTACCTACCAATTACGAAGAGACCCTAGAGAGAAGCCGTGATGGAAACCCCAATCGATCGAGTTTTAGTAGGAGTAAGGAATGGGAAACTTTATCAAACGCCTTACTGAAATCAGTGTAAATATCATCAACTTCGCAGTTCGTCCTTAAGTTATTGGATACGAGGGTTGTGAACTCCAGCAAGTTAGACAAAATGGACTTACCCCTGCAAAAGCCATGTTGTGACAGGTACACTGCTGAAGATACTGCAAAAGCCAGTTGATTTGTGACAACTGATTCAAATAGTTTTGGAATGGCACAAAGTTTGACTATTCCTCTATATATGGACAGTTTTCCCTAAGCAGCTAGCCCCGACCCCGGAATCTAAGAGCGCGAGCACCTCTCGTCCACCAATCTCCGTTTCTGCGAAAAGCCTGTTATCACCCTGCACGGTGACTATGGTTGAAATTATCTTCTTCCTGATACTTCTAAGCAACTTCTGTTTTCCCCTAATTTTTCGTATCTTTTCAAAATTTCTCTTCCTCTTCTTAGCGTTCAGGTCCTCACAAGCTGTAAGCTTTCTCTAACTTATTCTTTCTTCTTCTCTTCTACTTTCTCCTTTGTCTCTATTTTCTTATCTCGTTTAATATATAAATCTGTGTACCCTCTACTAATTCTCCGGATGTTCTTGATTTTGGGCAGAGCTCCCGGACATCTCTGCCAGGGCCCGGTTTTCCGCCTCGGGTTTAAAAACACAAAACGATGAATCTCCCCCACACGCAAAACATTTCATCAAATGGAACGACGACTTACATTTA